>NC_037544.1:23994748-23997316 GCF_001531365.2 Cynara cardunculus var. scolymus | reverse complement strand
ACAGAGCATGAGCTAGGGTACAGAAGCCCCAGAACTCTATCTAAAGCCATGCTCAAATACCTTAGCCATGGAGATAGGAAAGCATACAGACGTGGATACAGGAGGCTAGAGCCGGTCCCTGAAATCCCTCCATGCATAGGAATCCCCTTAGGAGAGAGAGAGTGGAAAAAATAAGGGTCGAGGGAAGAAGGGAGGAGCCAGCAGAGGCTAGAGAGGTGAGTGAGGAAAGACCTAGAGTAGCAAGTCCCCCACCAAAGAAGCCAAAGAAGACACAGAAGGGTGTTGACTCTTCTGTGAAAAAGGAAGGGAAGAAGAGACCCGCAGAAGAAGAGGGTCCAAGTAGTCCTCTGCAAAAGCCTAAGAAGAAGAAATCAAAGGCCCAACCCGCAGAGGTTATGGTCACAGAGGCTATGATACAAGAAAGCCCCGCAGAGGCTGCTCCAAAGCGTAGAAGGTTGCGCAAGGTGGTTCACGAGGAGTCCCCAACAGAGCAGATACAAGATGTTATCTTCCAAATTCAACAAGGGTTTAAAGCGCCTACGGAAGTAGCTGACTTGGGGACAGAGGTTGTATTAGATGACGAAGAAGAAGAGTTGGAGATAGGTGAGGGAGAAAAAGATGCCCAAGGCACACATCCTAGCCCCTCTCCCCATGCTACCCACGTTTCTTGGGACCCTGTTCTAGAGGGATCCCCTATTGAAAAAGGCATGCACACGCTGAGCCCAACCCAAGCTAACCTCGCAGAGGACATTCTTTCGTCCTCTGTCGAATGCACTGCCCTGGAACCACAACATACTCCAATATCCTCTCAAAAGGATGCTGGTTTTACAATAAGAGTTCAATCGCCCAAGGACTCATCACAACCCAAATAGGCATCCGTTGCCTCTCCACACTTGAGTGACCAACCAAAGTATGCTTCAGAGGCATATGCGAGAGTCACAGAGACTGAGGGTCTAGAACGCCCAAAGTCCACACTCGATCCCTCTGCCGAGTTAGGCTCTGAACCTACTAGGCAAGATATCGACAGAACACTGGTAGGCTCTCCAAAAGGAGATGTTCGAGGATCCGGTGGAAGTCCCCGAGCTGACTTCGAAAAACCAGTCGCTGAGGGCGCCTCACACTCCGAGGTTACTAGGTCACCATGTGTTGGTGATCTAGGTTCCCAAGATACCTATGTGACGAAGGGGGAGTTACAAACCTTCATAAAGACGACCTCGCAGAAGCCTTCAGCGCTCTGTCTCTCAACCCTTCCTCAATCCAGAAGCTGAAGACAGAGTTATGAGAGGTAGCCGCCCAGTTTGCTGCTGATTTCATCTCCGTCGGCTACACAGACTACTCCACCTTCAAGGATGAGATCAAGCAGATGTTCTCCTCTGCAGTCACCTATGAAGTTGATTCCAAAACCTCCAGGGCAAACATCAACCATCTAGCCACTCGCAGAGAGCTAGACGCAATGGTTGAAGCCCTAGGAGATATCGTGCGCAAATATACAGACCAACTCCTCAAAGAAGCCCGAGCTTCCAACCAATCAATAAGAGACTGCACTACAAAGCTCGTCAAAGAGGGTGACACACTCAGAAGCRAAATCTATYGCAGCCTCTCTAAAATGAAGTGGGCCTCAGAGATCGACATAAACAACGCTTCTGTGAACGCTGAGTTGGTGATCAAGAAAATGGAGAAGGCGGCTATCAGAATCCTAAGGCGATTGAAGAAGGCTCCCCTTGTTACTTGCAAAGCAGAAGCCACCAAAATCCATGACGATCAAGGAGGTGATGACCATGATCGTCATGAGGGGGAGAAGAAGACAGAGAAGAGAGCAGAAGAGCCTAAGAAGACAACCTCTGCCAAACCACTAAAGATAGTGGACTCTGCAGCTGCCCTGTTCTCAAAAGATAAATCTCCAGAGCCTAAGGGGAAAGGCAAGGGTAAAGCTGTAGAGGAGTTGCCACAGAAGGGGTCAAGCTCTGAGACACCAGAGGAGATTCTGCGGTGGCGCTACTCTACCGTAAACACAGAGCCCCCTTACAATCCAGAGCTTACAGGAATGCCTTCTGCAGCTGCAAAGTTTCACTTCTCAAAACTCACAAGGCCACGCGAGCAGGTCTTCTCAGAGCACGTGATAACTTCTCTTGAAACCATTTCTCCAAGGACTATGCCGAAGAAGACCGTGCTTTATGCTCAATATGTGGTGAAGAGGGATGACGGCAACCTCTACACGTTCACAGATGCTGACCTCCACAACCTCTGTGTATTTGACCTTATCTTCTTGCATAAAATTCTTAACAAGTACATGGAGAGGAGGTCAAGCTATTCGACTTCCCTCAGAAGGCTGATCAAAGTAATGCGTGCTCAAGTAAAATATTACAGCCAGAAGGACTTAGATATCGCGATGAGGTTGGCCCAAACAGACTTGAAGATTTCCCCTCTGAAGAACAGGCCAAGTTGGTTACTTAGATGTCATCCCAACACCATTGTCCACAATCCCGTCTTTGGGTTTGTGTTCTTGGACAAGGATGACATTCTAAGGTTCTTTGATCCGGCAGAGGTGAACAAGTACTCGACAGAGTC
>NC_037544.1:23968853-23994033 GCF_001531365.2 Cynara cardunculus var. scolymus | reverse complement strand
CTGCACGTGCTTCTCACGTGACTAGGTCTTTAATYGACTTTATTTGGACGGYTTGGATGATTTCACACRTCAAGGTCATGTYAGAAAGGTCGTTAGGAACTAGTATAAATAGCAGCTTARGCCTTTGTAATTCAGTGTGCTTCTGTATTGTAATCGTCTATATTTTTCAATCAATTGAAAAACCTTTGAAGCTATTCTATTGCGTTCATCTTCTTTATATTAATCTGTGTGTTCTTGGTTAATTACTCTGTTTTGTTCTTATCATTGTTTCCGCTGCACTATAATCGTCCTAGAGATCATTCAGAGTAAGAGTTCAAATACCAAAACTGAATTTACAGGTCCTAACACAAAAGGAACTTGTTCTTGTAATAGTCAGTATTCTTGGACACTGGCTTTATATAATTAACAGTAAAATGTTCCCTTTTGCCACAATTGTTGCATTTGGTATTCTCATTAGCTACCCCTTTAACGAACTTTTTCTTCTCATCATTTCTTTTCTCAAATCTCTTTTCCTCATACTTCTTTTTCTCTCCAAATTTGTCTTTTAACTTATACTTTGAGCTTGACGAGAATCTCTGACTGTTCAAATGCGGTTTCCTGTTGAGCTTTTTCTGAAATGCCTTTATCAGCGTGACCATTGCCTGCTTGATTTTCTTCCTCTCTGATTCAGTCACTGTTAACACTTTCTTCACTAGATAATTCACTTGTCATAACTATTTCCTTTACAGACTTGCCAGACTTATATTTAACCTTCTTTTTAGACACAAATGCTAGATGATCACTCACTTCTTTCTTCTTTTTCTTCTTCAAATCTCTAATCTCGAAAACATCCTCCTCATTATGCTTTAATGTTTCATAAACTTCATGAATATCAATATCATACAATGACTTATTGTATCTGGTATTGTTTGCAAATGGTTTCCATTTTGGCTGAAGGTTACTTAAAATTTGACATTGATCTCTATTCTGGTCTTAATGATCTCATTCTTAGTTAGCTCATTCAAAAGTCTGGTTAGCCTTTCATACACATCATCTAGGCTCTCTCATTCCTTAGCCTTAAACTCTTCATAACTTGTAATACAATTGGTAATTTTTAGTTGTGTACCAACTTTTGAACCCATCATCATTTTTTTATCTGATTCCACATACTTTCACCTGATTCCTTGTAGCTGTCAATGCTTGTGTAAATGTCATTCGTTAAGGCTTGCATCATATATGATTTACACAAAACATCAATATGTGCTCTGACTTTTTCATTTGGACTATATTTAGATTTTTCTTTTACCACAACTTCAGCAGGTTTATTCTGCTCAGGTATTGCAAGAGTCACCTTCCAAAATACAGCTGGACCGTCCATTAAAGATTCCATGATTAATTCTCCATCCTTCTGCCTTTCAATGAAGTTTATAAATCTGTCTATCCATTGATTATAATCCTCTTTGAACAAAACTGGTGGTTTTGTATAAGTTCCTATGGTCATTGCTTCTCTTGAACTCATTTTGTCTGATTTAAAAGAATATAGATCTCTGTAGTTCAAAATTTAGATTCAAAAGTAAGGAAATTGACACTTTATCACAAATTCCACCTAAAGAAATTTAACATACAAAAATCAACAGGACTTATACGGACAATTCTTCAAAACACAAGTATGTCTCCGAACACTATGTCTCCAAACACTATGTCTCCAAACACTAAGGTCTCCGGACATAGTGTTAACCGGACAAAGAGATAACCGAATACTAAGTTCAACAAGAAAACAACAGTAACACTTATTCGGATAAAAAGATTATCCAACTACTTATTCGGACAAAAGATTAACCAGAATTTTATCAAACAAGAAACTTATCTGGATGACGTTCTCACCGGATACCAAGATATCCGGACAACAAGTTCACCGGATAACAAACAACAATGCACAACAAATCACCGAATTCAAAGCTCTTCGGATAACAAATCGCACAACACTTTATCCGGATACAAATTGAAAGCTTACAAGTCACATAAGAATTAAACGATGAAAACACTTAATCGAACAACAAAAACAAATCAGACAACACACAAATCTATGAAATTCACAGATTCAACGTCTGATGAGTATCACTTATTGCTTGATGAACAGATTCAACGAGTGATGAGCAAAAACTCTTCCACAACTTCCAAAAATCAGACGAATTAGCACAAGATATGAGTCTAATTGCATGAAAAATATGCAGAAATGCTCGAAATTCAAACACAAACACAAATTTATCAATCAATTCACCTAAAACTTGATAAAAATCACACAATTTGATTTCTTGATGAAGAACAATTTCAATATCCGAAAAATCACATAATTCAAAAATTGAATCACTAAATCAATTCAATTATGCAAATTGTTTGAACATAATGATTCTAAACAAGATTTCGCATAGAATTCACAGTAATACAACAATCAAACAACTACAATTTGATGAATTCAGTAAACAAATGAAGAAAATGTTCAAGAACACTCAAGAACAGTCTGAATTTTCCTGATAAATATTAGTTTCTGAGCAGATTTTTGAACCAAAATTGCTGCAATTTACTCTAATACCAATTGTAATTCCCAAATTCTTCAATCAGATATGCAAACAATCAAAGTAGAAAAGATGAATACTTTGAGAGAGTTTAGCCAAATATAAATTGTTAGGACTGAGAAATCAGTATTAATTGTATTCGTCTTGAAAGTTTATAAATAGTCTATTTGTAAAAGTCAGCGTGTTTGACTTTTCTTTAGAAGTTTGACTTTGACTTTGTTTAGATAGGTTGACCATATAAATATGGTTTATTCTTTGTAATTAAAGTGAGAGGAGCTTAATTGTAATAATACATTGATAATTGAGAGTTTGACTGAGATTTACAAGTTGACTTTTTCTCTCAAGTGTTCTTGATGTTCTTGAATGTAAATCTGAATCTGCCATGTATGATTATGAAGATATTGAAGAATTGATCAGATATTGTGGACACACATAAATTGTATTAAACTTTAAGAAGATTACAAATGAGAATTCTTACGACTAATTACAATTAAAAAACCTATTTATACCTACTAAGCAACTCAGACAAAATTTACAAAGGAGAAACTCTTGAATACAACAATTAAGCACAATTTAAACCCAACATTCTCCCCATTTGGATTCAAGCATGAGACATTATAAATTTAGATGTTCTAAAGCCTAGCTTAGTCTCACACCTCCTTAACGCATTCCAATATTGTATCTTTTTATCAAACAGTTCAAGAGCACTTATCAGTAAGTACCTTTCTCTTAGACTTAACTTGTCACATCCTATAGCTTTGTGATCAATAGCCTTTTTGCCTTCGAGTTCTTTTCTCACGATCTTAATAGTTCCATCACAGTACTTAGTTAGCTCACTGAACCTCAAGAATCTTTTAGAATTTTCAGAATTCTCATATACCACACCAAACTCCGGATCTTCAAGATTTATGAATAAAGAATAACCTTCAAAGTCTTCAAGCTCTTGATTAGGTCTCTTCAGGTTCACAATCTTCTGGTTACTTTCAAAACCCATTTGCATGTCGATTACTGAAGAAAGCTTGGCATGACATTTCAGATAGCGCTTGATAGCTTCAAGGCCTAAGACAACTCCTTCCAATCTAATAGTTTGGTTGCGAATTTCATGGTATAGATGTTTTAAGTCTTTTAGAAAAAGATTTAGAAAGTCAGCTTCACTAAAAATCCAAACATGACCGTCTTGCCTTGTTACATAAAACACCAGATACCATACCCTTACGAGTTTACTGGTTTCAATGCTCTTGATCGAGATAATTCGGTGCTTGGTTCTTACTTGACTGATAGGTAGGTGTTGGGCTTTGAGGAAATGCTTATATTCAATACGATGTTCATGCATTTCTTTGTGAATACCAAGAATTTTATCTTCACTTAAATCTTTTCGATGAAGCACAAAAATGCTAAAGTAGATATCTTCGAAATACGGCTCTCTAATTCTAACTCTGTCGAACCTTGGAACATTAGCTCAAATTAAAAAAGGCACGTACTTCTTTGTAAAGATTTCAGAAGCATCTTGAACCATAGAAGTTGTATCAGGAACACTTTGAGAATCGGTAGGAGTTAATTCAGGGATTTCTTGATGACCATATTGAATTGGGAAGATAGGATCATCTTCATTCATATCAGCTTCAAAATCAAAGAATAGATCATCTGTATATCGTTTACTTCAGTATCAGCTCCATAATCATACTCCTCCAATTTCTCTAGAAAAGACATCATTAAACCCAACATTCGCTGACAGATCTAGTAGCAACCTTGATCCTACTGTGGAGACAGCCGCCTTTTCAACCATTGGCTTGATCACTAGATCTGTAGCTACATTTTCCTCTTAGACAATAGTCCATTCACTCAAATTAGCTTGAACCGGACTTTGTATACTATGCTCTTAAAAATTCTCTTCTTCAGAAACATCTTCATTTCCCCTTGAGGACTCAGCCAACCTCTTCCTCTTGTTCTCAAGAAAATATGAATACTTTTACAAATGAGAATTCTTACGACTAATTATAATTAAAAAACCTATTTATACGTACAAAGAAACTAAGACAAAATTTACAAAGGAGAAACTCTTGAATACAACAATTAAGCACAGGTTAAACCCAACATAACGTTACCAGATGGATCTGAAGATTTTGTTGTGTATAGTGATGCTTCAAAACTAGGTTTGGGTTGTGTATTGATGGAAAATTATTTTTTACACATCCAGATAGTTAAAAGATCAAGAGAAACAGTATCCGGCGCAAGATATAGAGCTTGCGACTGTGGTGTTTGCATTAAAAATTTGGAGGCTTTATTTGTTGGGAACTAAATTTTAGATTTTCATAGATCATAAAAGCCTTCAACATTTGTCTAATCAGAAAGAATTGAATATGCGGCAAAGATGATGGATTGAATTAGTGAACGACTATGATTGCAAAATTCTTTATCATCCCGGAAAGGTCAATGTGGTAGCTGCTGCGTTTAGCCCAAAAATAGAAGTGGTACAATCAAAGCAGTTGCATTGAGAACAAATTTGACTCCCAATTTTCATGATGAAATATTAATTTGTCAAAGCGAAGCTACCAAATAAAAGAACTTCAAAACGGAAAGAATTGGTTGAATAATCTTGACCCTGATAAAGAATGACAAGGGAATTCTATGTTTCCAATGCATAATTTGGATACCGCGTTTTGGGAATTTCCAGAAGCTGATTTGAATGAGAGTCACAAATCACGATATTCGATTCATCCAGGTACTAACAAAATGTATAAAGATTTAAAACCATTTTACTGGTGTCCAGGATTGAAGAAGGATATTGCGAGATATGTAGAACGATGTTTGACGTGTTTACAAGTAAAGATCGAGCATCAAAGACCATATGAGAATTTACAGTCTTTGGAAATTCCTGTGCGGAAATGGTATCATATCACGAAGGATTTTGTCATGAAGTTACCATGAACTCCAAAAGGGTATGAAGCCATATGGGTTATCGTGGACCATTTAACTAAATCTGCGTACTTTCTACCGATTAAGGAAAATTATCCTTAGAAAGGTTAGCAAGGATTTATATCGAAGAAATTGTGACTCATCATGGTGTTCCGTTATCAATCATCTCAGATAGGGATAGTAGATTTACCTCAAAGTTTTGGGAGAGTTTTCAAAAAGTCATGGGATCTCAAATGAGATTAGGTACGGTGTATCATCCTCAAACCGATGGGCAGAGTGAAAGGACAATTCAGACCCTTGAAGATATGCTAAGGGCTTGTATTATTGACTTTGAAGGATCTTGGGAAAATCATCTGCCTCTGATCGAATTTTCTTATAATAACAGTTAACGCTCCAGCATCCAAGCGGCACCTTATGAGATTTTGTATGGCTGAAAATGCAGAACGCCATTTTGTTGGAATGAAGTGGGAAAAAGATAGTTAACAAGTCCAGAGATTGTTCAGATAACTTCTAAAAAGATTGAGTAGATAAGTGAACAAATTAAATAGCTCAGGGACGACAGAAAAAAGTTACGCTGATAAGTGCCGTAAACTGATTGAATTTATGGTAGGAGATTTCGTGATGTTAAAGGTTTTTCCATGGAAGGGTATTGTTCGGGTTAGAAAAAAAGGTAAACTCGGTCCAAGGTATGTTGAGCCGTTCATAATTTGTAAACAAGTTGGTTTGGTAGCATATCAGTTAGAATTACAAAGGAACTCAACTCAATTCATAACACTTTCCATGTTTCAAACTTGCGGAGGTATTTGGCTGATTCGAGTCTGATAGTACCACTACCTGAGGTGAAAGTGGATAATAAGTTGAACTTTGTGGAAGATTCTGAGGCTATCACTGACTGGAAAACAAGAGTTTTAAGAAAAAAAAAGAAATCAATCTTGTGAAAGTTCAGTGGCATTTTCATAAAGGTCCAGAATCTACTTAGGAATTGGTATCTGAAATGAATTCAGAATATTTGTGGTTATTTAACTGATCGAATTCCAGCACGGAATTGAGGGGTGGATAATACGATAACCCTATTTTGCGGTTATATAAATTTGGGTGGTTTTTGAAAGGTATTGGTAAATGAAGAGATTTAAACTGTTTACTGTTTACTTGCTTAAAATAATATTCCCACCGCCTATAGTTTTTTGTATATTTTATTTCATGGGGATGAGTGTGAAAATTTTGATTTTAAAACTATTAATGTTGGAACCCAAATACTCTTATTTGCAGAAAATACAGTTTATAAATAATAAGAGTGATAATCAACAGTGTATCAAAGACGATTAATCGAAATATTCAAAATAAATATAAGAACAGTGAAAGGACTTGAATACGTCGAATGCTTTTATTAGATGAAAGTGAAAGAACTATCAATCTAAAAGTAATCTCACAATAAACAGGTATAGTATAAGTCGGCACTCTCAGGTTATTTGAACCTAAGGAGAAAGCCTCCTTATATACGCCTAGGTCTAACAACTATGCTATAAATCAGGCTTGAAACTCTGAGTTGCCGAGTCTGCATCATCTTTGACTTCACTTGAAAAGCGGAGAAGACTAGGTCAAGCCGCCTCAAATCTGTTAGGCGCTTGCGAGAATGTCTGGCTTGCACGCGCGTTCCCTGGAGAAAGTGACCAGAAGCTCAGCATGTACTATACAGAAGCTCTGCATGTACTATGCAGAGGTTCTGCTTATGCAGAGGCTCTACTTATGCAGAGGCTCTGCTTATGTAGAGGCTCTGCATGTACTATGCAGAGGCTCTGTGTCTTGGAGTTGTAGCTTTGCATCAAGCGCTTATGCTTTTTGACGCATAAGGCTTGATCGTCCACGGAGATAGAGAGCGGGTTTGTATGAATGGAACCTTCACTCTTTGATTAAGAGCTCTGGTTCTTGATCTTCTGTATGAGAGCTCTTAGTCCAGACTGCTTCAATAGACTAAGTCCTATTGACTAGAGTAAGAGACTTCTTACTTACATTTTCATAGGTTGGGGTCTAACAATCTCCCCCTAAGTGTAAATATACTTGAATCGCAAAACATGAGTCTAGTCAAAGCCAGAGGTTAAAAGGAACCTCTGTTTTACATTCACTATCTAAAAAGTACAATACGATTGAATGGAAATTACATTGACTTAAAAGATAGAAAAAAATTACAAAAATAAGGTCTAAATGTTTTGAAGTTTTATGAACCTCCTAAGAAGTTCAAAAACTGTAGCATGTTGTGAATTGACCTTAGGATGATTTTTGATCACTCTTTAGCTCCAGGTGAGGTATCTCTGCTTCTGACTAAGTTATCTCTTATGTAGCGCAGAGTAGAGTTTGAATATTTGTGGTTCTGATCATCTCGAAAAAAGATCTTCTTTCCTTGTGCATTTCGAAAGACCACTCCCACCTCTGGTTCCACCAACACAGTCCAAGAGGGAATGCTATTGATGCCCTGCAGATCTTCGTTTGGTGCAGCGATGCTCAATTGATCCACTCCCAGGTCCAGAGCTAGTTGAAAATCAAACTTGCATCTGAAGTCGAGTAGGTCTGTCATTGTTTGTCGTGTAGTAGAGTTGGCCACAACATATTTAAGCCCCTTATCCTTCTTATGATCCGTGAAGAAATACAGAGTTAGAAGATTCCACGGATTCAGATTTATAAGGTCACAATCTATGAACCTACAGATCTGTCTGCGAGACCTCTCCACCATATACTCATGGAAGACGATCTAGTTGTGAGAGAAGGTACATTTCTTAATGTCGAGGATTTTCTTGATTCCATCGACAAAGTGGACTGTAGATATAGGCTGTGTGTAGCGATGTAGAAATCTCTGCCTGATATTCTCTAGGACCATTGGATGGAGACTGATCTTGATAACCGGTGTCTCCTCTCGCAGGTTGTAAAGAAATTGGTAGATATCCTCGTTGTCTGCCTTGTTCTTTATTGGCTTGTCTGGGGGCATTGGTGTCATCATTGCGTCCATGCTATCCTTGATCTTTTGAACTCTATCAGAGGGATGCTTTCTTTTTGGCCTGCTGCTTACGCCTTCTTCTGCTCTCGTTGGTTTGATAGGGACCCTCTACCTCATAGCCGGAGTGACTACTCTGGTCCCTTGAGCAGGGACCCTAGCTCTGTGGGTATTCTTGGGTGGTGGAGGAGCAGCTACTGTGACATTTTCAAGAGGTACATAAAAAAGAATGGCCAAAAGCGATGGATCGGCAACATTCATTGCTATTACCTCTTCTTCTTGTCTTCTTGTTGGAGCAGCGGTGTCCATGGCATATTCTGTTGAGGAAGACAGAGCCACTTCTGAGTCAGATGAGTCATAGACGGATAGGAGATCAATTACATCTTTATTCTTTTGTTGCCCAGCTGGCTCTGCTTGGGATACCATGGGCATCTTTCCCTTTTGAAGCGCCTCTGCTTGCTCTGGCGCTGGTTGACTTTGTGCTCTCTACCTCGAAGAATAATGGAGCAGAGGGGGCAGCCCTTGGTGTAACACTTGGAGCGGCAGACTGTTTCTCCCCCTCTTAACGATTTTGAGGGCCAGATAAGTCTGGGTCCTCATCATCGTCAAGTCTTCTTCTCTTGGACGCCTCGACACATGAAGTTGGGTCCATTCTTCTTTTCGGCCGTTGTTCCTCTGCTCGGGGCAGTTATTTGATTTTTGCCTCGAAAAGCTTGAGAAACTCTTCTACTGCGTCCCCAAAACATTGAATCTTCATGTCCGTGCGGTAGTTGAAGCCACCCAGAGAATGCCTTATTGATTTTGCTGCTTCCGTGGCTTTGCTGTTGAAGTCCGATGTAAAACTTGCCACCTTCTGGAGAAGCTTGTCACCCAAAGCATTCATTGCACCTTGAGTGACATAATCTGCAGGCACATTAAGAGGGATGAGCGCTTGGGCGTCATGAGATGAAGTGGAAGCTTCATCCTTCTCAATGCATGCAATGACCCTTTGCAGGGCCTCTGCATTTTTTGCCGTCAATTCCAGAAGTGTATCAAGTCGAGAGGCATTCATCAAAGATTTAGCCCTTAATACTGCTAAAGATGCTCGTATCTCATCTAGAACAGATGTAGATGGTGATGGCTCTGCATGGGCCATGTTGAGTTTTAACTCTTCCAAGGAGCATAACAAAGAGATGTCAAGGGATTGGAACTCTTCCCTTGTGACATAGGCTGTTTGTGTAACCTCTGGCTCAACACATGGGCCAGATTTAGTCCTTGTTCCAAGGACACCTTCTTGCTCGACTTGATTGATGTTAGTCAAGGAAGGATTTCCAGCAGATCCTTGTGGTTCTCCTTGAGGAGAATCCACTACTACTGCTCTGTCATGAAGAGTATCCAAGGCAGGTTCAGAGCTAGCCAAAGGACTCTCCATGAGTGGACAAGAAGGTTGGTCGAGAACCTCCATGTGTTGTGCACCTAACCCTTGCTCTAAACAAGATGGGGAATCTACATGTGCAGAGGAAGTGAATTCCTCTGTATGGGATAGTGGTGTGATATAGGGAGATATATCACTTATTCTTTCAAAGGTTGCACCTTTTGAGAGGATGTTCCCTGAGGTGTGGCTTTCCTTTGGCTTTCATAAACAGAGGCAGATGCGACCTCTGATTGGTTTGGCAGGTTAAGGTTCGAGGTGTGCACCTCTGTTTCAATGACCTCCATGTCTCGACCACTGGAGCCAGATGATGTGTTTGCATTGGGAGTTGGGGTATTGAATCGTATGTGCCTATTTACCAACCTAGGCTGCTCTGGCTCGCCCTGAGGCAGAGCAGCTTCTGCACCTCCTCCCTCCTCACCTTCTTCTTCTTCTTCCTATTTACTCTCCTCACTTTCTTGTTCTTCCTCCTCACTCTCCTCACTTTCATCACTTGAAGTATATGACCCAGCAGCATCATTGAAGTGCTCTTGGTCATCCTCTTGGTTAGAGCTAGAGGATAGCTGCAAGCCTTGATTGGCTTCTTCCTCTGCTCTGAGTCTTGCCTCTTCCTTAAGGCAAGCAATCTCTTCCTGTCGAGCTCTCTCTGCTCGCTCTTCCTCTTCTTGTAAACGAGCAAGTTCTGCCAGTCTGGCTTGCTCTGCTTGATCCTCTTCTTCCTTCCTCTTTCTCTCCCTCTCCACTCTCTTTTTCTTTGCTTCCTCTCTTTTTCTCTCTCTTTTTCCAACCTTACCTCCTCCTCCTCTGCCTGATGCCTTAGAGTGTCCTCTGTTCCCTCTTCCTCTTTGGTTTTTCCTATACATTCCAGGGTTCGAGGCACTGGTTTTAGTGCCTTGTGTGCACATCTATACGCTCTTCTCACCTCCTTCGTCTTCATATAAGCAAAGAGCTTCTTTAGGATAGGCCTCTCTAACGCGTAGCCCTCTTTGTTGACGGTGGGCTTATAGTGGGTAAGCACGTTCACTTTATGCATGGGCATACGACCCACGTCTACATTGTTGTCATCGAGAACGGGCCTTAGAAGAAGACCCAAGAAGCTGAGAAACAACAGAGATGGCAATTCCTTTCCTTTGGCCACCTCTTGGCATTTCTTGGCAACAACAGCCTTGAACTGTATGTAGAGTATCAAGGAGAGTCCAAGGAAAAATCAAAGAAGATGCCGTACAGAATCTAGAGGATGTTCATGGAGCACATGTCTTAGTTCCCAATCTTCCCTGTCAGTGATTGATTGACCAATGTGAACATAGTGTTCCACATTGGGGGTAGGTATTGGCGACGGTATTGAGACGGGTACTGGATAGATTTGTTATACCCCAAGAATTTCAGGAAAGAGACGATTTCATCCCCAGATGGGAGAGGGGCATACTCATTAAGCCCTTGGTCCGTTTTTATGGTGATTTGAAGAACGCGGGAGAACAGGGACCTCAAACTACGAACGTTGATAAACTCCTTTGAAGACTGCACATAAAAGTCTCCAACAATCCCTCGTTGGGAGTCAGTTATGGCGCAGGATTGCCAAAATTCTTGGATATACCTTTCAGGTACAAGGTCATCTGTGTTTGTCAAGGCAGGGTTCAAAAAGTGATGTTGAAGGATATCAATAACAGGGTGCTATTTTTGGTCAAAGTTTTCTAGAGAAAGTTGAAGGGCGTGGTTATTTGGTTTGAGTGGTAGGGGAACCATGTTTTGGCTGGTTTCCTCAATGGTTTTCAGGATAGTGGTGTGGGTTTGCGAGTTTCCAGATTCGGAGGAAGACATTGTTTCAGGTTCTTGGTGAAAAAGGAAGGGTTTGAAAAGTTAGGGTTTTCAAGAATCAGTTCTTGATTCTTAAAATAGGTTGAAGAAAGGGTTTGAATGACTTACTTGACGATCGAGGATGATGATTCCACCACAAATTTTAGTTCCAGAAAACGATTTGAAAGCTTGAAAGAGAATCAATGGCGGTTTTGGAGTGTTGAAGACGATGAGTTCTTTGGAAATTTGTGAAAGCGTAAAAAAGAAATTGAGGGAAAACAAATTGTTTAAATACGAAAAGAAATAAAGCACTCGAGTGAATTGCGCCCCAATCGTCAGAAAAACTAAAGCGGTTTTCTCACAGCCTGTAGGGAATTGCCATGTGGATTGCCAGCTGCAAGTGGTGCCTCCCGGGTTTGAAAAATTAAGAGAACAGGCGGTGACGCTTAGTTAGATGACAACTATTAAAAAATAAGAACTGTACGCCTTCTTATAAAAAATATATTTTTAAATTTTCAAAAAAAATTTAACAAGTGTATATACTCTGGTGTGTTTAAAATAACAACCATTAGACAAAAGCTCTGTATTTGAGTACAGAGTTGCTGTGATTAGATTGCTTAAAGAATTTGAAAAGAACCCAGAGTACTACATAAAAGAAGGATAACATACCTTACGATCTCATACAGAGACTCATGGCTGGAATATACATGTCCTCTGTTTCGAAAACTTGCTATGTTTAGAGACAGAGGCTCTGTATAGTACATACAGAGGCTTTGTCCTATAATCATAAATTTTTTAAAGTAGAGGCTCTGTATAGTACATACAGTGGCTCTGTGTGATTATGATCTAACGCTCCCCCTCGACTTGAGCTCTGCTGATCTGCTCCCCCTTGAACTATGCTTGGATCATATATGATAAGTATTGCACAAGCATGACGAACAAGGTACAAAGGCTCTGTATGTACTATACAGAGGCTCTGTATCACAAGACAAACTTAGACTTGAGTAAAAGGCTCTGATGAACTATGCAGAGGCTCTGTCTCATGGATCAATACAATAAACAAAAAACAAAAAACAGAAGTATGCATAAGGGATGCAGAGGCTCTGTCTTAGTTGGAAATATTTTGCATACCCAACTTGCTAACCAAAAAGTTAAATCTCTTTTTATCAAGAACCTTTGTAAATATGCCAGCAAGTTGTAAATCTGTATTAACGAAAAACATTTCAATTGTACCTTTCCCTACATGGTCCTTGATGAAATGGTAGAGAACGTCGTTATGCTTTGTTTTTGAATGTTGCACAGGATTGGTTGTTATTGCGAGCACTCTCTGAGTCACACAGAATTGGAATCTTGTCAAATTCAATGCCATAGTCTTTCAATTGAGTTTTCATCCATGAACAGCAACTGGCTGCATCTACATCCTCCACTTCAGCTGTGGAAGTAGAGACGCAATTCTGCTTCTTTGAGGTCCAACTTATGAGCTTGTCTCCTAGTAATTTACAGCTCCCTGATGTACTCTTTCGATCAAGTTTGCATCCTGCATGATCAGAATCTGTGTACGCAATAAGATCAAAACGTAGATACTTTGGATACCAGAGACCCATAAATTGAGTTCCTTTAAGGTATCTAAAGATTCTTTTCACAGTTGAAAGATGAGATTCTTTAGGGTTTGCTTGATATCTAGCACAGAGACACGTAGCAAACATGATGTCTGGTCCACTAGCCATGAGGTACAACAGTGATCCAATCATTCCACGGTAAGTCTTAACATCCACCAGTTTTCCAGATGGATCTGTGTCAAGCTTAGTTCCCGTTGCGATTGGGGTTCTCATTGTTAGAGATATACTTAGCTTGGCTAATGAAAATACTGTCCTCCTATTTTACTTGTAAGCCGAGGAAGAATGTTCATTCTCCCATCATGCTCATTTCAAACTCGCTCTTCATCAACGCAGATAACTTATCACAGTGCCTCTAATTTGTTGAACCAAAGATGATGTCGTCCACATAGATCTGTACTAAAAGCATCTCACCTTTATACCTGTTAATGAATAAAGTAGTATCGATTTTACCTTTTTCAAAATCATTTGATAGGAGAAAAGACGAGAGACGTTCATACCAGGCTCGAGGTGCTTGCTTAAGTCCATACAAAGCTTTGTCCAAGAAATAGACGTACTTTGGATGTGTGAATCTTTCAAACCCCAGAGGTTGTTGAACGTAGACTTCCTCCTTCAGCTTACCATTCAAGAAGGCTGACTTGACGTCCATTTGATAGACTCGGAATCCCTTATGAGCAAAGAAGGCTAAGAACAAACGTATAGCTTCTAGCCTTGCTACTAGTGCAAAGGTCTCGTCATAGTCTATGCCTTCTTCCTGGCAATAACCTTTTGCTACGAGCCTAGCTTTATTTCTCACAACGATCCCATCCTCATCCTTCTTGTTCCTGAAAACCCATTTACAGCCAATTGCAATTATATCCTTTGGCAAAGGTACGAGAGTCCATACCTTATTCCTTTCAAATTGTTGGAGCTCTTTTTGCATGGCGTCAACCCAACTAGGGTCTTTTAGGGCTTCATGGACTCTCTTAGGCTCTACCATGCTTAGAAAGTTTACGAATAAACATTCATTAGCAGTGGCAACCCTTGTCTTCACACCGCTAGAAGGTTTACCAATGATCTGGTGAAGAGGATGATCCTTTGTCCATCTTGTTGTTGGGACAAATACAGAGGTCGGGGACATTTGATCACGTTGCATAGGCATATTAGGCATTTGGCTCATTGATGGCGAAGAAGGTTTTGCTTGCTCCCCCTCGGATGATGCTATAGAGGAGCCAGGCAATACCTCTGGCTCTGTGGAACTGGGCTCTGATGCAAAGCTTGTTTGCTCTGGTTGTAGATTCGCATGATCACCAAAGGAAGCAGAGGTATGTGAAGGACCAGAGTTAGATATACTTGTAGTTTGTGGTTCTTCACTTACACATGCATATTCATCTCTTGGTGCACGTACAGAGATGTCTTCATCGCCATAGAAGTCTTCAAATAAGAGTTTGAGTTCCAATTCCCTTGACTTCATTTGAGAATTGAAAGTCTGTTTGTTAAGCTCGAGTCCAAAGCTGAGGTACTCTGAAGTCACTTGTTCTTTATCGTCGAACGAGACGTTGATGCTCTCCATGACAGTCTTGGTTCTTTGATTGAAGACTTTGTGTGCCTTGGCTTTTGTGTAGTAACCAAGGAACTTTCCTTCATCGGCCTTCTTATCAAACTTAGCAAGTTCATCACGATCGTTCAGAATGAAACATCTGCAACCAAAGACATATAAAAAATTTAACATTAGGATTTCATTGGTTGATTAAGTCATAAGGCGTTTTCATATGTCTCTTCACCACCGTTGCTCTATTTTGGATAAAGCAAGCGGTCGAGATGGCTTCAGCCCAAAAATGGGTTGGAAGACCAGAGCTTGCTAGCATTGTCTTTGCTTCTTCGACCAGAGTACGATTCTTTCTTTCTACAACACCATTTTGCTATGGTGTTCTTGATGCAGAGAAGTTCTGAGTTATGCCCTCATTGTCTAAGTACGCATTAATCTTTGCCTTCTTAAACTCTGTTCCATTGTCACTTCTCAGCTTTTGAATTTTACTTTGTAGAAGAACTTGAATCTTGGTCATCAGCTTGATCAGAAGCTCTGGATATCTGATTTCTGCCTTACAAACTCAATCCAAGTATATCGTGAGTATTCATCAATTAAGACTAGGATATACTTCTTACCAGACAAGCTCTGCATAAAAATTGGACCACAAAGATTCACATGAAGCATATGCAGAGGTCTGACACAGGACACATCTGTCTTTGTTTTGTGGGATGCTCGTTTGAGCATTCCTATTTCACATGCAGAGCAGAGATGGTCCTTTTCAAACTTTATGGCAGGAAGTCTGTGTAACACCCCCAAACACCACATTTGCATATAACACATATTTCATTAAATGGAAATATAGTTTACATCGCAAGGTCCCACTAGTACAAGGATTCTTATATGTACAAAATCTACATAGGAAAAATTCCAAAAACAAAATCCTGTACTATCACATGTATCTTCAAAAATAAGCAATCTCAAGTAGATCCTCAAAAGCGGATCTCAGATTAGGAAAATAATTACATTTTCACTTTCCCCTTATTATCCCCGGACCCCGCCATTCCTGCACCGCATATTTTAAAGACAGAAAAATGAGGGTTAGACCAGAAGGGTCTAGTGAGTGAATCCTTTCTTTGCAAATACAGGGTGATAAACACCAAAATATAAAAAAATATATTTGTTCAGGAATATTTGCAATACATTCAAATAAAGCAGTTCTCAATGACATGCATAATAGGATAAATCCAAGAACCTCAGTTCTTATAAATAAATATATCTGCTTAAAGATTCAACATTCCCAATAAATATTGTAGCCAAAACTTCTTTGAATTATCAGATCATTCCTTTGTAATTATTAACAGAAAGATTTAAGGCAATACTTGCCCTTTCATGATAAACAATTTTCTCCTTCTCAATAACATCTAAATTATTATTTCTAATAGGAATAATATCTCTAATTCATCAGGTCACAAAGAAATGATGAATCAAAGTTATTAAATCCAATTAGTAATAATAATAAGAGTTAAAAATAATATATGCATATGACAATGTCACCCTTATTCCAAGTACACCTCTCCTTGATATGCCACCCTTATTCCTCCATCAAAACAGGGCTACTTATCAGAACAGACAAAAGTCACCACGTATGAAAGTATCCATTCCCAATTCCAAGCCAGAACAGACAAAAGTCACCACGTCTGGGGGAACTACYWCTTAAAAYAAGTTTCGTACCAAAACAGACTTACGTCACCACTCTTGGTGGAAACATTTCCAAAAATCCAGTTCCATACCAAAACAGACTTACGTCACCACGCTTGGTAGGAACACATCTTTTATTTAAAAAGATATAAAATACCCCTTTGATAAATCCATACTCAAACTCAATAATAGACATTTTAAATTATATAAAATGTCTAAAAATAATCAACATTTGAAAATATAAGTCACCCGGATAAGTTATCCGGATATACAATCTGGACAACTCTATCCCTTCTTCTCCGATATACTAATCCGGATAAGACTTGGTCGAGTTAAGACTAAATCGAATAATTCATGTCCGGTTTAAGGCAATCCGGACAACACATGATTGATTTAAAACTAAACCGCCCAATATGTGATCGGTTTATACCTAATCTGCACGACCCTTAGGCGATTTAAGACCAAATCGCACAATGCTTGATCGTATTCATACTTCTCCATTCAAAACCTTTGTCCGGTTTATATAATTTCAAAATCTCACCAACTCCCTAAATCGCATGACTCTTGAGCGATTTATAACTAAGTCGATCACCTCTTATCCGGTTTAAGAGTAATCCGCACAAGCTTTGTCCGGTTTATACTTAATTCGATTATCCTTTGTCCGAATAAAAATCTTTAATAAAAATATTGATTTCTTTCCAATAATAAACAACATTCAAGTAAAACCAATAACAAATTTTATGCAAAAAGGTTTAGAAATCACTCACCTTTATGCAAAAACTTAGATTTTGAAGAAGATAAGAAATACAAAGACCACCTTGATTCAACACTTGAATCTCCGGACAACATTCCTCTCAAAATATCCCAAAACTAAATGAAGCAAGAAACTTCACTAAGAACCCAAAACCCTTTATTTATACTTTCCAAAAGTAGAAAGTCGGCTACTAGCCTTACCCACCTACATGAATACACAATTTACCCATGCATACATAATTTCATGCACACACATGCTTATGCATATTATATATATATACATAACACACACATATATACATATATATATATATATATATATCATATTATGCATATATCCCTATGCATAAAATACACCTACTCACATTTTAAATTCACGTAAGCATGTACCCATATAAACAATTAATTCACACATAATAAATACCTTGGGTAATGATCAGAACCCGGTTATCACAGTCCGTCAACCAAATTATTTTTCACAAGCTTCTCTATATTTTGGAAATTTAAGTGAGGCAACTTGTGATTCCAAAGCCAAGCTTCTTCACACTTGCGAGACACGAGACAGAGAGTCTCAGAATTATCTCTTGGTGAGAAGTTTATGTGATATAGATATCCCTTTCGTTTGGCTCTTAGCAACTCCTGACCTGATTCTGACATAATGGAGCAAGCTTCCTTTTGGAACTTGACATTGTAGCCAGAATCACATAGTTGACTTATGCTCAAAAGATTATTTTTAAGCCCAAACACATAAGCAACCTTAGAGACAGAAACCTTACCTTGTAGAAGATATCCATATCCCTTTATCTTTCCTTGCATGTTATCCCCAAAGGTTACTTTTCCTCCAATCTTCTCTTTGTATGAGAAGAGCAACCTCTTATTTCCGGTCATGTGTCTCGAGCATCCGAAGTCGAGATACCAAATGTCCACATGCGGCTTCTGCAAAAAAAATTATAAGGATTTAGGTACCCACTTCATAATGGATCCTTGATGATTGGGGATAGAAGATTGTTTTTTAGCTTTAGGGAGAGGTTTCGTCTCAACACCTGAGTTACCAAACTTGGCTTTAGGAGCCTTCTTTCTCTTCCGGGTCTTCTTGGAGTTTATCCTTGATGACCCAGAGAGAATACAGTTAGGATCATAGAAGTACTGCTTTAACTTATGCAGCAGAGAGAAACATTCACAATTATGAACACATTTTGAATGACAAAATGATTTATTTGATTTGAAGAACATATTATTACAATTATTCCTATCATTGGTAGTTCTAACAAACTTCCTATCTAGATCTGATTGTTTAAACGACTTTGAATGAATTTTCTCAGATCTTTTCCGTCCTACTCCTTTGGCCTTCAAGGGCCTCTCTGAAACAGAGGAATTAAGATTAGAATTTGCAGCGGATTTTCCCTTCTGTTCTGGAGTGAACTTAAAAATCGGCTTAGATTTTGAATTAGAGCCCTTCGATGCAGAGGAAACATACTTGTACTCTTTGCCCTATATTCAAACTTGGGAGCAGATTTAGCACTTGTTGTCATGCTTACACGACCAGAACCTAGGAGAATCTTTTTCTCAATAGGAGGTTTTGCAACCTTTGGTTCTTTGGCTACAATCTCTGTCTCAACTTGCTCCTTAAACGAGTCCACCTCTGACTCAGAGTCAGAGTCAAGAAAATCCTTGGGTGAATATCAAAATATAGAGGTATCATTAAGAACTTGAGATTCTCGTATGCATGAGCTAGAAGCTTCTTCTGTCTTTTGTTTTGAGGAACTTTCAAAAGTTTCCGAGGAGTTACACTCAAAAGAATCTGCATGACCTTTAGGAGGATAATTCAAGGCCTCAAGCAAATCTTGCTCGAAAATCTGTCTTATTGTTTATGTGAAGTCATCCAATAATTTTGGATCCAGAGTTTTACGAAAATTTTATGTGGATGAACTCTTGATTTCATCTGGTTCTGGTTTGACAACCTCACTATCAATCTTAAAATGTTCAAGATTTGTAGAGCCAAAACAAAAGATCTCATCTGTCTTCTGTATGCCTTTTAAATCAACTTGTGGCATACTCTTTGAAGAATAAGAGATATTTTTAAATTTTAATCTTTGAGTTTTGGCCCCACTCTCAAGCCTTCATCTTTTGAAAGGTGAAGGTGTATGCAGAATTGGAAAATTTGTTTTTTGTTTTTCGCCTAACCTAAACACAGATTCAAGAGCAGTTTTCTTCTTCCAGGTGAGGTCTAGGTCTGTGTAACCTATCCCTGATCTATCCTGTTAAGAATTTACTTTTCCACACACCTGCTGAGCATCTTGATATTTCTTGATCAAGAGCTCTTTTCTTTGTAAGCACGAGTGTAAGAACTCCCTTTCCTTTTGAAAATAATCTTTGAGGGCCTTAGAGTTTAATCTATCACGTTCCTTTTCTAAAAGCTCTGTTTCTTTCTTTTTTATAGCCGCTTTTAATTCTAACCATTCTGATTTAAGACTTGTTTCAGTGGATCGTTTTGTTTGCAAAAAATTTTCATTTTCCACTGATAACTCTTGTTTCTCTACAGTTAGCAGCTCTGTCTCACGTTCAAAAAATAATTTTTCTTTTTCCAAAGATTTTTTTTGGATTTTTCGACAGAGAGCTTTTGCTGTAGGTTAATAAAATTGTTGGTCAAATCAAAGATGTTTTTTTCTAGGTCAGAATGAGAATAGCCAGAGATGGAACATACCTGGGTGTCAGAGTCAGATCCAAACTCTTCTCTGTCGTTCTCAACAGCCATCCCACTGAAATGGGCTTAGTCTTCTTCATTAGATGAGGAGTCAGAGACCCAGTTCTCCTGTTCATCCATGAGGATCCTTTGTGATCGTTTGTACTTGTACTTGTTTTTGTAGTACAGTTCGTCTTTTACCAAAGGGCTTCTGCACTCTTTGGAGTAGTGCCCCATTTTGCCGCATCTGAAGCATCGAACACCTTGCTTCTTTTGGTCCGACGACTCTTCCTCCTTCTTGTTTAGAACAGAGGGGTTCCTTCCTTAGAAAGCTCTGCCTCTACTACAATTGCTCTACCTTCCTCGCTTTTCAAAGACCTTCTTCCCAAACTTCCTTTGGAATTCCTTGGTGATCAGGAAGCACTTGGAAATTGTTGTACTCGTTCAAGCATTGAGCATGACGGTTTTTCTTCATTTTTATCCCTCCTTCCAACTGATTTGCCAGTTGATCCCATAGATCCTTTGCAGAGTCGCACGCGTCAAGAGATTGAAATATCTCATTGGGAAGTGCCATGATCAAAAGCCTTTTGGCTTTTTGATCCACCTCCACTCTACTTTTGTCTTCATCGTTCCAATCACGATGAAGTTTGGGTACTCTCCTGGCGGGTACTTCAATCGTATCACCAACAGCAGGAATACGAGGAATAATCGTGGTAGGGACATATGGACCCTTTAGAATTGACTCGTAAAGTTCAAGGTCAAGACCCTCATAAAAATTTATCATCCGAATTTTCCATTGGGGATATTCTTCCCTAATGAGAGTTGGAGGTTTTGTCAAAGAACCGGTACTATACATGGAGTTCCATGATTGAGACGACATTTTTGATTAAAAAATTAAGAAAAAGATTGACGAGAAAGATGTTGGGTTCAAGTATGTGCGTTAATGTTGTATTCAATTTCTCCTTTTATTATGCTTTGTAATAGTTAGTCTTTAATGATTTTCTTAGTATAAATAGTGATTAGCCTTGTAATTGTAATTAGTTATGCAATTAATCTGATTTAGTGCTGTAACCTTTTCTCTCAAGAACTACATTGAAGATTGGTGAAAATTCTCTCTACTCATATTCTTGATTTTCATCTTGAAGATTATTTTCTAATCTTGTATGATTTTGGGCATATCAATTGGTATCAGAGCTATCTGCAGCAATTTGATTAGAGGATTAAACAATTTTATCGAGGATTTTGCACGATTTTTAGAGGATTCATCGATCTGTTTTTGGTGTTCATCAATCTGTTCTTGGTGTTCTTCATCCAGAATTGCAATTTTTGCTTAAATCGCATAGATTTTGATCTTTTATTGATATAATTCACACTACTGAATTCGCATTTACATTCTAAACAATTTTGATTCACATCATTTTCGATTTTAATCAAGATTTGAATCATTTTTGATTGATTTTTGAGTCTTGGGAATCTGTTCGTGTTCTTCAAAAACTCATATTTTTTCAAGTTTTGATCCATTTTTTGGTGAAAAAGTGTTAAAAAATTGTGTTTTTGCTTGAATCATAATCCGTATAACTCTTGATCGGATTAAGTGTAAATAGCTTATAGCTTGTACGATTTAAGTCTTGTAAATTTTGTGAATTGATTGTTTTGTGCGATTTATGTTAAACCAGGTAAGTCCTGATCGATTTAGAGGTAAATCGCTTGCTTCTTGTTCGATTTAGTGAGCGAGTTAGGTTAATCCGCCTGATAAATCGTTTATGTGTTGTGCGATTTAGTCTATTTGGTGTGCAATTTATTCATAATCCGGTTGTGACCTGAGCGATATTGTTGAGCGATTTAATTGTGGTATTGTGAGATTTAGTTTGTGCGATTTAATTGTTCTGTTGTATGCAATTTAATTGATCGTACTTTGACTTCTTGAAAGGATTTTTGAACGGACTTTGACTTTCCTTTGTGAGCGATTTAATTCATAGAGTGAGCGATTTAGAATTGTTTGAATATTTGAGCGGTTTGAATTTGTGCGGATTTGTATGTACTTTGACTTGTTGACTTAGTTGACTTTGACTTGTTGACTTTTTACGTCCGTATTTCATTTTCGCAAAATTGACTAAGTGTTTGAATCATCCAATTTGAGATTTCTTATTTATGTGATTCATTGTGCGATTTAAATCTCTGTATTGTCCGGATATCTAATCCAGATAACTTGTTTTTGTTAGAAATTCAAGTCTATCTTCTTTGTCCGGACTTCTAATCCAGATAAGCTTGACCGGATTTCTAATCAGGATAAGTTTGTGTGCTTAATTTTTCTAAGTCTTGAATGTGTGCAAATCCTTGTTTGAGATTTAATTGAAATAATTTTTGAATCCTAATTCTTTATTACAAATTTTGAACTACAGTTGATCCTATATCATACATGACTGAGAAAATGAGTTCAAGAGAAGCAATGGTTATTAGTACTGACACCAAGCCACATGTGTTGTTTAAAGGGGACTATAACCAATGGAGGGATAGATTCCTCAACTTCATTGAGAGAATGAAAGAAGGTGATCTGATAATGGAATCCTTGATGGAAGGTCCTGCTGTTTTCTACAGAGAGACACCTGCTGTTTCAGAAGAAGGCAGACCTGCGCAAAGAGTCATTAAAGAAAAATTCAGATATACTGCGGAAGAGAAGGAAAGAGCCCATGCTGATGTGCTATGCAAATCTTACATGATGCAAGCACTGACCAATGATATCTACACCAGTATTGACAGTCATAAATCATCTGGTCACATCATGTGGGTTCAAATTGAAAAGATGATGATGGTTCCAAAGTTGGAACTTAGTTAAAAATCACTAATTGTATATCTACATATGAAGAATTCAAGGCTAAAGCGAAGAGAGCCTTGACGATGTTTATGATAGGCTTACCAGACTGCTTAATGAACTGACTAAGAACGGAATCTCTAAAACTGTCATAGAGATAAATGTTAAATTCCTCAGCAACCTACAACCAGAGTGGAAACCTTATGCTAATCATATCAGATTCAACAAATCGTTATCTGATATTGACATACATGAAGTTTATGAAACTCTAAAGCAGAACGAGGAAGAAGTTTTGGAGGTCCGAGATTCTAAAAAGAAGAAGGAAAAGGAAGTTGCTGATTCTTTAGCCTTTGTCTCTGAAAAGAAAGGAAAAAGCAGATCTAGGAAGCAAGTTAAGGAGATCAGCCAGTCAAGCGAATCAGCAACTGAAGAAAGTAACAGCTCGGATTCAGACTCTGAAATGTTTGATATCAAACATGCCATGGCAATGCTAACAAAAGCATTCCAAAAGAAGTTTAAAAAACGACCGCACTCCAACAATAAAAAATTCTCGTCCGGCTCAAAATACGAATTTAAAGATAAATTTGGTGAGAAGAAGAAATATGAAGAAAAGAGATTTGAGAAGAAGTACGAGAAGAAGCTGGAAGAGAAGAAGAAATTTGTAAAAGGCGTAGCTGATGATCATACAAAGTGTTATAACTGTGGCAAGCTAGGCCATTTCGCTGTAAACTGCAGAAAGCCGGTAACGAGAAATACCGACTACTACAAAAACAAATTTCTTCTCTCCAAACAAAGAGACGCGAGTAAAGCACTCATGGCAGAAGATGATCATTGGTTAAATTTAACTGATGAGGAGGAATAATCTGAAGCTGTTGCACACATGTGCTTGATGGCTAAAACTGAAAGTTGTTCTTCAGATGAAGGAGAAGAACAGAGTGCTGAAGTGGAAGAAGAGGTATTGGAGAAATCATGCATAAAACAGATGCAAAAGATGATGCTTAAACTCCAATCTTTCCAGCAGCAATTAAAAACAGAAAAAATGCGTTCAAATAATTTTGAAAAAGAATTACAAACGCAAAAAGAAAAATACATCAAATTATTTGATGAAAATGCTGGAAATTTGGACTGGGCTAAATCTTTGTTATCTGAATCTAAAACATTTAATGAAAAATCCAATATCTTAAAAGCTGAATTATCTGATTCCAAGGAACGATATAAATCGTTAAAATTAGTTAATGAAGAACTAGTGGTTAAAATAAGTAAGCTTGATTTACAAATAATTCAATTAAATGAAAAACTGAAGTCTAAGGAAGAAATTTTATATAAAAGAGAGCAGACTGATCAAACAATTTTTTTGAACAAACTCTCTGAAACAAGATTCTTTAACCCTCGGGAAGGGTCAGGGTACGAAAATCCAATTTTTTTAGGAAAAGCTTTATATTATACCCCGACTCTATATAAATTTGAATATCTTGATTGCGGACCCGAGTTTTCAATTAAATTTACAAAATCTTCTGATGAGGTAGAACAACAAGTAGATTTTAATCGTCAAAGAAAAGACAAAATGCAGGTTCCGTTTAATTATAAAAACTTAAATGATAGCTACAAAAATCAAGACTCTGTACTTTCAACTGATTATTTTCACAACTATTCTAAAGCTGAGCTTGAATCAAAACCTGCTGAAACAAAGTTTTATACTCCAACATTAATTTTAGAAAAACAAGCGATTCAGCTAGAAAAATTAGTGGTTCAGCTGGAAATTTTTTTAAATGAAGAACGACTTTCATTTAATCAACAAAAACAAGAATTTTTWAATAAAATTGAAGATTTACAAAATTCTAAACAAAAAACGGAAAATGTTGAGTCTGAGTATTTTTCGTGTAATAAATCTTTAAGTGAAACTTCTGATTCAGAATAAATAAATATTTTAAATGAAGAAATTAATTTTTTTGAAATCTTGAATTCAGAAGTCTGTTTGGACGATGAGATTGATCAGTTCGACTTTTCGACAAAACTACCAAGTCATGAAGATTTCCTTGTTAAAAATGATATGACTGAGGATTCTGATTTAGCTTCAGATTTAGAAAAGAATTTTAATGAAAAACCTGTTTCCGAGGATTTGTATTATAAAAAGATTAAAACTAAAAAGAATTCAAGGAAACAAAAGAAGCTTACTAAGAAAATTAAACAAAAAGTTCATCATTCATTTAAATATGATGATTTTATTTTTCCTGTTTCAGATAACGCGTTGAAGTTTAAGAAGGTTTGGAGGGTAAAAGAAGAAGAAAAATCTTCAATGTGATAACCAGATCCTGGTTATTACACAAGGTATTTAAATATGTGAATATTTAACTAAATAATTACGTGATAACATGATAAATTCATACGTGCTTGTATGTGCAGAACGTGATTTTATGCATGTGGAAGAATATATATATATATATAT
>NC_037544.1:23962186-23968753 GCF_001531365.2 Cynara cardunculus var. scolymus | reverse complement strand
ATCAAAATACCATCTAACCATGTTTATATTATTGTTTACAAGATCAATACTCAAGAATTTCACCAAAATAGCCATTAATGAAGAAAATCAAACCTCAACCTACGTCATATACACAACTAAACCTTGTGCCTGCTGCTGTCATATACACAACTAATACAACAAATATTTCACAACTAAACCCTATGCCTGCTGTTGCTGTTAATGTGTGAGGATTTACATTCTCAAGCCTCATGGTCTTTAGTGCACATGGTCTTGAAGAACAAGCAAGGTTCAAGGAAAAGCAAGCTGGTGTACCCACATGATTGTACAATACATACACACACATATGTAGCATGAATGAATGAATTGCATATGGTTCCACTTCACACAGCAGTAGTAGTAGTAGTAGTAGGATGAGCAATGTGCACAACTATGTATTACTTTCACTTCGCCCTTTTCTTCCAGGAAATATTTACGGATGAGTGCGTCATGAAAAGCAAACAACAGTTCGAATATACGGATGAATATTATTTTACGAACGATTGTATTTCTTTGTTCATTCAAGAATTTCATGTTTTGTAATAAGCTCTAAGTAGATGGTTTCCGAAACCCGACATATGTGCAATTTTCTTTTCATTCGATCTTGCTAACAAACAAAATTGACCTTCAACTTTATATATTAGTTGACTTGTAAATAACCACATAAACTCATGATTCAAAGCCAAACTAATGTTTTCAAATTGTGATTTACCCGCGCTGATACACCACTAGTATATATATGTGTATCCCGTATTTTGTTGAGGTTGAACTTGAAATTTAGCTTTAGATCTATCCATTAATTGTGGTTCGGTAATTGGTGTGTTACACCAGATCAATTTGTAGATCCCGTCAAGCCACATTCATTCAATCAATCAATCAAGATATGTAGAATCAAGAGTTCGTCGGTGTTTCACGTACATTCAATATCTCTCATAATACAATGCGATGAACTCTCTTACAATTATCAAAAAGTCTTACTAGGGGGCCGTTTACCAATTTTTTTGGTTAAGTGCTGATTCGGGTAAGAGGTCTGACTATGAGAATAGGTCTGACTGGAGTAAGAGTAAACTGTATTTTCTTGTTTACCAAACGTTTTGTGTTAAGTGCTGATTGAGTAAAAAATACTATTATATCCTTTTTTTTGGAATAAGTATTAATTGAAAATTATTGTATTATTTAAGCCCAATTATATTTGGATAAAATTAAAAAGCACGGGCCCATATCAACCCAGATACATTTAAGCCCAATTATATTTGATCTATATGTATTTCCACTCAAAAACCTATTTCTCTTCACCTAAAACCCTAGTTCCCTTATTTTCTCTGCCACCTCCAGACCAGCCGCCATCGCCGCCCTCCATTCACCCTCCAACACCTTGAACCGGACATGGCCACCGACGGTGCCAGCATTCCTCTTCCACACCTAATTTTCTTTTCCCAAAACCCCTGATTCTCTCTGCCACCCCCGACCGGCCACCGCTCGCCCTCCCGTCACTGTCCAACCCCTTGAATCGGACATGGCCACCGACGTTGCCGACGTTCCTCTTCCCCACCTATTTCTCTTTGCCCAAAACCCCTGATTCTCTCAGCCACCCTCGACCGGCCGCCATTCGCCCTCCCGTCACCGTCCAACACCTTGATTCAGACATGACCCACCTATTTGTATGAAGAAAGACCCACCTGATTCTCTCTGTCACCCTTGACCGGCCACCGCTCGCCCTCTCGTTTTTGTCCAACACCTTGAATCGGACATGACCCACCTGTTTGTATGAAGAAAGACACATCAATTTAGGGTTTTAGATGAAGAGGGTAGATTAGGAATACGTCTCTCTTACCACGGTAAGATTCATTTTTTTTGCTGACTCCAGTAATAGGACGGTCAGAGGCCGGAAATCTGATTGTTAATTTTGGTGTTAGGTAAACACTTTTACCTCTTACCCGGGTAAGCATCTCTTAACGGGTAAGAGGTGGTAAGAGATTAGTAAACAGCCCCTAGCTCTTACAACAAACAAACTAACCAAAATTATTTATACCTACAGGGTAACAAAGTCAACCTCTAAACCTCTAAGAACTTATTATAAAGTCAAACTAAAATACAAAGTAAAACATTTAAAGCAGAAGGACTTGAATACAATTTATAATTCTAACATAGTTATCTTTGTTGCATTGATGAGACAGATCTTCAGTAATTATGTATTATGACCTGCATTTAATAGCAAAGATAATGGTTGTTGAGGGAAATAAATGTTAGTCATGATTGAAGATAAATCAACATCAAAGTTAGTCATAGAAAATACTATGTCGTAGATATCGATTGTCTTTAGTCGCTTGTCAAGGATATCTTTAGTCATCGTGGTAATCAACAACCATGGGTCCTATCGATCGTGGATGTGATTTTTTACCCAAAAAAATTTGTAGGAACCCAGATCCTCAAATACTTTAGTGATTAATGCTAAAGACAATAAATGAGTGGAAGCAATAAGCAAAAACACTAGTTGGTTAATGAGAAACGACAATAAAAAAGTAATGAAGATCAAATACTCTTTTGAGAAATTGAAGTCAAATGTATTTCAATGCTTATGAGAATTGTCGATTACACCAAGAACACACACTGCTGTATGAAATGAAAATTTCTCAATAAGCAATTTCTCTTAAGTGCTAGAATCTTTCACTGATTTCGTGCAAGGAGCGCTTCTTCAAATTTGTAAGGAATACCTTAGAGGATTTACCTATGTATAGACATTTCCAGAAAAGGCATATTTGTAGTAATCAACACATTATCCAATCTGTTGTCTCCACGTGTAATGATAGTAGTAACCGTTTCTGCACACGTCTTGCAAGGAGATAGGACCACGTGTACAATAGAGACTAGTTTAGGAACCAATATGTAGAGGGACAAAGACGAGACTCAGAGGCTCTACATGTACTATGCAGAGGATCTGTGTCCAGTACTCGGGCTCTGCATCCCGAGTACTTAGTATCATTGGCGGGCGACTTCGGTCTTTATCTGCTCTATATTCAAGCTCTGGTTCCTGACCGCTTCTAGATAGCAACTCCTCTTGGTTTAGACAGTAGACTTTTTACTTACACTTTTATATACTAACAATCGTGTAATAAAAAGAACTTTCAAGAAAGTAAATCTAGTCTAGAAAGCAAGAGGCCAACATGGTCCTCTGTAAAGTAATTCATTGATTAAATTAAAAAGTATTACAAAGTATAAGATCTCTATATGTGTTGCAGTTTCATGAACCTTTGAAGAAGTTCACGAAACTCTAACAATTCATCTATTGATCGAATTAGCTCTACTCCTGCATCTCTTGAAGTGGGGTCTTCATCTCCCTTATGTATGACTTTCTTCCTTACCCAGAGTAGAGTTCCAGATGAGTACTTGTAATTTTCAAGGGCTCAAAAGAAGACTTTTTATGTATGCTCGTTTCTGAAGATGAATCCTAGCTTTGGCTCGACTGTTGATCCCATATATCTCAATAACACTAATAATTAAGTTAAGAATAACCTAATTATATAGTTTGGATGAATAAAATGATGAACAATCAAGAACAATTGATAAACATTCAAAGAATATACTTGAGTGTCAAAGGTTTCACTTTATTTCAATAATTGTGAAAAACGTAAAAAGAGTCAAAGATTACAATACGCCTAACCACCTATTTGTACTAGTAATCTAGCTAAGAAGATAACTATCTAGTGAGACTATTTAGCTAATCTTCTAAGAAAAGATAAAGCTTATCTAAACATGGATAATCATCAAAACAAGATAAACTTTGTAGAATCCAGTTGTTGATTAGTCATCTCTAGCTGTCTTCCATGGGACGTTGTTTCAACCTTATCTTCATATCTTCATTGCATGCCTCTGGTTGAACTAGTGAGGAAAACTCCAAGTGTTGGTACCCAGAGGGGTTATGAAAATGCATTTTCCATCGCATCCCTGGTCAGTTCATTGACCCTCTGGTTGTTCTTCAGACTTAGTTGTTTTGCTTTGAAGTCTTCCATCGGCCTTCTGGATCTTCATCACTTGTTTGTCTTCATTACTTCCACACATAACACTTATGGGGTCTAACAATCTCCCCCTAAGTAATGAAAGAACAAATATGAACTAATATAGGAACATTTAAATCATAAGTGATGAACAGAGGCTAATCTAAAAAAAACATCCTTTGCCAATTTTTCATTCGAACAAAATGATGAATTCTTACAATGATGAAATGAAAGATATTACAATGCAAAGCATAAGTAAAACTACATTCATGGTCTCCCTTGTGATATTTCCCAAAAGTGCATTAGTAGTCCTCTGTATTGAATGATTGTTGAGATCTCATGAATTAGTCTTTGTCCCTGTCCCATTGGCACATGACATCTGCCTAGTCTATCTCTGATAGCCTTCTGAAACCATTCAAGTATTGTTGTTGAGTATTTGAAGGCTTCAGTCAGCTTAAAGAATTTCTTTGTTCCAAACTCATTTTTGAATACCAGACCCAATTCTGGTTGAGTAAGTACAGAGGTAGATCTCTTCTCCTGCAGGCCGGGAAAGTCTTCATTGGGTTGAGTACAGGATAGTCTGTCGATGCCAAGTTGAAGAGCAATTTGAAAATCACTCTTAGCCCTGTGCTTCACCAAGGTTTTCATCGTTTGAATGATCGCTCTGTTTGCCATCCCAAATCGTATGCCCTGATCCTGTCTTTGAGTCATGTATTCATAAAGTTCAATCAAGTCATATGGTTTGAGATTGATCAAGTCATTATCATTGAAGACACTGACTTGACCATGGGCTCGCTCCAATGTGTACTCGATATACTTGATGGCTCTGTTTGCGAAGGTCCTCATCTTGATGTCCATGACCAGCCTTATTCCATCGTTTGAATAGACAGCCTGTGGTGGTTGAGTAGTCTATCTTACAAACCTGTGGCGTAGGAGGCTCATTGACTCGGGTGAAAGTATTGGAGGATTGAGAGTTAAACCTTCATCGCGATCATGGTATAGATATTGATGGATGTTTTCCATCATCACTGGCTCCCTTGGCGGCACCTCTGGACGTCTCCTTAGCGACTCCATGTTTGCGATTATTTCATCGACGACCCCTTAAGGAGGATGCCTCGATGAAGAGGGAACGTCCGCTTGCACTTGGGTTGGTTGGGTTGTGGGTTGTGTTTGGGCTAAGGGTTGAGAGTAGGTTGTTGATGAAATGGTTTCTTGTTCGGTTGGCTCGGATTGGAGTAGTTCTGGTTTATTGGGCTCAGGATGGGTGGTTTCTGGTTCATGGGTTTCTGTTTGGGTTTGAGGTAGTCGGAGTGAGGAAGGTTGGTTTATTGTGGGTCCTGGTTGTATGGGTGAGGTAATGAAAGGTTCTATGGTGCGAGGGGTTGGTGAAGGGGTTAAGGGTAGTTTGGGTGTTGGTGAAGGAGTGAAAGGTGGGTTGGTTTCTATTTGAGGGGTGGATTGATCTTCATCAGATGATGAGCTTAGTTCGATGGGTTCTTAGGTGGTGGCGAAGAGAACATGTACATTATGTACATTTCAGAGGGTTGGGCCTCTGGTTCCCTCGCTTGGGTTCCTTGGTTTGATGAGGATGGTTGGTTTTGTGATTGAGGTGGTGGTGGTGGTGCAGCGGACTCCATAAGTTGAGCAGTGGTAGCCGGGTCCTCCCCCTCATGAGGATGAAGACCATGATCATCTTGGTCTGGATCCCATGTCTTGGCCTCTTCTACGGGCGCTGGTGGAGCATGATGCTCTACTCTTTTTCTTCTTTTTCGCGTTCCTGAAGGATGCAAGATACGCCTTCAGGGCCTTCGTTCTTCGACTCTACTCCATTGAGTGAAGAAGAGAGTTGGTGTGAGCCTGTTGTTCGGCAAGGCTCTGGGAGAGAGCCTTGGTTGGCTGTAAGGCTCGATGGATGAACTTCGCACTTATCTCATTGAAAGATGAGATAAGTGCCTTTAACAGAGCCCTTAAGTCGGCTCTGGTGACAAACTCCATGGTGGATGATGAAGCGGGTGGGGCATGGAGGTGGAGGTTGATGTGGATGATGGGATGGGAAGGTTGTCTATTATTTTCCTCACCTCTGTAGTGAAGGAGGTAAAGGCTTCATCAAAGGATGGAGCTGCAGAGGGGGGGGTGGAGGAGGTGTTGGTTGGGGGTATTTGGCTATTATAGTGGTTGGGAGTGAGGTTAGGGTGGTTTGGATGGTGGCCATTTGGGAGGAGAGGGAGGCTAAGGTTTCAATGATGGATGTTGTTAGAGGTGGGGTAGGTTGAGGGATGTGGGAGAGTATGGTGGCTAGTAAGGTGTCGAGGGTTTGGGAGATGGTGTTTATTTGGGTGGTGATGGAGGCTATGGTCTCATCGGTCGCACTTGCCTAGGCCGTGAGGGTGGTGATGGAATTCATCATTATTTGGTTTCGTTGGGTGGCAAAGGAGGATGAGGTGTTATGGTGTTGGGTTATGGTTTGTTGTAGCATTTGGAGGCGGGTGGTGTTTTCTTTGGTTTGGGTGTCGAGGGTGGCAAGGGATTGTTGAATGGGGGTTAAATCGATGGA
>NC_037544.1:23957665-23961861 GCF_001531365.2 Cynara cardunculus var. scolymus | reverse complement strand
TCTTCTTCTTCGGCTTCAGAGGCCGAATAAGAGAAGTAAGTGTGTGTCCCCTTTGCTAGATCAAGTATCAAAGGGGGGGGGGGGGCATGAATGGGGGATCGATCTGAACAATCTTGGGGATTTTCAATGCCAGAAGCAACACATGCTTCTGGGTGTGTGAAGGGTGGTGGCGAGCCATGAGGCAAAGTGGCTCTTATGTCTTCATCGCCACTCTGTTGGGAGAGGGGCGATGGATGTGGAGGTTCCTCGGCTATATCATCTCCAGAGGCCCGAAGAATGGCCTTTGGATGGATGGCTGGGGTGATTGGACTGAGTCGTCCTTGTTTAATACCCCTTTGGCCTTGATTGCCGGGGGTAGTGGTGGTGGTTCCCCTTTGGGAAGTGAGGATGGGAGTTGTATGTGAAGGGCCGGGGGATGCACGAGGAGTGTCATCATCATCATCATCATCATCATCATCTTCATCATCCGATGAAGACGACTCCTGTGCTCCCTCGTTAGTGTCAGGGGACGGTTCTAAGTTCTCTGGGGTAGCTGCCCTCGGTTCATGGGACAGCAGAGAGCGTTCATACTTTTGCCTTATCTCAGACGTCTCTAGTCTGACGCTGAACATGGTCCTTGATACAGTTCTCTCTGTGGTATAGCCTTCCTTGGAGATCGTTGGGCGATGCCCATTCATCAAGAACTGTGGAGTGTACGGTTCATCAGCCGGTAGACTGTGTCTCCTCATCGCATCCCTTATGAAGAGAGCAAGGAAGCGCGGGAAGAGAACATAAGTCAAGGGCTTTCCTGCAGTCTTGAGTTTGCATTTTTTGATTACCGCTGCATGGATCTCGTTGTAAATGAGGAAGGCATAGTCCAGCGGTAGGTTGAAGAAGAGCCCATACATTGTTAGACCCCAAAAGTATTATGCATGAAGTAATGAAGACAAACAAGTGATGAAGAACCAGAAGGCCGATGGAAGACTTCAAGGAAAAATGACTAAGTCTGAAGAACAACCAAAGGGTCGATGAACTACCAGAGATACGATGGAAAGTGCATCTTCATAACCCCTCTGGTCACTAACACTTGGAGTTTCCTTCATCAGTTCAACCAGATGCAAACTATGAAGATATGAAAATAAGGTTGAACTCATATCCTATGGAAGACAGTTGGAGATGACTAATCAACATCTGGATTCTACAAAGTTTATCTTGTTTTAATGTTTATCCTTGTTTTAGATAAGCTTTATCTGATAGTAGAAGATTAGCTAAATAGTCTCACTAGATAGTTATCTTCTTATTAACTTATTAGTATAAATAGGTGGTTAGGCCTATTGTAATCTTTGACGCTTTACGTTTTTCATAATTATTGGAATAAAGTGAAATCTTTGGCACTCAAGTTTATCCTTTGAATGTTGATACATTGTTCTTGACTGTTCATCATTTTATTCATTCAAACACCATAATTTGTTTATTCTTAACTTAATTATTAGTGTTATTGAGAGATCTGGGATCAACAATTGGTACCAGAGCCAATTGATTGTTTTTCCAATCAAACGATCATCAAAAATCTCTCAATTCACGCTTTTCATAAAATATCTTCTCTAAAAACGTAACTTTTATCTCTTCTAAAAATCTTAATAGCCAACTGGAATTCCGCCTATAGTGTTGGTTCCCTCACCAAACCTCCAACTCTTCAAAGAGAAGAGTACCCACAATGGAGGATACGGATGGTGAACTTTCTGGAAGGGATGGACAGATATCTTCTGCGATCTGTCATGGAGGGTCCCTATGTTCCACAGACTCTTGTTCCAAGAGTCCCAGGAACAAATACCACAACAGAAATTCCTGCCTACCACATGCCCAAGGATGAGAAGAATTGGGATGAAGACAACATAGAGCGGGTTGAGACCGACAAGAAGGCCAAAAGACTGATAATCATGGCCATACCCAATGAAATCTTCCAATCCCTTGATGCATGTTCCACAGCCATGGAACTATGGGATGAGCTGGCGAGCCAATTGGAAGGATGGGCAAAAACGGAGAAGAATCGTAGAGCCCAATTGTCGGACCTGTAAATTCAGCTTTGATAATGATCTGTTACTCCGAATGAACTCTAAGACGATTAAATTGCAGCGGAAACAATTATAAGAACAGAACAGAGTAATTAAACCAAGAACACACATTTAAGATGATGAAGAAGATGAACACAGGAGAATAGCTTCAAAGGTTTTTCAATTCAATTGAAAATATTGACGATTACAATACTGGAAGCACACAGATTACAAAGGCTTTAGCCGCTATTTATACTAGTTCCTAACGACCTTACTGACAAGATCTTAACGCGTGAAATCATCTAAGCCGTCCAAATAAATTCGATTAAGTCCTAGTCACGTGAGAAGCACATGCAGCTAACAACCTTTGAAAAATAGTTGGAAGAGGATCATCACAGAAGACGAGATCCGCAGACCCTCTGTGAGCCATCTCAGAGGCTCTGCAGTAATTGACTTGCTTGTTCTTATTGACAGAGGACCATTTTCCAGAACCTTTGTGAGAGACATCAGAGGTTCTGTCATACTTTACTTGTTCGAATATTCGGCTTCTGTCGTTAGTACTCTGTTGTCTTCTGTGGAAGATAAGCTTCTATCAAGACTTGCAGAATACTTTTTCTATACTTTTACAAGAGATGAATGATAAAGCTAACAATCTCCCCCTAAGTATGAAAAAGTAAATTAGGACAAATGGGTGCAAGAAATTGACTAATGAAAGAATACAAGAGGAGATTAAACTTATCCTCTGAAAAAGAATTACATAAATGAACAAACTGAAAATTTATAGTGCAGGCCTATACTATTACAAGAGATTAATCACAGCAGAGTCTGGATAGTCATCTACGGCAAATTGCAGATCAGACTTGATGGTTCTGTAGACTTTGAATATCCATTCTCTGAAGGAGACTTGAACTTTGATCGTTTCCAGAAGGTGGTTCACTTCATCTGCCCTTAAATGTCATCTCTGCACCTCTGTCACCACTAGGTTGAACACCCACTCAAGAGACTCTGTCGAATATTTATGCGTCTCTTTGGGATCGAAAAACCTTAGAATTTCATCCTTGTCCAGGAATACAAACCCAAAGATGGGATTGTGGACAATGGTGTTGGGATGAAATCTAAGCATTCAAGTTGGTCTGTTATTTGGAGGGGAAATCTTTAGCTCTGGCTGGGCCAACCTCATTGCGATATCGAAATCTTTCTGGCTGTAGAACTTGACTTGAGCGCGCATCACCTCAATCAGCCTTGTGAGAGAAATCGAATATGTTGACCTCCTCTCCATGTATTTGTTCAATATCCTGTGAAGGAATATTAGGTCAAATACACAGAGATTGTGGAGGTCAGCATCCGTGAAAGTATATAGGTTGCCGTCATCCCTTTTTACCACATATTGAGCATATAACACGGTCTTCTTTAGCATTGTGCGTGGAGATATGGTTTCGAGAGAGGTTATCACATGCTCTGAGAAGACCTGCTCTGGTGGCCTTGTGAGTTTTGAGAAGTGGAACTTTGCAATGGCAGAGGGTATACCTGTAAGCTCTGGGTCATAAGGGGGTTCTGTGTCCACAGCTGAGTAACGCCACCGCAGAATCTCCTCAATAGTGGTTACGGGCTTTGTGCATACCTTCTGCGTAGGAATCTTGCTCATAGATTCAAGTATCTCAAGATACCCTCCCCACCGTGGCAGATTCTGGCATTCTGGATTCTTCTTCTAGTATAGGCATCTGGGTAGACCCCTCTGGTAGGATAGGCTTGATAGTTCCTACCAGAGCATCAAACGTACCCGTGGACGTTTTTTATTGTATCTTCGTGAGTTTGGAAGATGAGCCTTCTCCAACTCTGGGGATTGGGACTCTGCCCTTTCTCGCCTGTGCCTCTGCCAAAGACGCCTTTAGAGCTCGAACAAGATCCGGGGTCATCATACTCTTCTTCATTGATCTCCTCTGGCGATTCAGAGCTTGACCCCTTCTGTGGCGACTACTCTACTGCTTTACCCTTGCCTTTCCCCTTAGGCTCTGGAGATTTGTCTTTAGAGAATAGGGCAGCAGCAGAGTCCACTATTTTTAGTGGTTTGGTAGAGGTTGTCTTCTTTGGTTCCTCTTTCTTCTTCTCCCCCTCATGACGATCATGGTCATCACCTCCTTGATCGTCATGGATTTTAGTGGC
>NC_037544.1:23955858-23957515 GCF_001531365.2 Cynara cardunculus var. scolymus | reverse complement strand
GACCTCCTCAGCAATCACAGAGGTAGTGTTGATATCCATCTCTGTGGCCCATTTCATTTTAGAGATGCATCGATAGATCTCATTTCTGAAGTTATCACCTTCTTTGACGAGTTGCTTCGTGCAGTCTCTTATAGATTCGTTGCTTGCTCAGGCTTCCTTGAGGAGTTGGTCGGTGTATTTCCGCATGGTCTCTCCAAGGGCTTCAACCATTGCGTCTAGCTCCCTGCAAGTGGCTAGATGGTTATGTTAGCCCTGGAGGATTTAGAGTCAATGCCATAGGTGACAGAGGAGAACATCGCTTTGATCTCATCCTTGAAGGCAAAATTATCCGTGTAGCCGGCGGAAATGAAGTCTGCAGCAAATTGGGCGGCAACCTCTGTTAGTTCTGTCTTGAGCTTTTGGATTGAAGAAGGGTTGAGAGACAAGGCGCTAAAAGCTTCTATGAGGTCGTCCTTGTTGAGAACAGAGCTCTGAAGGGGCTGATACGGTTGCCTTGAGCTCAGAATTTGTGGAAGTCAACTCCTTCGGAGCCTCTGTGAGAGGTTCAAGAGCCTCTGTCACCGGTTGGGAGGAGCATAAGCTTTTCAACTCATCCATCCTCTTGAATACCTCTGTGGCGAAGGTTTGTAACTCCTCCTTCTTCATATAAGTACTCTGGGAACCTAGATCACCAACACATGATGACCTAGTAGCCTCAGAGTGTGAGGCGCCCTCAGTGACTGGTTTTTCGATGTCAGCTCGGGGACTTCCACCGGATCTTCGAACATCTCCAATTGGAGAGCCTACCAGTGTTCTGTCGATATCGTGCCTAGTAGGTTCAGAGCCTAACTCGGCAGAGGGATCGAGTGTGGACTTTGGGCGTTCTAGACCCGAAGTCTCTATGAACCTCTCGTATGCCTCTGAAGCATAACTTGGTTGTTCACTCTGGTGTGGAGGGGCAACGGATGCCTCTCTTGGTTGTGATGAGTCCTTGGGCGAATGGACTCTTATTTTAAAACCAGCATTCTATTGAGAGGATGTTGGAGTTGATTGTGGTTCCCGGGCTGTGCATTCGATAGAGGATGAAAGAATGTCCTCTGCGAGGTAGGTTTGGGTAGGGTTCAGCGTGTGCACGCCTTGTTCAATAGGGATTCCCTCTAGAACAGGGTCCCTAGAAATGTGGGTAGCACTAGGAGGGGGGCTAGGATGTTTGCCTTCGACATCTTTTACTCCCTTTTCTATCCCCAACTCTTCTTCTTCGTCGTCTATTACGACTTCTGTCCCCAAATCCGCTACCTCTGTGGGCGCTTTAAACTCTTGTTGGATGTGGAAGATTACATCGTGTATCTGCTCTGTTGGGGACTCTTCGTGAACAAGCTTGCGCAACCTTCTGCGCTTTGGAGCAGCCTCTGCTGGGCTTTCTTGGAGTACAGACCAAAGAACCTCTGTAGGATAAGGTTTGGATGATTGAGATCCTCTTTGGCCTTCTTTTGTGCCTTCACTTTAGACTTCTCACCCCTCTGAGTAGCGCACTTCTTCTTGATTAATCCCACCATGTCTTCAAATATGAGCTATGCATAATCAAGGGGCAGGTTAAAATAGAGTCCATATACAATGGAAAGCATGGCGTGTGAGGCTTGGTCATGGCTGCCGACCTTCCCTGTTAGACAGCAATTTA
>NC_037544.1:23952520-23954196 GCF_001531365.2 Cynara cardunculus var. scolymus | reverse complement strand
AAAGTAGCCATAATCGCGTAGTTGAGTCTGCATCCACAGAGCTTGTGAGCAACAACTTGCAGCGGCTACATATTCAGCCTCTGCCGTGGAAGTTGATACACAATTCTAATACTTTGAAGACCAACTAACCAGCTTTCCTCCAAGAAACTGACAGCTTCCAGAGGTGATCTTTCTATCAATTTGACAACCACTATAGTCTGAGTCTGTGTAAGCCACAAGATCAATGTTGGAATGCAGAGGATACCAAAGTCCCAGAGTTGGTGTCTTCTTTAAATATCTAAGGATTCTCTTTACTGCACTAAGATGAGATTCTTTGGGGTTTGCCTGATACCTAACACAAATGCACGTTGAAAACATGATATCAGGCCTACTAACAGTAAGATATAAGAGAGATCCAATCATACCTCTGTAGAGCTTGCACTCTACAGAAGGGAAGGGCCATTAATATCCTTATGAAGTTTTTGGCCAGGGGCCATTGGTGTCCTCATGGGAGAGGCATCATTCATCTTGTACTTCTTCAAAAGGTCATGAACATATTTAGATTGGTCGATGAAAATTCCTTCGGAGGATTGTTTCACTTGTAGACCTAAGAAAAAGGTGAGCTCTCCCATCATGCTCATCTCGAATTCACTCTGCATCAAAAACTCAAACTCTTTGCATATGGAAACGTCAGTTGAACCAAAGATTATGTCATCAACATATATTTGTACAAGAAAAATATCATCATTTTGTTTCTTATAAAACAAAGTAATATCTTTTGTACCTCTGTGAAAACCATTTGTATTGAGAAAGATGGACAAGCGTTCATACCATGCTCTGGGAGCCTGTTTGAGGCCATACAGAGCTTTGTCTAGAAAATAGACGTGGTTTGGATACTTCTCACTTTCAAACCCTGGTGGTTGCTTGACATATACTTCTTCTTTGATCTTGCCGTTCAAGAAGGTTGACTTCACATCCATTTGGAACACTTTAAACCCTCTGTGAGCAGCAAATGCTAGATAGATACGAATAGCTTCTAGTCTAGCCACATGGGCAAAGGTTTCCTCATAGTCGATGCCCTCTTTCTGGAAATATCCTTTGGCAACTAATCTGGCCTTGTTCCTCACCACCACGCCTTGTTCATCCTTCTTATTGCGGACAACCCACTTGGTGCCAATTGCAAGCTTTCTAGTTGGCAGAGGTACAAGAGTCCATACTTGGTTTCTATCAAACTGAACGAGCTCATCTTGCATAGCATCAACCTAGAAGGAATCCGCCAGAGCCTCTGCCACTGTTTTAGGTTAAATTTCGCTTACAAAAAAAGCAAATAAGCAGAAATTTGCAATTGCTCGCGTCTTAACACCGGCAGAAGGTTCTCCAATGATTTGAGATTGAGGTTGAGATGCAGAGTCTTGAATATGTTCTTGAGCTTGGTTTGAGGATAGGTCTGGAGGACTTTCTATTTGGGTAGCTTCTGGTGGAGAAGCTTCTGGGGAAGGTGTTACAGAGGATGAAATGGGAGGTGCTCGCTCGGTAATAGATGTTGTGGCAGGACTAGCTCTTGTAGCTTGATCTTGACTTACAGCTTCTGCAGAGGTTCTGTCAGGCTCCTTGTCATCTTCATACCACTCTGCAAAGAGTTGTTCTAAGTCTGGAGTGATTGTAGCATTTGGTGACTTGTCAGCTTGAATTTTCAA
>NC_037544.1:23947950-23951830 GCF_001531365.2 Cynara cardunculus var. scolymus | reverse complement strand
CTTATCATAGGAAGGATCAGACTTGGATTTATGAGAAGACCTTTTGAGTTTTCCCATTTCACAAGCTAAGCAAAGATGGTCCTTTTCAAATTTTATATTAGGTAGTCCCTTGACTAAACTTAGCCTTACCAGCTTGTCAAGAGTATGAAAGTTAAGATGACAGAACCTGGTATGACATAACCAATGTCTCAACGAATACACCAACTTCAAGGCTCTTCCTGATGAACGAATTCAGAAGACATACGATCGTTTCAATACATAGATTAATCAACGTCGTCAAAACGATATCTCCAGAACAAAGGAAGAAAACAATGTTTTGTTCCTTAAAAGTCTCGGCGATGAATGGACATAGCTGTCGATGTCCCTTCAAGCAAATCAGGACATAGACGGTTGGTCATTTCATGACGTATACGGAACGCTTGCTGCACAAGAGAATGATAACATGAAGAAAAAGATGCCCATCGGTGGACCCCTGGCTCTTGCAGCTGAAGAAAATGACGTTTCAAGGACCTCCACCAGAGACCATAAGAAGAAAGAAAAGAAAGCACTGGTGGTGGAATCAGAATCTGAAGATGAAACATCTAAATCAGATGATGATATCAAAGCCTTTGCCAAATCTCTGGCCTTGATTACAAAGCAGTTCCAGAAAAAGTTCATCAAGAAACACTATGAACGAAGAGAATTCAAGAGGGAAAGGTACCAGCCATCCTATGATAGGAAGTCATCAAAATTTTATCAGAGGGAAGACATAAGGGATCGAAGAGAAGAGAGAGAAGACAGAAGAGAAGATAGAAGATAGGAGAAGAAAGAAGACAAAGATGGAAGGAAAAATGACCTCCGCTACTTTAGGTGCGGAAAAATCGGTCATTTTTCCAAAGAATGCAGAGGACGCTTGGTAAAGGATGCTGATTATTACAGGAATAAATATAAGTACAATCCTAGAGAGAGAAACCTGATGGCTGAGAAAGAAAACTGGGTGTCTGATTCTTCATCCGATGAAGAAGACAAAACACTCATATGTCTGATGGCCACGTCCAATGCAAAATCTGCCTCTGACAATGATGATCAGGTATGTGAGTCTACTATTGATGAAACCAACTCGGCTCCATCTGAGCTATAGTTAAGGGAAATATAACTTTCAGAGGACTTTTTGAAATTAAAAGAAAATTTTAATTTTGAAATTAAAAGAAAATTTTAATTTTGAAATATCTGAAAGACTTAAAGCGGAAAAAGAAGTCAGTGTCTACAAAAGAGAGAATGATCTTCTAACCGAAGAAAAAGCCGATCTCATGAAAGAAAAGACTCGCATCACTGCTCTTAAAAAATCAGAGGAAGAAAAACTTCTGGAAATAAACAAGCGAGTAACCAAAGACTTAGAAAAGAAAACTAAGGCCTTAAAAGAATCTGAGGCAGAGAGACTTAACTCAGTAGCTCTCAAAGATTTATTTCAAAAAGAAAAAGAGATTCTTCATTAGAAGCTTCGAACCAATGAACTTCTGATGAAGAAATACAAGGATGCCCAAGATGTATACGAAAAATTAAATGGTCAAATGGACACTCAAGGGATTGGATTCAATGAATAGGACTCCTTCATCGAATAAAAGAAATCCACCCTTGAATCCACTTTCAAACTTGGATGCATTCAGAAACCCGACTTTATCCCGAAACCAAAAGTAAATTTCAAAAGAGTTAAGGTCGATGGAAAAACTGTTGTCTTAAGACAGGATTTTGAAAACTTGGTGTACGAGAGTAGTACATGTAAGAATTCTCATGAAAGGAACGACACCTCCAAATTAGAGACTGATGGAAACCCTATGGTTAAACAGAGTCTCTGGTTGTCAATCCCACTTCATCAGCAAGTACTGTTGATGAAAAGGAGAATCCTAATAAGGAACCATCAGCTGATGAATCGATGAACCATCCAAGTAACATTGAAAGTTCATCTAAGTCAGAAACGATGGAACCTCAAGAAGATCACTCTGAAACATCAACCTCTAAACCCACACCTCCCACGAACATCCATGCTAATTTTGATTTCGAGAAATTAGTGAGAGAGTTTCTCGATTCTGAATGTGAAGAAGAGATTATATGTGAATCACCAAAGATCATTGAGAATAAGAAGCCTCAAAACTTCAAACCCTCAATGAAATCTGATACTTCATCAATGAAAACTTCAGACAAAGGAAAGAAAACACTGAGACACATCAAATCTGCCAACAATAACTCAAAAGGCCCCAGTATATCTTCCAAGTTCATTAAACTTACTCGTGAGCAAAAGCAGAAGTGGCATGCCTCTAAGAAATCTAACCACCACTTTTCCTCTCATTCAGCTGAAGAAAAGTAGTCATTCCTTAGGAGAAAAGAAGTAAAGACAAAGACCCTTTCAAATAAAAAATCTGAATTAGATAGGAAGTTTGTAAAAACAACCGATGCTATGACAGGATTTACATCCCCTGCATTTACTTCTTCATTTTCAGTGAATAAAAAGAACGTTAGACATTCATGTCCAAAGTATAGTGATCGTCAATGTTTAGCTCTTTTATAAAACCTGAGGAATCACATGTTGACACATCGCTGCATATTCTCCCAACACGTTTATCGCTATAAAGTTAAAACAAATGAAAACGTGAAAAAACCCAAGTCTAAGGGCAAGGGAAATGCTAACAAACCCAAGCCTGCAAAGGCTAAGGGTGATGAAAAGAGAGAGGTATTGTTAGCTCTGTTATTCATCTCTTGTAAAAGTATAGAAAAAGTATTCTACAAGTCTTGACATAAGCTTATCTTCCACAGAAGACAACAGAGGACTAACGACAAAAGCCTGATATTCGAGAAGTAAAATGTGACAGAACCTCTGATGTCTCTCACAGAGGTTCTGGAAAATGGTCCTCTATCAATAAGAACAAGAAAGTCTATTACAGCAGAGCCTCTGAGATGGCTCATAGAGGGTCTGCAGTATTGTCTTCTATGAAGATCCTCTCCCAACTGTTTTTCAAAGGTTGTTAGCTGCATGTACTTCTCACGTGACTAGGTCTTAATCGACTTTATTTGGAAGGCTTAGATGATTTCACACGTCTAGATCATGTCAGTAAGGTCGTTAGGAACTAGTATAAATAACAGATTAGGCCTTTGTATTCAGTGTGCTTCCGAATTGTAATCGTCTTATTTTCAATTGAATGAATTGAAAAACCTTTGAAGATATTCTCCAGTGTTCATCTTCTTCATCACCTTAACAGTGTGTTCTTGGTTTATTTTACTCTGTTTTGTTCTTAATATTGTTTCCGCTGCACTGTAATCATCCTAGAGTTCATTCAGAGTAAGAGATCAATATCAAAGCTGAATTTACAGATCCAACAATTGGTATCAGAGCAGGAATTGAATTCTTATTCGATTAATTATTTTTTTGGTATTAATCTGCATTTTCTAGAACACCAGTCTTCTTCAGATTACCCTGTTTTACTCTATTAAATCAGCTTCATCTTGTTCCTATTTTTCTTCTTCTAATTTCAATGGCAAACTTGGCTAATACCTCGTTCATGAGTACTGGATCTCAATCAAAACCTCCCACGCTCATCCGTGAGGAGTATCCGCAATGGAAGGTACGAATGATTAACTTTTTGGAGGGAATTCACCCTAGAATTTGTGAATTTCTCTACAATCCTTCTTATGTGCCAATGAATTTGATTCCAAGAGTTCCAGCTACTGGTACAACCCCTGAAATTCCTGAGCATTACAAGCCAAAACCTATTGCTAACTAGAGTGATGAAGACAAGATATTGGTTGATTTGGGCAGCAAATGCAAAAGGATGTTAATCATGGCAATACCTCATGAAATCTTCAAATGTATTGATCACTGCCAACTGTCCATGGATATTTGGGCAGA
>NC_037544.1:23940669-23947850 GCF_001531365.2 Cynara cardunculus var. scolymus | reverse complement strand
GTTAACAAATCCGGACACTAGTCCGCTCATACCTTGTCCGGTTTAACAATAAACTGGTCACTAAGTTATTTCATTATAATTAAACCGCTCACTACTCAACCGGTTTACAACTCCGGACAACAAACCACTCGAGGCTTGTCCGGTATACTAATCCGTTCACTAAACCGCTTAAGACTTGTGCGGTTTATACTTATCCGGACACTAAGCCTCTCAAGGCTTGTCCGGTTTAAACTTGTCCGGTCACTAAACCTCACAAGGCTTATCCGGTTTAAACCCCTTATCCGGCCAAGCTTTGTCCGGACAAACACTTAAGCAAATATTTAGGAAGGTTTCTTTTCAAAGGAAACAAAGAGTACGAAATAAGGATTCAAAACCAGTAAAAGATTTTTATGTAAAAGATTTAGAACCACTCACCTTTATAAAGCTTTTGACACCAAAATACTTGCAATCAACCTTTGAAATCCAACTCTTGAATTCAACTTGAATTCTTCCTCTAATATGCAATCCGGACAACCTTTCTCTAAATCCCTCTCAACTCTCAAAATGGCAAGCAAARCAAATGAAAGGAGAAGTAATCCCCTTTTATACCCACCAAATGGGGAAGGTCGGCCAACCGCCTTCCCCCTAATTTTGCCACCTCTTGCATGGGTTTATACATGCACACATGTACACACCTTATTCATACATGCATGCACAACTCTTACACACATATACACATATCATGAATACACACACATACCCATATATATATATATATATATCAATATATATATATATCAATATATATATATATATATGTATATTCATATTTCGATAATGCATAAATGCATATACCAGTTCACAACAAATTATCATGCTATCATGTAATCATTTAGTCAAATATTCATGTATAAATTACCTTGGGTAATAACCAAGATCTGGTTATCACAATTTGGCAGGTAGAGATGTTCCTAGGTGGTGGTCGGACATGGGCTTCATCATAGAAAAGAAAAAAAAGGTGTTGGTTGAATTAAACATTCTTTGTTTAGGGAGGTGTTGGTTGTCACATACATATGTAGGTATATATAAAATAGATATATTATTATTATTCGTATATAAATAAATACATAAATTATATTATTACTTTTTTTTCTTAAAAAATCAGTGAAAACAAAAAAGACCATTTCACCGTGATGCAACGGAGCCTAGGTAGATGGAGTTAGGTTAAGAGAGCCAAGGTGGTGTTCAGACATGGACTGTACTGGACAGGACATTACTAAACAAGACAAAAAGAAATGATTGGACGTGACTACACTTGACATGATAAGTTGCTTGACTGATGCATATATTTAGAGTTTTTGGACATTTTGACAAATAAATCATGAGAGTGTGGTCTTTTAATGATTTATTGGATAAATGGAGATTATTTGATGTTAATGCACTTTTAGTGTATTTGGTTAAATAAATTGTTCACAAAATGCATATTATTGTCTTATAAGGAATTTTGAAATACAATCTGTGTGATTTCATTTGAAATATGAATTCTCTCAACCGATTATGGCTTTTTGAATTACTCATACTTTTGGAGCATGTGTTCGCATAAATGTTGGTTAATTATTGCTTATGTTGACTTTATTTAAGTAGTCAAATAAGTGTCGAGTTTATTGGTTCAATTTTGTCTCAAATGAGTTTTGGGACATTTGTCTGGTTTAAACTTTTCAATAGTGATCTCTTTGGACGTGGTTTGCATTTATTGCATGTTTATTTAGAAATTGAATGTTTTGAGTGTGAGTCATTCAAATGGAGTCATGTAATTTAGAATGTAATGCAATTAATCGATAGACATATAAGTCGGTTTGTCTGGTTTGAGGAGGATAGTTATCTTTGTATTGTTGTTAGAAATATCTCGGATTAGCAAGAGACTCAAGCTATAGACCATGGGTCATAGAACTTGATAATCGTATGGTCCATAGTGGCTGTAATTTCTAATGAACAAGCATATCTAGGATCATCGGGGGAGTTAACATATAGCTAGACCATGGATGGTGGAACTTGATGGTTATGTGATCCATAGTGGGGGATCATCAATGTTGATGTATGGCTTACTTTGTGTTCGCCACATTCGATTAATACGGGTTTTCCCTATCACCGCAAGATGTTGTTTGATAGTGTATTATCCTTATTAATTTTGGGTATTTTGGATAATAGAGTTTTATCCATATATTTTAATATATGAATATTAAACCTTATTTAGGTTTTGTGTCAACATTGGGTTTTGGTCCATATTAAAATAGGTGCTTTAGTCACCAAGATTTTATCACAAAAATGGCAGGTTTTGGGAAATATGTTGGTTTTATATTAAATGCATTTCAATTGGGAAATTTTGATTTAAATAACATTCTTTATGTTTATATTAAAGATGAAAAATGTTTGAACTCATTAGACGTTGAACCTAGGTTTTTCTTGTCCGCATGTGCATCAGGTCCATGTTGGGCAATGGTACTAGCAAGTAGCAACACTGTGATGAATTGAACTCACTAGGCGTTAAAGCCTAACACTTTTTCTTGTCCACGTTTGTATCAAGTCCTTGTTGGGGAATACTACTAGCGAATAACAGCATTGTGATGAGTTGAGTTTAGTTAGAGGCACGAGAAGAATTTAGCTATTTGGGGACATCTTGAGTAATTGGAGATGGCGACAATTAATGGATTTTAGTAACACTTATCACTAACCCCAAATGTTGTGTAATGTTTGGTTTGTAATCCACTGATGTTAAATTTTAAATTCCCGTTTTAGGTAATTCAAGTATTGTCCTTTAGAAAGGAATTTATCATTCAATCGATGTAATATAAATTTTTTAATTAATCTCTCTTCTCAAGATTTTTGGGTGTTACACTCATGGGGTTGGCTAATTTTGTCTAACCATCTAGACTTATGGGTTATTTTTTTATCGACCCTTTTTTTAAAAGAATCAAAATATATTATACAACTATTTGACGTCCACCTAATTTCATTTTTGAATTGTTTTAATAAAAGTACGTTACAAAGCATGGTTTATAACCTAAATTAGAAACATAATTTTTAGAGACACACCATCCCCTAATAGTTCAAAATCACTTTAAGGTTAATGTTGTCACATTCATGAAAAACTAGATTTAAACTTTTAAATTCTAATGTTGAAAGGTAGTTGTTTATTTTCAACCATTTTTTAAAGTAGTAGTTATGTTTCCCTAAACACTTGAACAATAATGAGATTTGAGTATTCATTAGATCTTGAAATGTGGTTTTTTCTTATCTCATATTGACGAGAAGATGATGGAATGAAATAATGATGTGGGTATTAATTAGAAGAATGGAAGGTCTTTGTTGAAACTCATGAGGTTGGATTATATTGCCCGACCCTCTATACTAATGGGGTTAGCTAATTTTGGTTGACCATCTATACTTATGGAATTGGTTACATTTTGCTTAGTGATATTTGTTACAAATAAAGTTTTAGTAACATCTTTAGAAGTGACCATGCCTAACAATTAAAAATCACTATAGGGTTAACGTAGTCATATTTATGAAAAAATAGGTTTAAACTTTCAAATTCTAATGTCAAAAGGTAATTGTTTATTTCCATTCATTTCAAAAAGTAGAAATCATTTTTCCTTAAGCATTTAAAACATAATGAGGTGGTGTAATGAGATATGAATATTCATCATATCTTGAAATGTGGTGTTTTGCTTTTTCCAAATCGGTGAGAAGATGATGGAATGAAAAAATGATGTGGGTATTTATTAGAAGAAGGCAAGCCTTTGTGGAAACTAATAGGATTGACTTATTTTGGATAACTCTCTATACTAATGGGGTTGACTAATTTTGGATAACCATCTATACTTGTCAGGTTGATTGTTTTTAACTGACCCTTTTTTATATAAAAATCAAACATATATATTACAACTATTGTCTCCCACTTAATTGATGCTTTGAACCGTTTTATAAAATTACGTTACAATATATATATATATATATATATATAAGGAACAATCAAGAGTATTTGAGGTGACACTATAAGATTTGAGTATTCTTAAATATTACATTATGATATTGTTTAGTCATCCTATATTGTTGAGTGAATATTGTGATGTTATTTACCAAGAATGATGAATTGACAACATGAGATCTAAGTAATCCTCAAATCTTGAAATGTGGTTGAGTTTCATCATCCCACATTGGTGGAAAGATGAAAGTTTTGAAGTAGGAAGTGAGTATAAGAAAGGAGGGGTAGATGCTTTTGTGTTTGGCTCAATTTAGCCTACACTATTTTTTGCATCATCTTACAATGGTGAGAAGACGGAAATTTAGAAGTAGGGAGTGAGTATAGGGTTCTTGACTAGACTAACCCCTAAAAAATTAAAATTATAAAATTAATCCACAAAAAATCATATTTCTAAATATGGCCCCCCATTTAGCATTACACATTAAGTGGTTTGTAGGGGGCATTTTTGCAAAAAAAAAAATTGGATTTATGGTTGACAAGACAACATCGTCATGATGGGTCACATCAGGTTGACTCTTAGGCACCAAGGGGTGCACGATGCGTAAGGGACCCACCAAAAATATTCTCAAAATTTTTGTTGACCAGGTTTGTTCCTTCCCAGTACAATATTTATTTTATTTTGTTTTTTTCTCCTCAACCCACTATATAAACAATTCAAATTTTTTTTAACTAACACAAAAATCTTGACCGGATTTGTTCCTTGATGATACAACATTTATTTTATTTTATTTTTTTCCTCCTCAACCCCACTATATAACAATTCAAATTTTTTTAACAAACACAAAAATTTTGACCGAATTTTGTTCCTTCCCATTTTTGTTTTGGTTAAAAAAATTTGAATTGTTTATATAATGGGGTTGAGGAGGAAGAAACAAAATAGGATAGATGTTGTATCGGGAAGGAAGAAAATCTGATCAAGATTTTTGTGTTGATTAAAAAAGTTTGAATTTCTTATATAGTGGGGTTGAGAAAGAAAAATACAAAATATAATAAATGTTGTATTAGGAATGAACAAAATCTTGTCAATATTTCTTTGTGTTGGTTAAAAAAATTTGAATTATTTATATAGTGGGGTTGAAGAGGAAAAAAACAAAGTAGGATAAAGTTTGGGAAGGAACAAAATCTGGTCAAGATTTTTGTGTTAGTTAAAAAAATTGAATTGTTTATATAGTGAGATTGAGTAGGAAAAAAAAAACAAAATAAGATAGATGTTGTATTGAGAAAGAACAAAATCTGGTCAAGATTTTTGTGTTGGTTAAAAAAACTTGAATTGTTTATATAGTGGGGTTGAGGAGGAAAAAACAAAATAGGATAAATATTATACCAGGAAGGAACAAATCTAGTCAACCAAAATTTTGGGAATATTTTTGATGGGTCCCTTATGCACTGCACACCCCTTGGTGCAGAAGGGTCTGCCCGATGTGACCCATCCTGATGGTGCTGTCTCGTCAACCATAAAAAAAATTATGGGTTATTTTTATAATTTCAATTTTTTGGGGGTTAGTTTAGTCAAGAAATTGTGGATATAAAAATGGGGGATGGATGCTTTTGTCTCAACTTATATGGTTGACTCAATTTAGCTTACCTTATTTTTGCATCATCCCACGTTGATAAGAAGATGTAAGTATTCAAGTATGAAGTAAGTATAAAAAAGAAGGGTTGAATGTTATTATGTCAAGTCATGTGGTGAGTATTGTTCGGATTAGACTTAAATCGAGCAAGTGTCAAGCGGTTTAGTCTTAAACCGGACAACCGTTGAGCGATTTTTTTATGATAATTGAGTTTATGTTAAATATTTTGAACGGAGAAGTATGAATACGACCATATGTTGACCGGATTATTTTTAAATCCGACAAGCCTTGGGCGATGTGTTGTCCGGATTTGTTATCCGGACAAAAAGTGTTGAATCTCTTAAGTGTTAAATCGGACAAGCCTTGGGACGATGTGTTGTCCGGATTTGGTAAATCGGTCAAGACTTAACCGGAGTTGAAGTCCGGCCAAGTCTATGTTGACCGGATTTACGTTATGACTTGTACATGATTTATATATAATTGTTTTTGGTATATATATAAAATGGGAATTTTGATAAAGATGATTTTGAACTGATAATTCCATTGACTGCGGTCTAAATGGAATTGTTTTGTGAAATATTTTTGATGAGGAAATAAGGGTGACATATCAAGGAGAGGTGTACCATGGGATAATGGTGGCATATCAAGGAGAGGTGTACCATGGGATAAGGGTGGCATATCAAGGAGAGGTGTACATTTGGATATAAGGGTGACAATTGTATGTGTGTGTTATATAATATCTCTTACTATTATATCCCTTAAGGTTACTGTGGTCTGGAATCTTTATTTCTTTGTGATTTAAAGATTTAGGATCAGAGTTCTTATTGGAAATCATAGTCTGAATGTTATAGAGAAGGGAATAACAGGTTTGGCCTGAAACTTTATATAAACCTTGCTTGAATAGAAAATGGTTTAAAAGTGGTACTATGTTAATTTGGTTAATATAAACCTGTTTTAAGTTGATATATTATTTACAAGCAGAAATTATTAGCTTGGAAGGTGAATGGTATTAATATTGTGTTCTTACTTGTTCATATATTTGATATATATATGAATTGTTATTTTGTACAAAGTTTTGGTGATTTTCACCCTGCAATAACATAAATAGGGTAACTCACTAGACCTTTCGGTCTAACCCTCGTTTTGTGATTTTAAATATGTATTGCAGGAGTTACGAACGGTAAGGGGAAGGAGAAAATGTGATATTTTCCTATATGCATTTCTACCTAAAGATTTGTCTATAATGTATAGTTTTGATTGATGAACGTAGATTAGTACAAGAAATGTATTTAGAATTTTTGGGACGTGCATTCTGTTTTGATAATTTCTTGTACTAAGGGACCTGAGTTCTATATAACATGTATTTCTTTCATATGAAGTATGTGTTACATGCAATGTATGGTATGGGGTGTTACAATTTAGAAGACGATAAAACTGAAACAGGTGAATATAAGAATGAACAAGTACAAGAGAACATTTTCATGAAGATTTTATGGTTGTATTATATAATTTACATGATTAAATTATTTACAATATCAAAATCTCTCAATCTTTATCTTTATATATATATAGTATAACCAAGGGGA
>NC_037544.1:23938851-23940634 GCF_001531365.2 Cynara cardunculus var. scolymus | reverse complement strand
TCTATATATATATATATATATATATATATAAAATTAACAACCAATGATATTTAAAATGGCATTTTGAGATTTGAATATCCTAAGTTATTGTGGTTTTAGTCATCTCACATTTTTACCATTTTCTGAAGAAAATGAATCTTCAAACCCTTCTTAACAACAATAATGATGTAAGACTCGAGTTTTAAAAACATTCTCATTAACTTACCCAAATTGTACCGTACTTAAATAACGGTTGGTAATTGTTGAAGGATTAAAACCGTCAAATTACTAAACTTATTATGATTATAATATATATATATATATATATATATGATAAAAAAAATTACAAACCATCGCCGCTTCTTCTTCTTCTGCATCAACCGCCTCTCATCTCTCTCTCTAAAATTTTTCTTCTCTCTAAGATATTTCTCAAATCGTTGAAGCAATCGAGGTAACGGTTATATATTCGGAATCCACTCTTCGAACCCTTCATAACGGTATAAATTTCATTCACTTTTATTAGGGTGTTTACATTAGCATTTTTAGACTGGTTTATAAACTATGTTATGTCTAAGTTTACGGATTGATATTGTTATAAGTATGATATATTTCATGTTTACATTGCTAGGATTGATAAAATTGAAGGATAAATTAAAAGGATAGATTATGGTTTCATTATGGTTAGATTTGGTGTATATGTTGGACTTGTTTTATGGTTTAGTATGTTGAAGTATGTGTATAGCATGTAAATGTAGCAAATCATGAGAGTTGGATTATAAAAGTTAGTCGGGAATTCCGGAATTGGATTTTACCGACTATGCAGGTCCATACTTTGACAGTGTATAACTTACAAACCGTAAGTCGGAATAAGCTCATATTTTGCAATTAGAAAGCCCTTAATGTATACTACAACTTTCATGTAGGGTCGAAAATCCATTTATGAATCTAAGTAGCCCAAAACAGTGTGTTTTCGGAGCTATTTGCAATGTATTTAGGATTGATCTGCTGTTTTGTAATATTCGTATAAAATAGATGGATAATCCAAATGAGGTGATTTGAGAACCAGTAGTTTCATCGCATATCATACTATATCTTTCGTTTAAATAGTATCTTCTGTATTGGTCTCTAAGTGGGATAAAGATGCTCCCGAAAATGAGGGTCAAAAGCTATTAAAAGTCGAAACGGAATTATATAAAGCTAAGTGTTGCGTCGATTTTGTAATACATATTCGGCTGTCATATTTGAAGTTTAAGTTGTTATTAAACATGTAGACCTAAGTAGTTTATTAGTAGAATTAAGATATGATCTTACGTTGTTTAAGTAATAACCGATTTGCACATTCGTTAGGCACGCGAGCAAGTCGAACTTTACCGTGAATCTCGTTTGATCGTGCTTTACTTCTCTATTCCACTTAAGGTACGGATTTCACTTTCTTTGACTCTTGGGCAACTAGTTGTTGTAGTTGACCCTTCATAACGGTGGTTCACCACTTTGTGATTGATCGCTTAAAAGTGGTCAATAAATTACGTACTTTTATATATATATATATATACATATATACATATATATATATATATGAACTCTTGAATCTTTATCGTAAACTCTTGAATCTTTATCGTGAACACTTGATTTTAGTCCGTTGAATTGTATGTTTGAATCTTTCAAGTTTGTTAAGTTGATTCTCATATTTTGAAGTAGTTTCGAGTTTTATGAACTACTTTGAATGTTGACTTTTTATGAACGTCATCCGGGTAATGGCACATGTTTAGTTTTATTGGTTTTCAGAACAACCCAATTAATGGGC
>NC_037544.1:23936532-23938316 GCF_001531365.2 Cynara cardunculus var. scolymus | reverse complement strand
GAAGTTAATCTACGTTTGGAGTTTATTAGTAGCTCTGCAATGTTTGTGTCTTTGAATTAAGTCCCGTTAGTGACACCGCCCCTTCCGGACCACGTGGATGGGGGATGTTACAAATGTGGTATCAGAGTATAGGTTTTGATTTGTAGATAAAGTAAGCTTGACCTGTGAGAAATGGGTAGACATAAGAACGGGTATACTAGATTCTAATTCTATCTACCATTTTTCTAATCCATAACTGTTTTGAATTCTGATTTTCATGTTGTTTTATTTTAGAATGTCGAGACGTTGTCGCCCACGCAAATCCATATCTCAACCTGAGGGTAACCCAAACCCCAACCCCAATCCAATGGAGGGTGGAAATAAACCCAATATTGCTGATGTGGTTCGTCAGACCATGTTGAGTATGATGCCTACATATCTGCAGCAGGCTATTCAGGCTATGCAATAAGCATCGCATAATCTTCCTTCAAATCCAAATCCTGTTACTACACCAAATACTGGAATTCCTGTATCCAGTTCGGGTAACCCAACGGGTGAAATATATATGGCTTGAAAGGTTTGTCAAACAAAAACCTCAGTCTTTCTCAACTGCCATAGATTCTGCGGATGCCGAACACTAGATTTGACACATAGAAAAGATTTTTAATGTCTTAGATGTTCTAGATCAGTATCGGGTCCGTTTGGCTACTTATATGTTCAAGAAAGAAGCCAATAACTGGTGGGAATCTTGTATCCARACTGATCCATCTGTTAAAGACTTGTCTTGGAATAATTTCAAAGAATTTTTCTTCAAGCAATACTTTACCTTGGCTGATCGCGATGCCTATGTGCGGGAATATGGTACTCTCCAACAAGGCGAGGAAGAAACAATTGCCGACTATATGGCGCGGTTTCTTAAATTTTCTCGTTTTGCAGGAAATACTGCAGGCACTCAAGTCCAACAAGCTGACAAATTTTTAAATGCACTTTGAACTCGAGGTATAAAGATCGCCTCTTGAATCATCATTTTCATACCGTTACTAAAGTGGCCGATGCAGCAAATAATATTGATCGGTCACGACAACAATGGTTAAATTCACGCGTTGACAATAAAAAACGTGGATCTGAATCTTTCTTCCGAAACAACCCTCGTTTTGTAAAATCAAAGTCGAGCAGTGATACTCAAAAAGGCTCGAATCTATCCACACTACGACTTCCAGTGTTGTCTAGCAGTGGGAGTCAAAATGTTTCTAGCCCTATTATTAATTGTGATCGATGCAATCTTCGACATCAACCGGGTCCATGCTTAAGGATGATCGGTTCCTGTTTCAATTGTCGAGAACAAGGTCATATGGCAAAAGATTGTCCCAAATCTCGGATCCAAACTGACAAAGGGAAAGGTAAACAACCAAGTACTAGTGGATGAGTTTTTGCATTACCTGACAGCAAATCTCAAGCGGATATGATTTCGGGTCATGTTAAATTAATTGATTTATCTGTTTATGTTTTGTTTGATACTGGTGCGACACACTCAATTGTTTCTGAACAATTAGAATCCCGATTAAAACCGTATGAGCAAATCACCAAATTTCCAGTGGTAATATCTACTCCAATGGGTGGTTCAATTTGTGTGCTAACTCGTTTTTCCAACTGTCCTTTGCTTATTGGAGACTGCATACGAGAGGCCACTCTACTTCCAATGCATATGTCTTACTTCGATTTAATATTGGGTATGGACTGGTTGTCACGCCACCGGGCAACAATAGACTGTAATGCCAAACAAATTCTGTTTGGGGATATAGACA
>NC_037544.1:23885928-23934567 GCF_001531365.2 Cynara cardunculus var. scolymus | reverse complement strand
CGGCTCATTTTCTTCCTGTTCGACAAACTTGGTCAATTGATAAGCTGACCAAAGTTTTCCAACGTGAGATTGTGCGTCTTCATGGCACACCTGTATCGATTACCTCCGATCGAGACCCACGTTTTACATCTCGATTTTGGGAAGGTTTACATAAAGCTTGGGGCACACGTTTGAATTTTAGTATAGTCTTTCATCCGCAAACTGATGGGCAATCTGAACATACAATTCAAACATTGGAAGATATGCTCCGAGCATGTGCGTTGGAATGGCATGGAAGTTGGGATTACTACTTGTATCTAATCGAGTTCTCCTATAATAATAGCTGGCAGTCGAGTATCGGCATGGCCCCATATGAAGCACTTTATGGACGAAAATGTCGAACACTGACTTGTTGGAATGAAGTTGGAGAACATGTTTTAGAAGGCCCAGAATTAGTAGAAGTTACTACCGAGAAGGTCGAAATTGCACGTCAAATGATGAAAGAGGCTCAGGCTCGTCAAAAGAGCTACGCCGACAAGCGACGGCAACCTATCGAGTTCCAATCGGGTGATAAAGTCTTCTTGAAAGTTTCACCAACTCGTGGTATTAGACGTTTCGGTCTCAAAGGGAAGCTCAGCCCGAGATATATTGGTCCTTTTGAAATTTTGGAAAGGCTGGGAGCTGTGGCCTACAGGTTAGCTCTACCGCCACAATTGTCCCACGTACATAATGTGTTTCATGTATCTTCGTTGCTAGGATACAACTATCATCCCCTACACGTCATTGAATATCCTTTGGAGCATATAGAGCCTGATCTATCTTATCGTGAGGAGCCTGAGGCAATTCTTGATCGCGATGAGAGAGGTACACGAAAGAGAGTGATTCCTTTTGTAAAAGTTCTTTGGAAGAATAACTCGGAACGTGAGGCGACGTGGAAAACTGAAGAACATATGCGGTGAGAGTACCCAGAATTCTTCAACTAATGTAAGTTCCCTATCTCTAAGTTCGATTTTGGGGACGAAATCTCCTTTTTAAGGGGGGGAGAATTGTAAGACTCGAGTTTTAAAAACATTCTCGTTAACTTACCCAAATTGTACCGTACTTAAATAACGGTCGGTAATTGTTGAAGGGTTAAAACTGTCAAATTACTAAACTTATTATAATTAATATATATATATATATATGTTAAAAAAAATTACAAACCATCGCTGCTTCTTCTTCTTTTGCATCAACCGCCACTCATCTCTCCCTCTAAAATTTTTCTTCTCTCTAAGATATTTCTCAAATCGTTGAAGCAATCGAGGTAACGATTATATATTCGGAATCCACTCTTCGAACCCTTCATAAAGGTATAAATTTCATTCACTTTTATTAGGGTGTTTACGTTAGCATTTTTAGACTGGTTTATAAACTATGTTATGTCTAAGTTTACGGATTGATATTGTTATAAGTATGATATATTTCATATTTAGAATGCTAGGATTGATAAAATTGAAGTAGAAATTAAAAGGGTAGATTATGGTTTCATTATGGTTAGATTTGGTGTATATGTTTAACGGTATACCAATTGTTCGATATAATGCCGAAAAGAGTAAAATTGCATGATTAAGCTTAGGTTAATGACCATTGGACTTGTTTTACGTTTTAGTATGTTGAAGTATGTTTATAGCATGTAAATGTAGCGAATCATGAGAGTTGGATTATAAAAGTTAGTCGGGAATTCCGGAATCGGATTTTACCGACTATGCAGGTCCATACTTTGACATTATATAACTTACAAACCGTAAGTCAGAATAAGCTCATATTTTTTAGTTAGAAAACCCTTAATGTATACTACAACTTTCATGCAGGGTCGAAAATCCAGTTATGAATCTAAGTGTCCCAAAACAGTGTGTTTTCGGGGCTGTTTGCAATGTATTTAGGATTGATCTGCTGTTTTGTAATATTCGTATAAAATAGATGGATAATTCAAATGAGGTGATTTGAGAACCAGTAGTTTCATCGCATATCATACTACATCTTTCGTTTMMATAGTATMTTCTRTATTGGTCTCTAAGTGGGGTAAAGATGCTCCCGAAAATGAGGGTCAAAAGCTATTAAAAGTCGAAACGGAATTATATAAAGCTAAGTGTTGCGTCGATTTCGTAATACATATTSRGCTRTCRTATTTGAAGTTTAAGTTGTTTATAAACATGTAGACCTAAGTAGTTTATTAGTAGAATTAAGATATGATCTTACGTTGTTTAAGTAATAATCGATTTGCGCATTCGTTAGGCACGCGAGCAAGTCGAACTTTACCGTGAATCTCGTTTGATCGTGCTTTACTTCTCTATTCCGCTTAAGGTATGGATTTCACTTTTTTTGACTCTTGGGCAACTAGTTGTTGTAGTTGACCCTTCATAACGGTGGTTCACCACTTTGTGATTGATCGCTTAAAAGTGGTCAATAAATTACGTACTTTTATATATATATATATATATATATATATATATATTGACTCTTGGGCAACTAATTGTTATAGTTGACCCTTCATAACGGTGGTTCACCACTTTGTGATTGATCGCTTAAAAATGGTCAATAAATTACGTACTTTTATATATATATATGTATGTATGAACTCTTGAATCTTTATCGTAAACTCTTGAATCTTTATTGTGAACACTTGATTTTAGTCCGTTGAATTGTATGTTTGAATCTTTCAAGTTTGTTAAGTTGATTCTCATATTTTGAAGTAGTTTCGAGTTTTATGAAGTACTTTGAATGTTGACTTTGTATGAACGCCATCCGGGTAGTGGCACATGTTTAGTTTTATTGGTTTTCAGAACAACCCAATTAATGGGCACATTATTTGGGATGCCTTCTATGGCGGCTTTGTAGTCATGGCATCCTGCAGGTGAACTCGGTCCACAGGGTTAGGCCAATAGTGGCTTACGTGATCCCACCTTGTGGACTAGGCCGATTTTATTGGCTCCAGGACGGATGGATCGATCCTAGGATTACCCACATGTGACCGTGGTTAAATTCACGGGGGACTAGGGGTGTGTGCCCGCACACCGGCCCGATAGTTTGTGTGGTTTGGCCATCTCACGAACACTACAGGAATTAACGGATTGTGTTTAAATGATGTTTTGAAATGAGAACTATGAAACTTCTTGATTTCTATGAATTCAGTTTAATTGATTTTTAAGTCTTCCGCTTTATTATCGATGTTACGTATTATTATTTCAAGTTTATATTACAATCTGTTCACTGAGCCCCGTGCTCAATCGTGTTCTTGTTTCTTGACACGGCAGGTTCCAAGTGATTTTGATAAGGGACGGGACTTGAGATCGAGCGTTTGATTTTTTTGGAGTTTGTAAACTCGTTGGTAGATGTATAATATTCTAAGCTTATAAATAATTGTTAGAATGTAATATTTTGGATTGTAAAGCATGTTTTAGAAGTTAATCTACATTTGGAGTTTATTAGTAGCTCTGCAATGTTTGTGTCTTTGAATTAAGTCCCGTTAGTGACACCGCCCGTTCCGGACCACGTGGACGGGGGATGTTACAAATGATATGGTTGTGTGACATGTCGTTTGACTTCTAAATAGCATAATAACAATATTACCGATACATCTCAAACTCTTTGTAACAACACATGGTTATCAATATGTGAAAATCAACCCACTTATGAAAATTCATTCTTCTTTTTAAATTGTATCTCATTGATTATTAACTGAAGAATTACGTTTTATGTTAAGTCAGTCAAGTACTTTCTTAAAATATTTATCTTTACCACGTAACATGCATGACTCATATTAGTTAAGACGGTTTTAAGAAAGAAGGATGGATGACTTTGAGAATTAAAAAGTTTACTTGGCTAAATATGTCTTACAACCTAACACTCAATAGAGAAATTTTATAAGAATGACATAAATCTTTATATATATATATATATATATGAAAAATCTTTATATCCATATCTTTCTTTATATATATATATATATATATATATATATAAGAAATAACCAAGAGTATTTAATGTGGCATTTCGAGATTTGAGTATTCTTAAATCTTGCATTAAGGTGTTGTTTTAGTCATCCCACGTTGATAAGAGAATGTTAAATTGAAGAATGAAGGTGTCTATATGAACTGAGGAGGGAAAGCTATATTTAAATCTTGAAATTTGGTGAGTTTGGTAATTCTATGTTGATGAGAAGATGTAATTTTTTTATGAAAGATGTGAGCATGTACTGACAAGAGGAAATGATGTCTATTTGGGGCAACATATAGGATTGGCTAATTTTAGCTGACACTTGGAAAAAATAAATAAATAATCTTTACACTTTTCATAGCAACAACTGTCAAGGTCGATCCAAATGTTTTTCAAGTCCAGGGTGGAAAAGCTAAATAATCCCCTTATTATATAAAAACCACAAACGAAACATACTAAGTTTTAAAGGGTTTGGGACCTAATCAAGCTAGGTGACTCATCCGCATGTCGATTTGTGTAACCGTTCTTGAATGATAATGTGTGTTCCATGATACACATCTTATAATCATATAACACCATCATGTAAAATCAAGTTAAGTTGAATTGTAGAGACTTGCTTATGATGATTGTTGTACTCAAACTAAACCCTATACGCCCATATATGATTTTCAATTTGTCTTAATTAAAACTTAGGAAAACATAAAGACTATAGTTGCATCATATTTTTCTAAATGTCAAAACATCTTTGAGTAGCGAGTGTTATATATTCTAAGCCTTAAGCAACAACAAAATTGGATGACAACAAAATTGGATTTACGAGATTCAATATCAAATCAAGAAATATAAAACAAAATAAATAACAGTCTTCGAGAGTATATTATTGATGTCAAGAGTAATATGAATTATTCCATACATAGTTTGATTTTAGAAAATAACTTAGAAGATGCTTGTGGTTCTGAGTGAAATTATATAGTAATTCGAATTATTTTATATAGGGTTTTATTCTAACAAATCCCTGCAAATACATGTTTCCTGAAATCATAACATGTTAGATATGACTTCTTCGATTGTGAGGATTGTACAAGAAAAGGTTTGATGGTTCGACAACAGGATTACAAAATTCATAGATGATGTATCACAATTAAAGTTTCAATTAGATGGGGCTGCATATTTACCTTGGCAGGATGATGATGTAAACATTTTCAGTTTTTATTGTATTACTTTGCATATATAATCTTATTTGATGTACGTAAGCACGTTATGTCGTTCCAGGATTCAACAAGGCGGGCAACGCCATCACGATCACAACGGGTTGAGTCAGTATAAACTGACTCACAATGTTTGGTCACTGCTCGTGAGAGGCGAGAGAGAAAGAGATATTGGTCAAAGAAATCACCAAGTGACTCTTCTATGGATGTTCCGTCTAATTCACGAAGAACATCAGTTTGAGCAGATGTAGCTCCAAAAGTAGTTTGTCAACCTATAAGTGTATCAGACTCTAGACTCGAAAGTGCACAGAAAGAAGTCATAGACTGGGGCAGTGGTCTAATTTGTTCAATATTTAAGTACTTCAAGTGAGAACTAAATATATTGTGTGTTAAATCCTTGTGAAAAAGTGCAAGAGCAAGTGCGTCTCTGGATCCAAGATGTCTTGTTCAAGACCTGAACTAAACACATTAGTTCCGGTAGTAGATGTGGCTACCGTATGGTATAGAAATTTTGGATAGAACCTCTTTGATTTTTTGGTTCTGTCATATTGCACTCACCATATTCTGTTTGCGTCCCATCACTCAATCTCTCTACATTTTTGATTATTTCTCCTCAGTCCTTCTTATAACCCCTACTATCTCATATATAACAGTATCAATATCAAATTCAAGAACAACATTATCTTCATCAAGAACATCTTTAGATACCTCAGGACATAAGCCGATATGTCTTGGAATTAGAGTGTAACACCCCATCCTACTAAACTTAAGATGAGACATGTCACAACCAAAAACGGATCAAAAGTCTACCATTTATATTACAGAGCTCTAATGGAACTCCCAAAAAAAACATTACAACCATTATATTACATAGCATTAACATAATCACCTAATAACATAGCAAAAACACTATATTCAACCGCTAGTCTTTTAGAATCCTAAGCCATCTCGACCCTTCATCCTGCCCTAAGTTAGATCCTGAACCTGCCGAGGTAAAACAAAACAAACCTCGACTGAGAAAAAATTGCCCAATGAACGAATAATAGTAGAAGAATATCAAATATGAGTAAATAACTGAAAGGAAACATTACGATACAAGTGAAATCAATTTAAGTGTAAATCTCTAAAATTTGAGAGTTATATAATAAAAAAAATATTCAAGGTAAGAAGGTCTTCCGTATTATTAGGATACGTTGTTCCCGATGGATGATCAGTCCAATCAGGCGTCGTAATGGAATGGAAGTGTCGGGCACTACACCATCACATTCCCCGGTAACCAGAGGTATCTGGTATTCGGCTCTATCCGATATTCGGTTCTATCCGGTATTCGGTTCATAGGATGCATCCAACATTCTCTATTTGGCTTGGTCGTAGCCTTTATAAGAATGCCATGACTATTTTAGCCATCATGGGGGCGTCTCAAAACCCGTGCCCCGAGTATTGAGCCTATTCAAAGTTAAGTCAATAAACTCAAACTCAAATAACCAAATCAAGAACCAAACATTTGATAATAAGTCTAATAAAATCATTGAGGTTCCAATTTATATAAAATCGATCATGAGTCTTAAAACGTACCGGTAATGGTTTAGATTTTATCAGGTATACAAAATTTATAAACCAAAACATCATATATCACATAAAAGAATTTCATATACCAATTTGATCATCTCCGCTTTTGTGGACATGTGTCATGATTAAGATTTCATTGAATGGATAATCACCACAATTGATTACCCACATATCAAAGAAAGTAGATATTTGTACCTTGAAAGTGTTTTAAATATGATCAAACAAAATTCGACGCTTATGAATGATTCCCTCCTTTCAGATTACCTACACTTATCAGAAGAAGGGCTTTTAGACCATTTTCAATAAAACTTCTCATCAACTTCAAGTTCCTACAAGCTATTACCTTTCATAGAACTTATGGACCTTCAAGTATGCTTAACATACCACTAGGACACTTAGTAAACATATAACACAATGCCTAGGACTAAAGACAACATTTGCTAAAATCAAATTTACACAATCCAAAAAGAAGCTAACAGGTTATGTACACCAAACGTTTAAGCCTTTTTATCATACTTAGAGGCTGAACCAAACTTTCTTATAAAAATGAAAGTTGTACATATACCTCTTAGGATTTCATAACAACTAGATTCACATAATTTGGAGTTCTGGTATATTTTATACAGAATTTATACAAACAGAGTGCAATTTCGAGTGGCTGCAGACAGGATCTGGAAAATCGAAGATTTCAAACCATGTATGCTTCGAATTAGGTTTCTCAGTAAACTACAAAGTTATAGATAACCCGAACACCTTTATAATGATATAAAGAACACATCAATCGGACAAACGGTTGATTTTATATGAATTTTCAAACTTACCGAAACGAATCTGCCTCCTCTAACAGCACCAACTTGAAGAAATTYCATCAATCTTCAATTTTTAACCTATGAATCATGAATCAACTTAGGGTTTAACCATTTCCCTAAAGAATAATAAATCAGAAAAATAAACTATAGACATACCTTATCTTGAGTTCCTAATTCCAAGTATAACATCAATTCTTCAAAAAACTCAAAGATTTAAAAAGAAATCCCTAGGTTTATAGAGATGAGATGGAGAATTTTTAGAGAGAGGTAGGAGAGATCTTAGAGTTAGAGASRGGAAGAAGCCTGATTTTGTTTTAAAAAAAATAACAATTTCCTATATATATTTACAATATTTACTATCTAACCCTTGATCTTAAGCTTATTAGCAATATAATCATACTTTGGCAAATTCCTTTACAATTTTGGTCCTAACCAAGATTGTTCTAACCAACTTAGAACTCAAATGAATTTTTATGAAAATAACTAGGCCTAATAAACGGCTCTTAAAGACTAAGATATAAAACACTAAAGCGCATTTTCACACTTGAACAAAATTGGTTCTCGATCAAGAGATTAGATTTACCAAATACGGGGTATTATATAGAGCATCTATATCATTATCATTATCAACAGGGTTATCGTCTAAAGATTCATCATCATGAATGTCTTCATCAGTACCATCTTCACTTTCAGTTCTTTCAGAAGTACTTTCATTTGAAATGCCATGTTCTACCAACGCATGATTAGAGGTACCCCCAAACGAACCCCTCTTTAATACATTTTCCCTCGACTCTCCCTGTTCAAAACCCCTAGATATCTAAACTCTCTCACCTAGACCTACGGGACCCTCACCATTCATAGTTGAGACATGGGTTGCTCTTGGGGAAAGTCCTTCCAATTCTGGTTGGACTATATGAGCTATCACTCGCCTATAATATATCACACATTGTGCACTCTGATCATCATATGCCATTAAGGCATTTAAAAGTGGTAAAAAATCATCAACTTTGTCAACTTCTTTATGGCCTTTTATGTATTACATTTCGTACTCTGGGCAAAATGGATGATCAATTCTTGTAGAAATATCTCTATTTGGGCGCATCATAGAACGAATGATCAGCTGTAGAAATCGTTAATTGAAACGGTATAAATTTCCTTACTTTAAAAGTCGAACGCTTGTCATGAACTAACTCTGCAAGTTCATAATGATTATGATGTAATCATAGTGCAAGCTAAATGCAACGCCATGGAAGAATCTAAGAAAAGATGTGCTTCAAGTATCAACACCAGAAGCTTTGGACGTCAAACATCTGTTGAGTATAGAGAAAAGTAGATGCCAAAGTGAAGGTAGAATTTTGTTAGGCTAACAAGTGCTTCAGAATACCACGTCTTCTAATATCATTGCATATCTCTAGATCAGACACAAATTCATCATAGCAAACCTTTCTTGGAAAATCAACTACCTCAGGTAATAAAAGAATTCTCTAAGTTTGAAAATTGTAAGTCTCATCTAGAAATTGTCGACAAAGGCTTCAAAGTAAGGTTCAAATGATGGTTATTTGGTTTCAAAGGCAAGTAAAGTGCTCTTGGGATAAGAATCTCATCAAGATTAACGTTAACGGATTGGGAATGGGTAAGTGGTTGTGATCTGACTGATGAAATGGGATGTTCATCATTAGAGTGATTAGGATCATGTTGTACAACTACCATTTAACCTGTAAAATTCAATTATTAGTCTAAAAGATATTGATTCAAAAAATTTGATGTTGAAAATTTTTGAATTTTTTTTCTAAGTCTCAAAATGTCGCTTGACAAAGGAAACCAAGAGAATGTCGCTCAACAAAGAAAAACATCTCACGACATTGAAAATGTTGATGCCTAAAGGAACGATATTTAGAAATATTGCTAAGACTTGCAAATATCGCAAGACACTTACAAGAATGTGAAGAACATCAACCAGAATATGAATAGTTTTCTTCAAATAATACTCAAACAATCAGATTCTGGTCTGATAAACTCACCAGAAGATTAAAGGAAACTCATAAAATTTGAGTTTATGCAATGCGAAACCAACCTTGAATGTGTGATGAATTGAAGACTGTAAAACCCTCAAGAACACTCATAAAAGACATAGAAAGAAAATGAAAAATATGATTGTGAAAAATGAACCAATTTTGAATTTAAACTCATAAAAATATGATACGTGGCTTAAATCTATTGAACCACACACAAATCTGACCACAAAAATATCAAATATCGCAAAGATATATCACTTAAGATGCTAGCGATATTCTATTGGAAAAGAATATTGATTAAGCTTTAAGAGACATTCACAAATATCGCTCGTAAAGACTCACAACATTAGGATAAGAGTTTTGCTCAAGCTTCGAGCAACATTTACTGTTCACTTGACATTTCAAAATATTGCTAATGCCTTTAGCGACATTTCATTCACACAAATATCGCACATCCTTTAGACGACATTTTCATGTTCCAAAATATCGCACAAGCCTTTTGACGATATTTTCACCGGTAAAATGCAAAAATTATCAGTTATGCACTCTTCCCATACAAACATGTAAACTATCAGATAAAACTTTAAAGTACAGTAAATGCCCCCCTTGAACATTGATACAATATGTATAACTACTCCCCCTGAAAATATCAACAAACATTAACAAGCATATATTATGAAGGATAACAAAAACAACATGAAGAAACAAATACAATGAATTAAATTTTGATAAGACATAATTTTAGAATAATAAATTAAATTTAAAGAAAATTCAAATATGATGAAAATTAAAAATTTATCAGACAATGATATAATATGTGACTGAAAAATTAGAATTTTCAACTTATTTGAAAGAGCTTTAGTTAAAATTCAAGTTTTCAAATTTAGCATGCCTAAATTGGATACTAAAAAATTGAAAGGTAACGCTCTTGCAAATAAGTCGGCTAGCTGAAATTTTATACTTACAAAATATAATTCAATCGTACATCTTTCAACATGGTCTTTGATAAAATGATACCAAATATTAATATGTTTAGTCTTGTTATATTGAACATAATTGCATGATGATATGGCAATCGCATTCTTCGAATCATAGTAGATCGGGATCTTGTTGTAGATAAAATCGTACTCTTTCAGTTGGGTGCACATCCAAATTACTTGTGAGTAACAACTGGAAGCAACTACATACTCAGCTTCAGCAGTTGATGTTGACACGCAATTATGTTTCTTTGAAGCCCAACTTTCCAACTTATCTCTTATAAATTGTATATGACCTGAAGTGCTTTTCCTATCAAGCAAACCACTAGCATGATCTGGATTCTAAATAGGCTATTAGCTCAAATCTTGTATCCTTCAGGTACCAAAGTCCAAAATCAGCATTACCTTTTAAATATCTTAGAATTCTTTTAACAGCAAGCAAATGAGATTCTTTTGTCTTAACTTTATATTTGGCACACAGATATATTGAAAACATAATATCTGGTCTACTTGTTGTCAAGTACATCAAAGAACCTCTCATCCCACAATATCTCTTAAGACCGACAACTTTTCCGTTAGGATTAGCTCCGAGTTTGAACCAGGAGTCATGAGTGTTTTAATAGATGAAATTTTTTCCATTTTAAACTTTTTCTCAAAAGATCAGAAATATGTTTTGATTGGTTAATAAAAATATCAATTGAAAGTTGTTTAACCTGTAAACCCAAGAAAAATCTCCTTTCACCCATCATGCTCATTTTAAATCTAGACACCATCAATGCTGAAAAGTTTTTACAATACTTTGGATTTGTAGAACCAAATATTATATCATCTACATAGATTTGTATCAAAATAATATCATCTTTTTCTTTCTTAATGGAAGGAGTTGTGTCAATCTTACCTTTCGGAAAACTTGACTTGACTAGAAATTCAGATAGTATATCATATCAGGCTCTCAAAGCTTGTCTATATAATGCTCTGTCTAGAATGTAGACATGATTTGTTTTGATTCATGAATAAAGCATTCCGGCTGCGAGACATAAACTTCTTCTTTTAAAAGACCGTATAAGGATGCAGTCTTAACATCCATCTGATACACAGTGAAGTTTTTATGTGCAGCATACACCAAGAGCATTCTTATTGCTTCTATTATGGCTACCGGTGCAAAGGTTTCATCATAATCCAACATCCTTTTGCTTAGACAGAAGAAACTTGTTCTTGTAATAATCCGTATTCTTTACTACTGTCTTCCAGCAAAATTTGGCCTTTTTGACACAATTGTAGCATTTGCTAGCATCATCAGCATTACCCTTGTCAACTTTCTTCTTGTTTTCAAAATTGCTCTCATACTTCTTCTTCTAACCAAACTTATCTTTGTATTCGTAATTAGACCCTGAAGAATACATATGACTATTTGAGAAAGGTTTTTTGTAAAACTTCTTTTGAAAGGCCTTAGTGAGCATAACCATTGCTTTCTTCAACTCTTTCATCTAAGTATCTGACTCACTATCAGTATCATTCAAGATGACTCACTCTTTTCAACAACAAGCTTACTAGAAGAAGAACTCCTAGAAGAACCTCTAGATCAACCTCTTTTTTCAGACACCAAAGTAAGTGGATCAGCAGCAGGCTTCTCACTATTCTTCCTAGCCTCTTTTATCTCTAAAGCTTCTTCTTTATTATGTTTAAGTGTTCCATACACTTCATGCAAGTCAATTTTAGACAAGGACTTTGATGTGTTTGATGTAGGTAGCAAAACTTTTCCATTCCAGTTGTAAATTGCACAAGAATTTCAATTATTCTCTATTTTAGTCTTAAAGATATCATTCTTGGTCAACTCATTCAATAACCTTGAAAACCTCTCATAAGTCTCATCCAAAGTCTCAGTGTCCTTAACTCGAAAATCTTCATAACTTGTTATATAGTTAGTCATTTTCAACTGAGTCCCAACCAGTACCCTGCATCATTATCTCAAGCTGCTCCCATATAGGCTTTCCTGATTCTTTATAACTGTCAATGCTTGTATAAATCTCATTAGTCATACCCTGCATCAGAAATGACTTTTGACAAAATATCTCCCCTTGCTCTCTTCTTTTCTACATCAGTCCATTTTGACTTATCTTTTGGCTTTGCTGTAGCAAGGAGATTACGTTAAGAGGCATCTGAAACATCCTGATAGAAAATCTTTCAACCTTCTGTCAAAGATTCCATTGTCTCTTCTCTATGCTCATAAAGGATTATAAAGTCTAAAAATGTATTTTTCCAGTGTGGCTAGTCTCCTCTGAATATAACATGAGGCTTTGTATTGGAACCAATTGTCATTGCTTCTCTTAAAGACATGATTAGTGATTGATTAACTGATCTTTAGTATAGTTCAAAATCCAGAGCGAGTTGGAAAATCAACCTTTTCAACAAAGTCAACACAGTCAGAATGTCTTGAAACACCAAATGTCTTTAGATGAACCAAAGATATTATGAAATATCGCTAAACACTTTAGAGACATTTCTAAATATCACAGACTTAGAATATCGCATAACAGAATATCGCTCAAAGCTCTAACGATATTTTAAAATGTCGCTACACACTATAACGATATCTTCAAAATGTCACTCAACACTAAAGCAATATTTTCTAAAAACTCAAACAAATCGCTAAGCACTATGCGATTTTCATCAAATATCTTTCAGCACTTGGCAATAAGTATTCAACTGGCGATATTCAGAGATCTGACAGAAACTTCAAGAATTTGATCAACAAATCACAAAACTATGATTTTGATTCTGAAAATTACACAGACCGAAAATCAGTTCTAAACAACTTTAATGACGTTGATTTCACTAAAAACACAACAAAATCGATCAATTTGATCAGAATTGCTCAAGAAAACTTCATAAACTATCGAATAAAACTTAGACAAGAAAAACCTCGAATTCAGCCATCTTTCTATGAAATCCGATCAAATTAACTACACAAATTGATTCAGAAATAGTGTTCGATCAAAACCTAATCAAATTCCAATCCAGAATCTTCAAAAATTGATCAAGATTTTGAAGAACCTTTAACCATAGTCATTCAAACAAAAATTGAATGTGAAGATCATTTTTTCACAACAGTTTACTGAAGTTTGTTTTCTGAAGATTCTTTGAAGATCACATTTTGTACAGTGTTTTTGAAGATCATTTTTGAATTGGTTCTATTTTGTCAAAAGAGAAGATCACAGTGATTCTACATTCGAGGGGGAGTGCTAGAAGATCTTTCTCAACAGTTGATCGTTTGAAGATTTCAAGTTGAAGATTTCATTTGAAGAAGACATTTTGTGCTTAAAGTTTCAAAGTTCAAACAAGTTCTCAAAGCGCAGATTTTTCTTTCAAGTATGAATACAAAGGGGGATAATATTAGGACTGAATAATCAGTATTAATTGTATTCGTCTTGAAAGATTAATTTTAGTCTATATTTGTAAAAGTCAGCGTGTTTGACTTTCTTAGACTAGTTTGACTTTGACTTCGTATTAATATGTTGACCATATAAATAGGTGGTAATCTTTGTAATTAGAGTGAAAGGAGCTTAATTGTAATAACCCATTCATAATAGAGGCTTGACTGAGCTTTACATGCATTGACTTTTCCTCTCAACTGTTCTTGATGTTCTTGAATGTTTATTTGAATCTGCCATTGATGTGAGCTTAATATGNCATATAAATAGATAGGTAATCTTTGTAATTAGTGAGAGGAGCTTAATTGTAATATTCATTGATAATTGAAAAAAAAAACTATTTGTACTATAAGAAAACTTGAATACAACACAAAATTAAATCTCAACACTCTGGGTCTTGACCAAACGCATGCATGATATAAATTTTTGAAATGAATTGCATGAATTATTTTTTTGCTTGTCAAGAACTTTCGCACCTCTCTGTCAAGTTCCCAATTTTGGAGAATGTTTTTGGCACACATAAGAGTGTAGTCCATGTTCTGAAAATTTCTAAATTCTTTCGGCTGCATAAGATTGCATAAATTATTTATCAGGAGTCTTATTCATACTGTTTGCTAGTACTTTGAATTATTGAAGAGCACAATATTAGATGGTTTTAAAATTTTGAACATGACAGGAACTGTTCCAGTTCTTATCCAAAATGCATGTACCTATTTTGGTATGAGTTTTGATGAATTATTCGATGCATGTGAAAATATGGTCAAGCTTTTAATTGTAAGGAACTACTTTACTTCGTACTCTTACATACAAAGTTTGTTGAGCATATCCTTCTGTTGATAAAAGATAAATTATGGAAACATGATTTTTGTACAGACTTTTTTTGAGTTTTACATGAGTATGCGGTATTATACATTTTGATTTATAATTTGACGTATATGAGTGATTTCGGGTTGAGTTTTAAAATGTATAAAACTATTCTATGTCCTATGTTTGTTTGCAAGTTTTATTGAAATTTTATTTCACGTCTTCTGTGGCTCAAGAGAAAATTTTGAAATGCATAAAGTTTGCTTTTTTGCCTGTGTTTGCGTTTAAAGTTTTATTGAGAATTTTATCCTATGCAGTTTTGTTGTTAGAAGTAAAGATTTCAATAGTGTTCTGACGTGTAGTTTTCCCTTGAGTTTTTGTAAGAATTGTGTTATTGCATATAACTTGCATATGTATTATATTCGAAGCTTTCTTCATGATATTTTAGCCAGTATTTTTGAGTGATGAGAGCATATTAATAATTTAGCTTTAAATTTAAAAGCGACCTAAATTATTTCACGTTTCATCCAATGCGCATGCACATATCATTTTACTAGTTTTCAGAAATAAGTGATGGATGCGAGTCTTGTTGGGGAATTCTATTCCATGTCATTTTGTGGCTAAAAGATAGAATTTTGGAATCTTAATGTTGTGTAGTACCTCTTTTGAAGTTTTGCACAAACATGTTTGTTGCATACTATTTTAGTACATTAATTTATTTTACATACATGACATAGATAAATGTAATGTTAGGACTATAACGGTCCATTTGAAAAGTTTGTTGAGCATATTTTCGTTGTTGTCATTATTAGTTTGAGTAATGATCATGTAGCTTTCAAGCTGGTTTTATATACGTGGCATTTGTGACCACTTTACACAACTACCTACTTGTGATAGTAACCCTTATGCGCGCATAAGATTAATTATAAAGATTTTATGTTTGGTAAATATTTAAAGTTGTAAATTGGATTGTTAAGTTTTGTACTTGAAAAACCTTGAACCCATTAGACTCATAGACTTAAACCCCCTTTGTGAAAGGAGTTGTAATTAAGGACTAGAGTTCTTGGGAATTGAAACATCGGATGATCCGACTTTGTGGTTGGTTTTGAATTTTGGGATTTCAGTTTGAATAGTCGGCGTATATAGGGAATTTTGAGGTATTAGACTTATGAGCCATCCCGGTTATTAAGTAGTGATCTTTCCATTTTGGTAAATCTTCGGGTTGAAACTTTGTATGGTTGTTTGCATTGTTTGATTTGATTTGATGGAATGTCTTATTGGCATCATGTTGGTTATTACTGGTACATCCTTTTGGTGATTCTTTGCGATTAGAAAATTCATGGGATCAGACATTAGAATGTTGTAGTTATGAGATTCAATTCTCATATTAGATGTGAACTTTAAAAAGACATTGTCAGTTGAAACAATGTTATGAATGAAGTACTTATGAGCATACCTATATTTGTTGCACGATCATTTTGCGATATTAGGAGTCGACTTTCAAATTTGAGGTCAAGAACCATTGAAGTACTCGAGGTATTGCAGTTGAATTCTAAGCAACATTCACGAAATATATAGTGAATTTGAGAAGATTAGATTTTCAGTAATTAGTGATTGTTGATGGCGACTTTTTCTTTTCGTCAAGGATTTTAATTGAAGAGTCAATGTTGGAACACATTCTAAGAGTTATGTAATCGAGGAGTTTAGGATAAGCGACTATCTATTGAGTGTATAGGTACATTGCTAAATGAATGTTAGACTAACGGCAAGAATTGCTTGATTAAGGAGATGTTTGGGGAATCTTTTCAGTTGTCATGCATTATGAAGATTAAGAGTATGAATTCATAGATTTTGCTGAACTAGGTCAATCTAGCCATTAAGAATCTCGCCGGACGGTGGCAAAGCTTTAAGGTAGTGCCTGTTAAGGAAAGTTATGGTTGGGCACATCTACCATCAATTTCCATGAATTTTGGTGGTTCGGGCATTGGATGATTCAAAAAGACATAACTAAAAGGGAATGCCCGAAGTAGACTTTAAGTGGAAATCGTTTATTGAAGAGACTTCAAACTGTTGAGGTTAGAATATCGAGGTGGTAGTGACAGTGGGTGATCTATTCGGGAATGCTTGTGCATAATTCTATTAGCACCCGGATAAATTGACATGGTAATGAGTACTATGTTTTGGAAAGGAGTATGACCAATTACAGCTGGATCAACATTTGTATAAATTATATATTTAAGTTCAAGTGGGAAATGTATCTAAGTTTGATAGAGGTTGCTAGAAAATTTAAGAGTAAATTCATTTTGGGCATCAATTATGGAATTAAGCCCTTGAGGTTGTAAGCCACCCTCGAGGTAGTACGAGTCAACTGAGATTGGGAGGCCACTGAAATCCTAGTGTTGGAAATTGCTCTGACAATGTTCAATGTTCATGTTTGATATGGATGTAATTTTTTAAATCAGGTTCCAATTAGAGTTTGAGCTTGGTGAAAATACTTCTTTGGGAGGGGAACCTATTGAGTTGTGAAAATGCAATCGTTTGAGTTTTGTGCCTTTTATGGTTAAAGAGCGTTGCGAATAAATGAATGTATGAAATCGATATCGGAGGAACCCTTCAGTCAATGTTTGTTTGGTTCATGGAAGGATCGAACAATTGAGAATTAAGCCATACGTTAAGAGTATCTTTCGGGTTTTGAATCGGCACTAGATTTCGAGGACGAAATTGTTAAGTATTGGGAGTTTTGAGTTTCGATTGTATGTCAAAAATACGCAAGAAAAGCTTAAAACACGGAAAAATCCTAGGAACCGTGCCTCTTGCACTATGAGCTAGAGTCTGACTTTATGTATAGAAAAGGGGGTTTCTAGACGTGGGTGACCCTGGCATGTGACCCTAGGGTCGCAACCAAGAGTCGCATAAGCCTGCAGGTTTTAAAAATTGGGGTTTCTTTCATTTGGCCATAACTCTCTCATTTCTTGCCCGATTTGAATGATTTTTATGTGGTTTCGTATTTTGAAGCTCTTAAAAATGGGAACAAAGAGGATTAAAGATTATTTGATGATTTTTGAGTTCATAGAAGTTGAAGGCAAGATCACATCTTTGTCCTTTAAATCTAGGGTTTGGTCTTTTTGCACCAACAACTCTCATTCTCTCTTGGGTTATTGTGTGTATGTTTTGGGAGAAAAGGAGGTGTTCTTGATGTCCTTGCACCATAGGTTTTATCTCTTCACCAAAGGAAGTTCAATATTGGGGTAAAACCTAGATTTAGCCTAAATCTAGCAACGTGAATTCAACTTGCTTTGTGAAAACTATATATATATACCAAAAATATCCATTTTGAAGTACTAATATGTTTTACTTGATATTTATCAAATTATGAGTTATTTAGTGAGCTTTGCATATTTGGTATATTTGGCCTTGTGAAATACCCGTATTTGGGATTTTGGATATTTCGATGAATAAATCATAAGTCTGGCTTCTTTTGACGATTTATGTTATAAAGGGAGATTATTTGGTGATAAATGTATTTTAGTACATTTGGTTTGGAAAATGTATATTGTTGTATTATGGGACATTTTGGAAATATAAATGGTATGATTTTAATGGAAAATGATTTTTCCCGGTAAATGTTGTGTTTTTGAGTTAATCGTGTATTTGGAGCATGAAATTGCATAAATGTTGGTTAAATACGTTTTATTGCTTTTGATGACTTTATAGAATAGTCAACTTGGTTGTTAAGCTTTTGGCTCAGTTTTGACTCAGATGAGTCTTGGGACACTTATCCAGTTTTATTTGCTCTATGTCGAGCTTTCAGTGTTATATGCAATTATAGAGTATTCCTTTGAATATTTACATGCTTTGGATTGGTTGGTCTTTAAAATTAATAAAGACTGACTGTAATGCAACGGATCCATAGACATAGGAGTCGGTCTTTATTAATTTTAAAATGGGACGATCGTTCCCGCGATAAACATTGTTCTATCGGAGGCTTTGAACTATAAATCACAGGTTGGTTGAACTCTAGCCATTGGCCGCATGATGCAATTTCTAAGTTGGTTTTAATGGGATGATTATTCCCATTTTGTAGATCGAAATAGGCATTGGGTAATAGGGGAGCAACTTTGTACAATCTTATGAAAGTTGGATACTAGCCATTGACCACATGATGTAATTTCTAGTGAATGAGTGTATCTGGGATCATAGGGGCCTTGAACTATGAATCACAAATAATTAATCCCATTAGGTTCGTTGATTCTCAAGATGAGCTCTATAACATGGAATGGTGGCCTACTTTTGTGTTCCACCAATAATCATGGAAATCGGGTCTCTCCCATCGCCGAAAGGTGTTGTTTTGGGTATTAAGTTTTATCCATGTTTTTCATTGACATGTTGAGTATGGAGTATTTTCCATCATTTATGGTTTGGTATTAAACCTTGTTTATGTTTTGGGCATTTAATTTTATTCACTTTTCAGTGAATATTGGGTTCTAATTTCATGAATAAAGGGACATTTTGATAAATGGGTTTTCTTTGCGAAAATAGCGGGTTTGGAAAGAATGTTGCTTTTGTACAAAATACATTTCATTTTGGAAATTATGATTTAAATAACATCTTTTAATTTTACCACTTTCATATTTATAACGAAAATTGTTTGAACTTACTAGGCGTTAAGTCTAACCCTTTTTATTTGTTGGCATATGCATCAGGTCCTCGTTTGGGAGTGGTACTAGTGACACTATGAAGAATTGAGTGCTAGTTAGAAGCACGAGAAGGAATTAGTAAGTTGGAGACGTCTTCCACATTTAGAGATAGCGACTTTATTATGTTTAAGTAAGACTTGATCTTAACTTAGTATTTATGCAAGCTTGATTTACCATTTCTTGATGCTGAGCTTTATTTTTAACATTCAAGGTAATTCAAATATTTGATTGTTATCTTTTTTTTGGTGTATTATCAAAAAATTTAAATTAGTCGCTCTTTCCATATTATAGGGTGTTTCAGAATCGGACATCGATGGTAACAAGAATAAAGCCAAATCACCATCTTCATACTTCACATCCATATTCTCTAAATACCGACAACTCTTTGAACGTGGACAAATAACTAGACAATGAAGTACCTTTCTCCATCTTGAGATAAAACAAACGTTGCTTCAAGTGTAGTTTGTTCGGTAGACTTTTTGTCATCAATAACTGTTCCAACTTTAACCATAAAGTCGTTGCCGGAGTCTCCTTCAACTCATCTTGTAACACATCGTGAGATAAATGCAGACGAATTTGAAATTGTGCCTTCAAATCCTTCTTTCTCTTTTCCTTGGTGGTCCAAGTCGGTGACATTTTCTCAATGCCCAAAAGTGCCTCATCAAGTCCCAATTGAATTAGAACATCCTTCATTTGCACTTGCCATAGTGGAAATTGAGTACCCAGATCAAGTTTTGGAATATCAAACTTCACCAAAGTCATAGTGTTAACCAACGATAAATAATCCAAAACAATCAATACCAAAACTGGAAGCTCTGATACCAATTATTGTAAAACTCGAAACGAGATCGAAAAAGAAAACCCAAAATCGATGCTCCAAATAAGAACCATACCGACTCAAGTGGAAACGGATTACATATCGAGAATTTCGACGAACAAATAGTACAAACAATCGAATGTCAATACACATGTAAATAAATGTATAAATATAAAGGAGAGAGACAACATTTGATTTTAGTTAGAAAACCCAAAAACGGGAAAAACCATAGGCGGAGGAGACCACCTAGAAGTCCACTATCGATGATGTTTAGTACAATATTTGGAATGAAGTCAATGTATTTTGGGCGACTTCTCGTGCGACTAAAGTCTCCGGGAAAGTCGCCTGGATGTTTGTTTCCTTCAGTCGCTTGAAACACACAAAGAGTGACCAAAGTGGGTTCTTATGCGAATTAGATAGCCGTAAAAGTCGCCAGAAACACTGTTGGCTCTCCAATTTGATGCATACTTGGTGACAAAACCACAAAATACAAACTGAATGAAGTGTCCAATAGCGTAGAGTACTGTAAGCAACAAAGAATACTTAGAGGGTAGAATGAATCGCTCATAAACACTATTGTTAGTTAAGTGTTGCCCTATATGGAGAATTCTTTACAAGGTAATTAGATACAACTAAGTAATCATGGGACTGATATGGTGTGGCGTCATACCTTTTTTTGCAAAACAAGCAGATAAGCTTCCAAAAAAACCAGTATTAGTTTCATAACTTATATATAAACACAAGATTGCTTTCTATGTAGGAACATATAAAGCTTTATTAAGGGAAAACATATGTGAGGGTGTAGAGAGAAACGTGGAAGCAATATGGGTAGTGGAAGACAGATTATTAAGCTAATGGTCGAATAACACAATGTGCCACTATCAAGAACCCAACTAGAATTACCAAGAGTTAATATAATGAAATTGGTCTTTTAGGATGCACAGACGTCCTAATAAGGTACTTAATGGGACATTAAGTCTATAGTACCATTAATTGCGTTTCCTAATTCCTATATATTGAAATGCGTTGTAATAAGTTATTAGGACGAATTTACTATTTGGACAACTTAACAGGTTCTATCAACGAAGTTGGACAATCTATTAGAACACAAAAAATAGATCTTCTATTAATCTTTTTATATGACACTTTGAAAAGTGTCCTTTATATAAGAAGGCTAATTAGACATTTTTCAAAAGTGTCATATAAAAAAACTAGTCGAATGCTTTACTTTTTGTGTCATATTATGTTGTCAAGCTTTATTAATAAAATCTTAGGTCCTCTAACTTTATCTTAACAACTTATTGTAACGTCTTTTGATATGACACATAATTATTACTCCTATAAACTTAAAATCTCATTAACTATTCTGATACAACATCCAAAGACTATTACGCATCCTAAAAGACTAATTAATTGTATTATAATGATTTGTTACGAGTATATGATTAGTCATGAAGTTTACTGTAAGAACCGATAATCTTGTCCGATAAGTGAGAGAACAGACTCTTATACGATTAACAGTTATCGAAGAAGAGATGTCTACCAAGAATAAATTTTAATGACCGAAAATGTTACTCTATCTAATTATCGTGATATTTGCGGGTAATTTTTTAAATCACGCCTAAAACCGATTATTTTCAAGATTTCTTTAAATAAAATTATAAAATACAAATACATAGAAACCCATTCAAGTGGGAAGCCAAAAGAAGCAGTAGTTTGGGTGACACTGTCCTTTTCTGCAACTTTCCCCAACCACATTTATTATGTCTTGCGTCATGGTGAAATTTGGATGTGTTAGCAAATCCCGCTTGATATGAAAACTCAAAGACACCTGTCCGCCACCTCCTTCCTCCTAAATTCTCATCAAAATTCGTACTCAGAAGTCAGAAGAAGAAGCATCGGTTCCAATTTTCCAAAATTCATCCTCAAAGGCACTACTTTTCTTTCGGTACGATCTTGATTCCGATTTCAATTGGGATTCATTTCATTTGTTTTTTACATCTTCAGGTTCTTTGTTGCATATTGAATTAGGGTTTGTTTTTAGTTCGATGTTAAGGTGTATCTCACTGCCAATTTGTATGCTCCTAGAATACGTATTTGCTTTCGCTATTTGTATGAAATGCCTATGGAATGGTCAATTGTATGTTTTTCACTTCCCCTTGGGATATTTCTTAAATTTAGGGTTTTACATGAATTGCACTTGTGGGTCTTTCCCTGTGTTGGTTAATGCAATGATGCTATTGGAATGCTAGAAAGTTAATTGCTGCGATTGTCATGGATAAAGGAGTGTGGCCTATTTTAGTTTTTTAGTCAGTGCCCTAAATTATTGCTTGTTTTTAGGTGCTTTTACGGGTTTCTTGAAAAGGTGACTCGATATAGGGGTTATTTAGCTAAATGACCTCCCAAGTGCTTTTTAAATCCATGACCTTCTGACGATTTCTAGGCGTTCTTGCATATGGAATTAACATTCTTCTGTTAAGTAGTGATACTCTCAAACCTGGCAGAAGGTTATGGGTTTTAAAGAAACTTGACAAAAGGTCGTTAACCAAATGACCTCTCGATTTAGCCTTGGTTCTTAGAGTTTGAATGCTGAATGTGTTCTACTATCTTGTGTTTCCGGTGTTGTACACTTGTATGCAAATCAATATTCTCTGTTGGGATTAAAATACTAACATGTGATAGATTCTATCATAGGCCATAAACTAGGCCATGACTGGGAAGAAAGTTATTGCTATATGCCAGTTGGGTGGTGTATTCAAGACTCTTGGTGATGGTTCACTGTCATATGATGGTGGGGATGCTCATGCCATTGATATCGATGAGAATTCGAAGTACAGTGATTTCCAGATGGAGGTTGCAGAGATGTTTAATTGCATTCGTGGTTCCATGTCCATCAAGTACTTTCTCCCGGGAAACAGGAAGACGCTTATAACAATCTCCAATGACAAAGACCTTCAACGCATGATAAAGTTTCATGGCAATTCCAGCAGCATTGATGTATATATCATGATGGAAGAAGTTTTTGCTACAGATGTTTCAAATATGCCTGCCAGTAGGTAGTTCTCATCAGTTGTTCTAGTGTTCTTATTAGGCCAAAATGCATCAAATTTAACAAAATTTGGTTTAGTTCCTCTTTAGTGTAATGAACGATTTTTTTCTTAAATCGATGTAATGAAGTCTCAAATTTTCTTATTTTGGACCCATTTTGACCGGTCACCTACTAATCTTGTAACATATAATGACGTGAATGTCTGTTTACAAAATGTTTATATAATGGTTATGACAAAGTGGATGATAAACTTGACATCCATGTCATCATATATTACAAGAATCAGCAGGTTACCGGTCAAAATGGGTAAAAAATAGGAAAATTTGGAACTTCGTTAAGTTGATCCAGAAAAAATCAGGGGGATAGGTCAAGAATGAAAAATTACTAAACTATCCATGTCGAATTAAAACCTCAAAACCCTTGAATTCTTTCACCCGCCTACCTCACTCTCGCCGGTCGAGTCCTATATAGTCCCGTTTGCGTACATAGCGCACCTTTATTACCCTTGGTCTTTTTAGTTGTCCTTGTGACTTTTAGCTTTTGCTTATTTACTCACATTTGACCATGCAGGTCAAGTAGAACAACATTGTCAGAAGCTGGAATTCTTGCCGATGCCACTCCTTGTGTCTTGGATGATGATATGGACGAGATAAGTCCACGGGTTCTGCTTGGTTCAGCTTTTGATGTGCCAGATGATCTTGCTAATGTTGAACACATTGCTAACATTGATCAGCACATTGCTATAGACTCTGAGGTGCCTCTGCCTGTTTCTCTATCTCTTCCTGATTCTGCTGATGAAAAGCACATGAAAGCTGCCCAGCAATGGCAGAACAATATTACGGGTGTAGGCCAAAGATTCAACAACGTAAATGAATTCCGTGACGCCTTGCGTAAATATTCAATCGCTCATCAATTTGCTTTTAAATATAAGAAGAATGATAGCCATCGTGTGACTGTTAGATGCAAAGCCGAAGGCTGTCCTTGGAGAATTCACGCATCACGGCTATCAACCACCCAACTAATTTGCATTAAAAAGATGAATCCAACACACACGTGTGAAGGGTCCATTATCACGACAGGTCATCAGGCAACCAGAAGTTGGGTGGCGGGTGTCATCAAGGAGAAGTTAAAAGTATCTCCAAATTACAAACCAAAAGATATTGTCACTGATATCAAAGAGCAATATGGTGTTCAGCTAAATTATTTTCAAGCATGGCGTGGGAAAGAAATTGCCAAAGAGCAGCTTCAGGGTTCATACAAAGACGCATATGGTCAGTTGCCGTTTTTCTGTGAGCAGATAATGGAGACAAATCCTGGCAGTCTTGCTACTTTCACTACTAAAGATGACTCAAGTTTCCATCGCCTTTTTGTCTCATTCCATGCTTCATTATATGGATTCCAACAAGGTTGTCGGCCTTTGCTTTTTCTTGGTAGTGTGCCATTAAAATCAAAATACCAAGGAACTTTATTGGCTGCAACTGCTCCTGATGGAGATGATGATGTGTTTCCTGTTGCTTTTGCTGTTGTGGATACAATAACCGACAACAATTGGCTTTGGTTTTTACAGCAACTTAAGGCTGCATTGACTACATGCCACGGGATCACATTTGTGGCTGATCGGGAGAACGGATTAAAGAATTCGATTTCTGATGTTTTCCAAGATGAGAGCGTATACCATGCTTACTGTTTACGCTGCCTTTCGGAGCAGCTTATTAGAGATTTAAAGGGACAGTTTTCTCATGAAGTGAAGCGTCTCATTGTTGATGATATTTATGCCGCTGCGTATGCTCCAAGACCCGAAGGTTTTCAGAAGTGCATTGAAAGCATCAAAAGTATCTCACTTGAAGCTTACAATCGAGTCATAGAAAGTGAACCTGTGCACTGGGCGAACGCCTTTTTTCCGGGTGCAAGATATAATCACATGACATCAAACTTTGGTGAGATGTTTTACAGTTGGGCATCAGATGCTCATGAACTACCAATAACCCAAATGGTGGATACCATAAGGGGTAAGATAATGGAGTTAATTTATACTAGAAGAGCCGCTTCTAACCACTGGTTATCAAGGCTAACTCCATTTAGAGAAGAAAGATTAGAAAAAGAAAGCATAAAGGTTTGTGCACTTCAAGTTTTTAACTCAGGCCCAGCTGGAAACAAATTTGAGGTCCGTGGTGATTCCATTGAAGTTGTTGATATTAGTAATTATGATTGTAGTTGTAAAGCATGGCAGCTTACCGGATTGCCTTGTTGTCATGCAATTGCGGTTATTGGTTGCCTTGGCCGTGATCCATATGATTATTGTGCTAGATACTTCACAGCTGAGAGCTACAGATTAACTTATTCAGAATCGGTGCATCCTATTCCAAGTGAGGGTAAGAAGGATTTTTCTCAGGCAATTGTAATTGTAACACCTCCTCCAACTCGTCGTCCACCGGGGCGCCCCCCTACCAAGAAACTTGGAATGCAGGAGGCAAATAAACGTCAACTTCAATGTAGCAGATGCAAGTGTATTGGGCACAACAAGTCAACTTGCAAGGAGTTCATCTGAACATGTGTACTGAGTAAGTATATAGATCCATAAAACTTTCTCTAGCAAGTATGTGGAAGCTTTGCTGTTCATGACGATATTTTATGAGCCTTTGCTAGTTTATGATGGTTTTGAATTAAGGATAAAGAAAAACTTAACATAGGAAGCGTTAAAAGTAGTGAAATTGATATCTAAATCTATCATACAATATCTAGATGTTAATCTATTATGCATGAAATTATATATCTTATTAAAATAGTCTAAAAAAGTGTACATAATGATCATAGAGCTCATTAAGTCGTGAATTTTAAGTTTTTGACTTTTTGTATGATGTAATGTACTTGATGAAGCCTGAATATGTTTTGGAACGTTTCTTTATGAAACACGGAAGAAAAGTAATAGATGGTGAGTCTCTATAGAGTTAGAACTCTAGTAATGGCGTTTTGTGTTCCCAATAAAGGAACCTTCTAGATGCTAGGATTTTCTTGTTATTATGCTTGTTTTGTGTGCCTTTTGTTTTTAGACATTGCCAAGAATAACATATGTTAGGAAAACATATTCTTTTGTTTTTAGATTGTATAACCTTTCTAATAAGCAAATTTCGACCACATCTGAAAACAATAACAATAAGTCATTTACCAAGTTAATTGTGATAAGCTAAAAATTTAATCAAAACGAACTATAAGATATGAAAAACCTAAAACAGACATAAACGGTGTACCCTAGTAGGATATATAAAGTTGCACTCCCTCCATGCACTATTGGTGTCCTACTTTGACTTTGAATGTCAAAATTGTATTTATGAAAGCTATAATTACATTTCATTCTGTCCAGTTTTAAAAATCAATCTTTTTATTTATTTATAACACTTGATTTCCTTGCAGTATTTCTCTTAAAAACTAAATATAGCAATCAATTTGTAAAATTGAAAATTGTTTGTTTGACATTCATAGCCAAATTAGGATAACTATTGGACAATGGGGTAGTATTATTATATCATATATAATTCGAAGAAACCCCAAACAAAGATTCAGTTGATGGATTGATCTTAGCCCAAAATATTAAACCCAATTTACTGGCTCAAACCACTAAATCGATTGAAAAAAATAATACGAAAGTAGCAAACCGCATTGGTGTTAGCCAGTTGGCGATTTCCATGTCCAATAATCAGAACATGTTTGCTTGGTCCAAAAAAACCAACCCAAACCGACCAACGTTCATCTCTGGTTCCATCCCACAGAGAACATGTTTCCCAACAGACCCACGGAATTAGAACTTACCTTTCAGCTTCAATAAGACAAGCAAGACTCCTGAAAACTTTTTGCCAATTTAACCACTATGCCTTTATCTTATGACTTGCATCTTCCTCTATCTCTTAGGGGCTGTTTGGTTGTTATTCCATTAAGTACAAATTAAGTTGTCTGTATGAATTAACTTAAATTGTTTTTTGTTTGTTGTGTTGAATAATCTGTCTGAATGATATAAATGATAATCTCTAAATAAAATGTGGTACAATTCAATATGCATGTTATTGAACATCAACTAATGAAAATTCTTGGTACTAATCTTTTACACTCTAAAACATATTGTATTATCATGTAATCAACCACACTAAATTCTTCAATTTGCATTAGTTGTCAAACAAATATATTGAAATATATAAGACGGTATGAAATTGGTAAGTGGAACCTATGTATTTGCATGTTAGGGTCACAAAAAATTTAATATTGTTTTATTTTACTCCAATTTGAAAATCACTCATTGATAAATGTAACTAAAACTCTTGTAAAATGGCTTTTTTCTAGTTCTTTTCCCTTGATATAATTGCTTTTCTTTTATATGTTTCTTATACCTGTTGTGTGTTTGCATACACTCCTATGTTACTGTGCTACTTTTCTCACATGTTTCCTTGTTTTTTGCTTATGTTTTGCAAGCTGGAGGTCTTCACGGAAAAACAACCTCTCTACCCTCCGGGGTGGAGGCATTGTCTGCGTACATCCTACCCTAGGCATGAGAATGAGACCCGCCCCATTGGGGAACCCGGTGTACCCTCCCTGACGTGTACAGGGATTCCCCGCAAAACCGGGGACCGGGGATGGGGACGGGGATCCCCAAAAGTTAAGAACCAGGGATGGGGATGGGGATGGGGATGAGGCCGGGTAATGCGATCCCGCCCCGTCCCCGTATATTAAATATATTGTATATTATTAAATATGTTATTTATAAAGAATTAGATTTAGTATTCTTTGGATTTAATAATAGTATTTTGACCTTTCTTCTTCTATACATTTTTCTAACTTGTTTTACCATTTTACATATAAAATATGGAGAGCCGAAAGCGTTTAATCAAATAATGATGTATGATGATGTGATTTTGTTAAGATATGAATATTTGATACTTCATAAAAGCAAAATTGTGGAAATATGCGAGATTTAAACATGGACCGTTTTGGATTGCTTTGGTGTTTAACACATTTGATTTAAAATATATCACATAAACAGGGGAAAAAATCCCCGATTCCCCGTTGGGGATCCCTGTTCCCCATTGGGGCCGGGGACGGGGATGGGGATGTGATCATGGGGACGGAGATTGTGGATCGGGGACAGGGATTGGGATTGGGGTCCTTGCCCCATTCCCATGCGTATTCTACCCCCATACCCTACTTATATGTTGGATATAATGGGTTCGTTTGGTTTTATAGATCCAAGCTGTTTTGTGAAATCTACTTGTAGAGTAAATCGTGAAGAACCAAGACTGGGGTATTGGTCATGGCTGTTTTGAGCAAGGCAAAAGTGCATGTCGCTGTGTCTGACCATCGGAAAGAGTTTTTCTTCAAAAGATCAGTTAAAGTGGGTTGCTCCCTTCATATATTTGAGAGTAAATCTAATCCAGATTGTCTCAACTATAATCAAACTCTGCATAAAAACATTAAGTTCTTGGAAGGGGCACTTTTAGTGAATTACTTGAAATAATAGTAAGGATTATTTACATATATTTAGAGAGCCAAATTAGTAAATAAATATTCTACTCAGTTTCTGTATTGGTCTCGCAGTTTATTATTTTAATATGATTATGATTGAATTTCAACTGTTAACTTTACATAACAGTGATGGTGGTAAGTTGGTTACTCGCGTTATGAGTATTTAGTCTAGTGGGATCTTTTATTTTCATTCTTGCTAAGTGCATTCAGATGTAGGCTCTTCGATGGCAAGTTGCTAAGTATATTCGTTATTTTCATGTTAACATTTTGTGTTGATGTTCAAATATTCCTTTTCTGGCATGATGTTGCTTCCACTGAATAATGAAGTTTCCATTTAGATTTTAGGGTAACAGACTAGGCATGGGGATCTAAACGGGAGGAAGGGAGCTGGAGAGGTACAAGGTTAGTGAGTGGTGGTTAAGTTACCCTAACCCTAAGTTAAGTTACAGGAGTGGGTAGTTTCCGCCCCTTGGTTATGTTTTTCTAGTTATGCTTGTATTTATATTATTGTTGCTTACCCATATCTAGTTTCTCAAAATTTATCGTATTTGTCTCTCTCTTTCTGTTTATGTTGCTATCTAGCTTTTCATATTTTAGCATATCTGTTCTCCCTTTGCACACACTTTTCGGAAAACAACCGCTATGCGTACATGTAATCCTTACACCCCACTGTCGAGTGGGATATACTGGTCTTATTTTGTTTGGTTTACACACTGTACTTGTCTTTTCAGATTGTGCTTTTGTTATGTTTCCAAACTCTTGGTCAACTTCTGGATAACTTTTTGTTAACTAAAGTTTGGGAACTTATATAGTCAAGAGATGCATTAATTCAAAGCTAGACGTCCAGAATCTGGGGGTTGGTCTTCTTGATTATTATAAACTTAAGCACATTTGGAAACTCTAAAATCTTTGGATTAGATATAAAAGCATTTAGGGGCCGTTTACCAAAAACTTATCAGATAAGTGCTTACCGGTAAAATTCAACACTATTACTTATTTACCGGGTAAGATTTTAGTCCACCAAAACAGCACCATATGCAATAATTTACCCGATAAGCTCTTACTGTGGTAAGAGTTGTCTTTTTCACTTACCGCGTAAGATTCATGTTCCTTGTCTCGCTCTTACCAGGTAAAATTCTTGGTCCTTGCTATATTCATCCACTAATGTTATGTGACTTGGTAAGCGCTTTTCCAGGTAAGCATTTGGTAAACGGCCCCTTACTTAAGCACACTTGGAAGCTCTAAAGCCTTTGGATTAGATATAAAAGCACTTACTTAAGCACATTTGGAAGCTCTAAAGCCTTTCGATTAGATATAAAAGCACTTACTTCTGCCAACTGTTTTAGTATTGGACTTTCTCTCATAATCTGTTTTCGAGTCTTTGTAAGCGTTGCAATTTTACATATTTATTAACTCGGGCTTGGTCTTCTTTCTTTCTTTCTTTCTTGCAGATGGAAATACACTACATCAATCAAGCCGAAAACTTCCCTAAAATGTTGACACAGAAGTGTGTATCTTCTGCCCTTCTGTTACTTATCTTGCAAGTGTTTCTGTTTCTTTAAATCCATTCTAGTGTTTAATTAATCAAATGTAGGAGAATAGAAAGCTTTAGGAAGAATCATTGTACAGTTTTGGTTGCGGACGTGATAAGCACCTGCAAATATAAATAAGCAGGAAGCATGGCTAGACTAGTTGCCGGTTTTTTAAACTTCTTTCTTGTTTCACCGGTGATGATTTGGTTGAATAAGTTCCGACTGCAACAAAATGGGTTTTTTTAACGACCCAACTGTCTTTGGATGTCATAACAGAATTTTAAGTTTATAGGACCAAGAAACTATGTGTTCTATCGAAAGGCATTCCAATAAGATGTTAGCCAATAACAATGTATCATATTAGCCATTTTATGACATTTTTGATGTATATATAGTTTTTGATTCTATAAAATTAAAGTCTCATTATGTACTCTATTAGGATGCATGTGCATTTTATAAGACCCATTTTGCCCATCCAAGATATATTACGGGAAAATGGTTCTTGTAGAACCAAAAGAGGTACGATGGGAACTTGTTCCGTAAAACCGCTCTAACATAATAATTCTTCGACTATATGATGTGTGATATCTGTCTCTAGATCCCTTCGATCAAGGTTTTAGATGGCGTGAGTTGTGGCGCACAGGCAATGTCAAGCTTCAAGCCTTAGGAGTCATGACGAGGTCATAAAGCCTGTCAGGTTGGCGACAAATATGTATATCATATATATATAATTGTATATATACATATAATTTCTACTATTAAGCTAATGATGTTAAACAATTTAAATTAGGTTATATGCTAAAACATAAAAAGTGAAGTCACTAAAAATTTAGAAAAAAGTCAAATATCACGTTACAAAAACTGCGCATTGGACAATGACGTGGCACATGCTTCTTTTGCCATGGTGTGATGTCTCAGTTGTGGCAAGTCTTTTAGAGCACTGTTTTTTATACATATTTAAAATTTTGATATTTTGTGTTTAAATAGAGTTCTAAAACCTTGTGTTTATTACATCATTTTCATATGTAATTAATTAATTAAAAAACATTTCATTTTACTTATGTTGCTTCATATTTGTGTACAATCGATAAGAGGTATGTATCAGACTGGAACTCATCAAAAAGTCGGAAAAACAATGGAATTGAAAACCGAACCAATAAGAAATTAGTCGGTTTTTTAGTTTATTACTGGTTCAGTCCCACTTGGCTGCGAATGGCATACATACTTTGATTTGTTTTCTTTATAAAGATACAATTTATTGACTGTAATCTCGAGTTTGAGTCGATCTTGAATACAAAATAACGTTTGTTTAATCTTTTTAACGAGTTAAGCTGCATAACACCAATGTTCAGGAACTCGATTAAACTTTTCGAGTCTAGCCTAGTCATTCAAATATGATGTACATATTCATATATTCATGAACTATACAATCAAAATATATATATATATTATGGAGCTCAAGTATATAAACTTGTTTACTGATCTCGAGTTCGAACACATTAACGAGCCTATAGACTTCAAATTTTAGGTAATATTGTATAATATAAGTTTGTTAACCAAACATCGATCTTGAGTTTGAACATGGAAATAATGTTCGAGATCGAACACTACTTTTAAACATTTATTTAAGCTCAAATCTAATAAACATTTTTTGGAACCAAAGTTATTAAACATGACTCAAGTCATTAACACCCCTTCATATCCAATGTTTCAAAACATGCAACAAAAATATAATATGTTTAAAAAGACAAATGACATGAAATTACACCGAATATTGTTGTGATTTTTAATAAAGGAGTAAATTACAAAGTTGTCCCTATATTTAATCAACTAACTCGGATTTTGTCATATTTGACTTCAATAAATACACCCAAACCTCGTGGTTTGTATTTTATTATGGATTTCGTCCCAAAAAACGTTAAGCAATAGCGTTATATGTTCATAACATGCAAGTGACACCAAGGTGTTTTGATTATTTTGTATGTTTGTTATAAATAAGAGCAAACTACAATTTTCATCCTTGTTATTTGTTGTTTTTAATAATATTAGTCTCTGGTTTTTAAAGCCTACTTTTTTGTCACTACGGTTTCTAGTTTCTTTCCCTTTTCGTCCATGAGGTTGATGACGTTAGAAAAAGCCAGCTCAGGCAGGGGTATTTTTGTCTTTAACCTCTTTTATTTAGTATTTTATTTTATTAACTTCATAAAAATATATGAGCGTGTATTATTGCTGCACATGGGCTGGGCTGATCGGATTGAAGGCATTTGTATAACATAACACAATATTTGCGGTTTGAAAAATCTCAATCCAACCCAAACCGTGCGGGTTGAATTGTCAGGTTGATCGAGTTGAAACTTTGATACATCAATTACAATATAGCTAATTGTTTGTGTTTAAACGAAGTAAAATCAAAATGATAACATACAAAAAAGGCTAACGAACTCAAAAAAGAAAGTTGAAGGTTAATGCAAATAAAAAAAGTAAAATTACAGTTGAAACTGTAATATAATTTTTAATATAGTTAACTACAGATTGGTCTAATGTCTAATGTACATGAACTAATCAAGTACTTAACAATCATATTAAATACATAGTATACAAAGGCATTAGGTTCATCGGGTTGGGTGGGTTCAAATGACGCTAACACAATTATAACCCAATTAATGCAATTTGGCCAATTTTTTTTTATCAACTATGTGCCGGTTGCCTTTGGTTGAGTTTTCTTTTTCAGTTTTTTTGGTTGGGTTGACCAGGTTGGTTGGGTTTTTTTGGTTGGGTTGGTCGGGTTTTTGAGTACCCCTGACATGCACCCTAACCCGTCTTCTTTGATTCTTAAAAATCTTGTTTTTGGGTCGGGATTTTTCCAAGGTCGGGGGGTGGGGGGACACCTCCGAAGGGCATGTGTGGCCGTTTCATGATCAAACGAACATGGATTTAGACGAAACTTTACGTGAGTTCTTCCACTTTAATGTTTCCAACCCTTCCCCGATGAAGGACGACCCCCTCCCCCTTCTTCTTCAGCTTCGATCCCCTCCCCTCTCGACGACCTCCATCACTCGCCAATGAACTCCATCTTCTTCTCCTAGACCTTCTCTCACCTCGTGATTTCACCTTAAAAAACAAAATACAAAACCATAATCAAAATCAACCATAAAACATCCATTGATGCCTAAATATGATAAAGCCTGCTTTAGGATAAGCAGGAACCTAGAGGTAAATAAGGAGATGATGTCCTCTTGGCTAGGGGTGTAAATGATGCGAGTTGAGCTCTAGTATCACTATAGCCGACTCGAACTCGAAACCCAATTTCCAAGCTCGAACTTGACTCGAAAACTCGTGAGTAGTAAAAATCAAAGCTCGACTTGAACTCAATAACTATTTCTCAAGCTCGAACTGCAACTCAAATTAAGCTTGAACTCGAACAAGCTAGAACCAAGCTCACCCATTGAAATTTATAAAATTTTAGGGTATTTCTCTTATAAATTTTAAAACTTAAAGGTGTTCTCTTAGTTCTTATAAAACTAAAATGATCAACTTCAAACTTCATCATCAAAAAGACAAAGTTAGAAATTACAGCCCTTTCTTTATATAATATCTTTTCTCCTTTTCTTTTACCATCTCTCTTTCGATGGGACAATTCCACTAACCCTTTTTATAGTTTTTTTTTTGTCTTTTTTTAATTGTGATTTTAATAAAAAAATAATTGATTGATTTTTATAATTAAAAAATGCATAATTTTGTTTAAATATCTAAAAATATAAGACATTTTTATCATTTATATTTTACAAATTTTATCATAAAAACTTATTATATATAAAATAATCGAGTATCTAACGAACTTTTCGAGTCGAGTATTAGGTAGTTTGACTCGACTCGTTAATATATCGAGTCGATCTCAAGTTCGAGCCGAGCCTATTCGAGTCGAGCTTTAACCAAGTCGATCTCGAATAACTTGCAAGTTGTCTCGTATCATCAGACCCGTTTTTGACATTTTATGGGTCCTGGACGAACATAAAAACAGGGCCCACTGCAAGAAAGAAGACTTTTAGCAACGACTTTTGTCGTCGCTAAAAGTCCATTTATCATCAGAAATAGTATATAACAACATGTCGTCATTATAATTTGTGTCGGAAACATGTCATCGCTAAAAGGCACATCGTCAGAGTTCACTTTTCTTGTAGTGACCCTTAGTAAGTACGAAAATAAATTCAATAAATGTTTTTTATTAGTATAAAATTGAGTACAAGAAATGCTAATAATTTACTGAGGAAAGAAATCATTTTTTATCTTTATTATAGATAGATAAGAGAATACTTAAATTTAAGTACTTCTTATTAGGTAATTTGAAAAATTCATAAGTCGAACAATTGATAAAAATATTTAAATTCTATTTTCCTTCTTTTTTTGCTCAACTAAAATAAGATGTTAAGATTAAAAGTTTATGTAACATGACATATATAAGAGACATTGCTAAATACATCTGGTAGAAATTTTTTTTGATTAATCACAAAACCATGAAACACTTCACAAATTATAAGAATAATAGATTGATTGTCAAACAATAGTAAAATATTTTATATAGAAGCAAAATTAGATAATAATAGTCAACAAAAACAATTAGAACAACATAACCAAAGAGCAATAGTCAATAGAAGCAGAAATTGATAAAAATATCCAACAAAAATATAGCAATAGCAAACATATGATCTTAACGTTGAATTGTTGAAGCGCGAAAACAATCAACCATATAGAGATATCAATAACCAATATTATTGGACCTTGTTGGAGATAAAAAAAAGTTGAGTGGCAAGAAACAATAACATATAATAAATGATCAATTAATTTTTTTTTTACTTTATTCTCAAATGTAATTAGTTGTTATATTTTTTAGCCCTTATTATCTACTAAATTCTTTTTGCCACATATTATATGGTACAATTTTTTGGGTTTCTTTAATTTATTAAATTTTTTTAAACTACTATTGTATTTTAAGAAAAAAAATTGGGCCCCTGATATTTTTAGGCCCTGGACGTGCGCCCGTACCGCCCTGGGACGGCCCTGCGTATCATTTACACCCTTACTCCCGACATTCTTTCCCATTATATAAAGATTTGGTTCCTCCCCCCCCCCCCCATATACACGCATGGCAAAAAGTGCAACAGAAAGAAAGATGACTTATTCTAGAAGCTTAATTATAAAAAGGTTAAAGGTGATCCATAGTATATTTCTCTAGATACTTAAGTATGACCTTGGTCCATTAGTATATCAGAATCAACAGCAGAACTCAAAAAAGACAGCCTTTACAGGAGTAGAGTCCGACCATTGAACCAACACTTGTGGAACTTGTTTTCCTCCCTGTTTCATGATACGGCGAGCCTGAATTTCCAAAGGATTAGAAAAATGTAAGGGTTTGGACAAAACTTGACAAGGAAAATATGGAAGGAGGAGTTTATATGCTCAACATCCACCAACTCAGTGACAGTACTTGGATAATCTGTTCACAATCACCTATATAATCGTTTTATTAATGGAGAGTGGCAACCTACTGATAAAACTCATTGATATGTCTTCCCATACTCTATCAAGAATGGGAAGTGGTTGCAAGAGTCCCTGTGGCAGTCTTCACAGTTGTAGTCTTTTGTACACCAGAGTGACCTCCCAACATAGACCCATGAAATAATTTAATTGTAAGTCGGGAGCTGCCGGAACGTAGACCCGACCTTTGTAATAGAGTAATCCTTCCTTATAAGTGAACACTAATTGAATTTGCCCAACTACATGCAACTACTCTGAAACTGTTTGAGCATACAAGTCAGCTGTCGTGGCCCTTCTAATTTCGTCTAGAACTCCACTATCCACCAAATATAAACCATTAAACTATCCTTGCTGTTGATCAGGTTATCCAGATAGAGCATTCAGTCTTTGATTGTTTAACTGGCCTTGTGAACAACGGTGTACTCGAAGCCTAAAAGTTTCATGAGCCAATGGTGCTGCTCTGGATTCTGAGTTACTTGTGAAGTGAGTTGTTTTAGGCTGCTGTGATCGGTTACAATGGTGAATGGTGGTCGGCCCAACAAGTAGTGGCACCATTCTTTTACGGATGAGGTAATGGCATACATTTCGTGACTATAAGTGGACAATGCTTGGAGCTGTAGGTAGGGTCATTTACTAAAATAGGCTATTAGATGTTTGTTTTGAGTAACAATAACTGCCTACAGAGAGGCATCTGTCTCGATTGTGAATGGCACCAAAAAATCGTCAAGAACCAAGACTGGGGTATTGGTCATGGCTGTTTTGAGCAAGGCAAAAGTGCATGTCGCTGTCTCTGACCATCGGAAAGAGTTTTTCTTCAAAAGATCAGTTACAGGGGATTTTATTGATGCGTAGTCTCTTATGAAGTGCCTGTAGTACCCGGTTAAGCCTAAGAACCCTTGAACCGTAGTGGTGGTTGTAAGTATGGGCCAATTCATGACATGACCACCTTGATTTTCTCAGGATCCATACTAACACCCTTGACTAAGATGATATGACCCAGATACTTCAAATGATATTGACCAAAATAGCACTTCGTGGGTTTAGCAAATAGATGGTGGGTTACTAACACCTGCAAGACAGTGTAGATGATTCAAATGATCAGTCCAATTTTGACTGTAAACCAGAATATCATACAAAAAGCATTGGAGAAGCTTGTGGAAAATAGAGTTCATGGTAGCTTGGAACGTTGAGGGAGCATTTGAAAGTCCAAAGAGCATCAGGAGAAACTCATAGTGCCCCTCAGGGGTCTAAAACGTTGTTTTTAGAATATCGAGGGGTGAATTCGTATTTGAAAGTACACACTTTTCAAATCCAGTTTTGAGAATACGGTGGCACCTCTAATTTATTAGGAAATCTGTGCGACAATTCAAATGCTAGCAAATGATTTCTAAGGTCCCTTCAAGATAGAAATCTAAGGACAACAAACCGAACAACAAATGCAAATAACAATGATCTAGGTGTTGCACAAAATACACTACCAAAGATAAAAAACCCCACACAGTATATAATAGCAATATATGTTAGAATCTACGTACATGAAAAGTTCACAAAATATCAACACGAGCATTTAATGTGGTTCCACTATCAATGTGATAGTGTACGTCCACCAAAGAGAGAGAGAGAGAGAGAGATAGAGAGAGAGAGAGAGAGAGAGAGCAAAGTTTTATTACCACCAAGGAGATTACAAAGTGCTTGTACAAGAATCTTAAGATCCACAATCAGCTAGCAAGTCTTCCAGAACATCAACAATTTCAAGAACACTCTCGTATATCACATATAATATATATATATATATATATATATATAGAAAAGATACTAGCTAGAGAGAATGTTGCATCTAGAGGAAGAAGAGAAACAGGGTGTGTAAAAATGTTGGGGCCAAATGGTTATTTATAATCATTCGACGAGTAGGGACCAAGATTGGAGGATGAGTAGTGAGAAAGCATGGCAACAGTAGGAGCAAGCTTAGTGGACTAATCACCAAGTTTTGATGAGTAGGGACCAAGTTTTGGTTTTTAATGATTTGGTCATCGGGTGTGGCATCCATAAACACAAGTAATATATTTTATATTACAACATTCCACCATGATGCACGAGATCCTCGAAAGCGAAACAAATCCCAAACCAATGAATACAAGTTCTTCCAATAGTTGATCATCAAATAGATAACAAGTAAATTGGCATAAGGTAGCAAATTGCATATTAACCATGATGAGCTTTGGCATGGCCATCGTTGTCAAAGTTACAAGCAAACAAATAACTTCAAATACACAATCCACTTAAACGAGGTAGTGCAAAGCAAAGTAAGGCTCTAAATCACTTAACCAAGTAATTCCTTCAAAAATGCCGTTTTTTCACATGTGATAATATCTCGTCTTTGCTTACCAAAGTGCCCAACAATACTAACACAAACGAAGCTGGATCAAGTTTGAGCAATGCTCAAACATAGCTGGCAGTAGCGACTTAGTGAACGTATCAGCGACATTGTCATATGTCAGGACTTTCTTCAAATAGACAATCTTCACTTCATGTAATCCCACAACAATTAAGCAATTAACACATCAATGAATCAAGCAGTCGTATATTGATGAACTTGAAATTACAGATAAATGCCAATGTATGGTTGCTTATGATTTAACAATGATTAGTCTAACCTAAACTAGAAAACAAGGAAACATATTTATACCTTGAAAGGTATTTACAATTTTAGGCCTTCTACTTTAATACAACAAAAATATAGATCTAAATTTCTCCTCCTTTGTATTAAAGCAACAAAAATATAGATCTATCTCCTCCTCCTCCTCCCCCTAGAGTAAAAATTCCTCTTCTTACCTCTAGTTGTGGTGAGTTCCACTTCCTTACAAAAGCTGAAAGACTCGAAGCACTCAAGGCTGAGGAAGAACTCCAAATTCAATGACGTCAAACTGAGGATAACCTCAAGCTGACTAAGTCTCTTGTTTCTCATGTTCTTTGAAAGAAAATATCTAAAAAGATGGTGAATGCTGTCAAGGCCCAAGCTAAATTGCTCTCAATTGCAGAATCTGAACGTCAAAAAACAATGAAGCTAAATAACCGATACAAGAAATAGAGTGAAGATCGACTTAATAAAAGAATTATTCCCCTTCGCATCTCTAACGTCACAATCAGTGGTCATAAGAAAGATGGTGGAATGATTATCTCCATGCATATCATCAGAGATAACCTTGACTCTGTCATCGAGTACCCCGCCTACCTTGGATGATATAGCTACGACAAATGGTTGGAAATCCGCCAGGCCATTCAGCGCTCAAAGTCAAGGAACATGCCAATAATTGAAGACATCCTCAGCGAGCTGATCAAGAAGATGTCCAAATTTGTTGTTGTAACTACAAAGCCGACGTTGAAGAAAGGTGGAAGAAGAAATCCTTCAGATCCTAATGATGGACCAACTCTGAGGAATGAACATGAAACAAAGTTCTCCCTGGAAGAAGTCCTAAAGGATTCAAAGAAGCCAAACATCTCTATGATGAACCTATCTTTGCCAGCGAAGTGTCCTTATACACCCAACTCTGTACACCTAAAGCTTGACTTTGGTTTCATATTCCTTGACTATGATGGTGAATATAGCTTTCAAAGAGTATTTTAGCTCCGTCTCTGTCCTATAGAACATCTTGATTATCTAAGATATTGGTTGAACAATGACCTTTATGGTGAGATGATAGACCGCAAGATCAGAAAAGAATTTCTACGTTGAAAGATGCTTGGAGAAGAAGTAGCTGGTTACATCGACTTCAGGGACTGATAGAATAGAAAAAGGACAAGCTCCAAGGATTCCCTTCTCATTTATTAGAGGGGGAACAACTAAATGTTTGGAACCCTTAGGTGAGAGATTCACTTTCAGCTTTGGCTTAGGTTTCTGAGAAGGTTCAAATACCTTGGTCCCTGAGGAAAAAGGTTTAGAACCTTAAGGTTTAGATTTGGGTCTATTACACTTGTTAGCCTTATTGGGAAGAGGAGCGATGACAATGGATTTACCTTGTCTTTGCATACAGAACTCGAGGGAGTTCCTTCAAGATGATTCTCAGTGGAAGAGTACTGAGAAGAAGAGGTGTCAAGAATGGAAGAGAAAAAACTACCAAACTTAAGCATGGACTTGTCAATGACACATTCTTCTTGATCATAGAAGAATCCTAGAACACTCTTTATCTTGGCAGGGGTCTAAGCATTGATGATCTCAGAGGCCTTGATGGAGGATTTGCAGCATCCTTCAATGGTAGCCTTCTCAGCCTTGAGTTCAACAACAGCTTGCTCACGCTCAGCGATAGCCTGCTCGTGTTAGATGCTTATGGTTTGGTTTAGAATGACCTAATCCTTAAGATTTTTCTCAATCTTAGTCAGATTTTTGATCTTAGAATGACATCTCTCTAATTGTTCTTAAATATCAAAATTAAGCTTTTCAACTTTGGATTTTCCATTCAGGGCATTGTAAAGATCAACCGTTAGCATATCTAATGCAAATAGGCTATTAGAGATAGAAGAAAAGGGTTCATTCAGGGAACATACCTGAGTAGAGTAGATGACAAACGATCATTGGAAGATGATGTATTTTATGGTTCATCTTTGATATCCTTGGCCATTAGACAAAGATAGGTTGTATCTTACTCATCAGAGGATGACTCTTCAGAAGAATCAACCCAGTTATGTTTTTTAGCGACAAGACCTTTTCCTTTATGTTGATCCCAGATCTCTCAATATAACACGAAGATTTATGTTATGAAACCTAAATCTATCGTATGAATGAAGAATAGTGAAGAACAACTTATAAAATATTCAAGAGAATATGAAGCTTCAAAGGATTTCACTATAATAACTTTAACGAGAAGGAATTAATAATTTACAAGACATATGATAGCTATTTATACTAGCAATATAGTCTAAAAGATAACAATCTAATGAAAGATATCTATGAGATATTCTAGGGAAAAGATATCTATCTAGATTTTTGGAGTTATCTCTAACTACCTTGTGTAACTGAATTCCTGCTGTCGATGAGTCATCTCCAGCTGTCTTCTAAGTAGTATGTTCAACCAGGAGTCTTTTAGTTTCTTCTTTGCTTGGATATCTCTGATTGAACTCTTGTTAAATCTGCTAAGTGCTAATAACCAGAGGGGTGATGAAAATGCATTGTTCATCGCACCTATGGACCATTTATCGCATCTCTAGTTTGCCTTGAGCACTTAGGTCTTTTCCAACTCTTCTTCCCTCGGTCCTCTGGACTTTCATACTACATTTTTCATTACTTTTACAATAAGAATTATGGTGTCTAACAATCTCCCCCTAAGTAATGAAAAATAAACAATAACTAGTCTATGAAACATGAATGAATTGTAATGAACAAAGACTAATCTAGTAGAAACATCCTTTTTACCAAAAGTTTTCATTTTCTGAAAATTGGATTGTTTCGTACAATACAGAAGTAAATAAGGATAGAAAATTTTACATCTCAATCATGATCTCCATTGTATATTTTCCAGAAGCGCATTATCAGTCCTCTATAACGAACATGAATCAACTCCTGTCCCTCCTTCCTTGGCACATGTACTCTGCCCAATCTCTCTCGTATAACCATCTGAAACCATTCAAGTGTATCTGTTGAATACTTAAAGGCCTCAATCAATCTAAATAATTTATTTCCCTTGTACTCGTTCTTAAAGACCAAGCCAAGTTCTGGTTGAGTTAAGACTGAAGCAGAGCACGTCTCCAGCAGTCCAGGGAAGTCTTTATTTGGAGCCGTGCAGGATAGTCTTTCGATGCCCAGTTCCAGAGCTATTTGGAAATCATTTTTTGCTCTAAACTTTACAAGTGTCCCCATCGCCTCTATGATCACTCATCCCGTACCGTATCCCATGATCTTGACGCTAAATTGTGTGGCCATACAAGTCTATCAAGTCCCATGGATTGAGATTGATGAGATCATTGTCATTGAAGACGCAGATCATCCTATGTCCGCGTTCCATAGTGTACTCGATGTGCTTGATGGCTCTATTCATGAATGTTTGCATCTTGATGTCGTGGACCGTTTTGATTCCATCATTTGAGAAGACGGCTTGTGGTAGTTGTGTCGTCTGTCTCACGAATCTGTGTCTGAGCAGGTCCATCGATTATGGTGATAGGTTGGGAGGATTGAGAACTATTTGCTCGTTGCGATCATGATAGAGGTATTGATGGATGTTCTCCATCATGATAGGTTCTCTTGGCGACACCGATGGACGTCTTCTTAAGGTCTCCATTTGTGCTATGACGTCATGCACTCGATCGATGGTTGGAGGTTGCCTAGAGGAGGAGGGTATATCTGTAAGCACTGTTTGGGTAGGTTGGCTAATTGGTGGTTCTGGTTAGCTAATGGGTGGTACTGTTAGGCTCATTTGTGGTTCTGGTTGGCTTATCTGTGGTTCTGGTTGGGATGTAGTTTCTAGTTGTATGGGTGTGGGTTCTGGTTGTATTGGAGTAGGTTCTGGTTTAATAGGAGTGGGTTCTGGTTGCTTTGATGATGAAGGTGGTGCTGGTGATGGGGTAAAGGGAATGGCTGGTTCTTGTGAGGTAGAGGGTGGTTGATCGGAGGGTGATGAAGAACTCACCAAAATTGGTGAGAACTCATTGGCTGGTGGTGATGGGTTGACAGTGTCTGCAGTTGGTTGAGATGATGAAGTATCAATATTTACAGAGGGAACCTGTACATTATGTACATCATCAGATGGCTAAGCCTCTGGTTCCCTCGCATCTGTTCCATCGGTTGGTTGGGAGGTTGGTTCTTGGACTTGTGGAGGTGGTGGTGCTGCTGTTTCCATCGGGGTGATGGATGGATTCTCCCCCTCATGAGGACCACGACCATGATCATCTTGGTCTGAGTCATCATGTCATGGCCGTTTAAGAGGCCGACTGGTGGAGCATGAGGCACGACTCCTCTTATTCTTTTTCAACCGTAGCGATTCAACGTATTCCCTGACCGTCTCTCTCCTGCACGCTTTTTCCATCGTGAGGAGGAGAGAGTTGGTTCGCTCTTACTGTTGAACAAGACTCTTCTTTAGGGTGTTTGTGGGCTCGGCGGCTCTAGAAGCTCGTTGAAGTTCGAGATCAATGCCTTTGTTAGAGAGCGAAGGTCAGCGCGAGTGACCACGTCTTGGGGGGTGGATGTGGAGGTGGAGGTAGTGGGTGGTATGGTGATGGAGGATATGAGGGTTCGTACCTCTGCAGCAAATGAGGTAAAGGCTTCATCAGGGTGGGTGCTGCAGAGGGAAGGGGGCTGTTTGTGGTATGCTGGATATTATGGTGGTGGGTAGAGAGGCGATGGAATTGGCGATGTTTGTGACTTGGGTGGAAAGGGTGTGGATGGATGCATCGGTTGTGGTTATTTGTGCCGAGAGGGCGGCTAGGGATGCATCTATGGAGTTATGGCTGGTGGTCATCATGTTATGGTGAAAGTTATGTTGTTGGACCACCAGACGCTGGAAAGACTGGATTCTTGTGGTATCATCCCTCGATTGAGCCTCAAGGGATGCGAGGGATTGCTGAATGGATGTGAAGTCAAGGGTTGGGGTGGATTCAACAATCCTTGCTATGCAAAGTTTAAGGTCATCCAAGGACCGGTAAATAGAGTCAGCAAAGGCGTGGAACTCAGCCTTTGTTAAACCCCATAATTCATAATGTAAAAAGTAATGAAAAACAATAAGTGATGAAGAACCAGAAGACCGATGAAGACATCAAGGCAGAAACGGCTAAGTCTGGAGTACAACCAGAGGACCAATGGACGACCTAGGATGCGATGGAAAGAGGATCCTCATCGATCCTCTGGTCATCAACACTTAAGAGAATTCTCTAGCAAATCATCCAGAAGCATACGATGAAGATTTTAAGATAAGGATGATTCATCACACCATGGAAGACAGCTGGAGATGACAAGTCGACAGCTAGACTTCGAGTTTATCTCTAATATTAAAGATTATCCATAGAATAGATAAACGTTATCTGTTAATAGAAGATAGCTAAAAAGTCTCATTAGATAGTTATCTTCTTATTAGCTGATTTGTATAAATAGGAGATTAGGCCTATTGTAAAAAGAGTCGCTTTTACGTTTTTATTATTTATAAAGTGAAATCTTTGACGCTCAAGATTGTTCTTAATTGTTTAGATTTCTTTCTTGAGTGTTCATCATTTTGTTCATAACATCACTATAATTTGGTTATTATTAACTAGAGTATTAGTATTATTGAGAGATCTGGGATCAACAATTGGTATCAGAGCTAATTGATTGATTTTCAATCAAAACGATCATACAAAAAATCTCTCAATTTCTGAATTTTTCTCTCGTAAAAACACATCCTTCTCTTCAAAATTCTCAATGGCCAACTGGAATTCTGCTTATAGCGTTGGCTCCCTCACCAAGCCTCCAACTCTTCAACGAGAAGAATATCCACAATGGAAGATCAGAATGGTGAACTTCTTGGAAGGAATGGACAGGAACCTCCTNTCCCTCACCAAGCCTCCAACTCTTCAACGAGAAGAATATCCACAATGGAAGATCAGAATGGTGAACTTCTTGGAAGGAATGGACAGGAACCTCCTACGATATGTAATGGAGGGTCTTTACATTCCACAAACTCTTGTTCCAAGAGTTCCAGGAACAAATACCACGGCTGAAATTCCTGCCTACTACATGCCCAAGGATGAGAAGAATTGGGATGAAGACGACATGGAAATAGTTGAAACAGACAAGAAGGCCAAACGATTAATAATCATGGCCAAACCCAATGAAATCTTCCAATCCCTCGATGCATGTTCCACAACAAAAGAACTTTGGGATGAACTGGCAAGCCAATTGGTAGGAGGAGCAAAAACGAAGAAAAATCGTAGAGCACAATGTCTCAACGAGTATACAAAATTTAAGGCCGTCCCTGATGAACCAATACAGAAGACATACGATCGTTTCAAGACATTGATCAATCAATGTCGTCGAAACAATATCTCCAAAACTAAGGTAGAAAACAACGTTTTGTTCCTAAAAAGTCTGGGCGATGAATGGACTCAACTGTCTATGTCCCTTCAAGCAAACCAGGACCTAAAAGGCTGGTCACTTCATGATCTGTATGGAAGCTTGCAGCACAAGAAAACGACATAATGAAAAGGAAAGTTTCCATCGGTGGACCTCTTGCACTTGCTGCCGATGAAAAGGAAAAATCAAGGACCTCTACCAAAGAACATAAAAAGAAAGGAAAGAAAGCACTGGTGGTAGAATTAGAATCTGAAGAAGAAACCTCTGACTCAGATGATGAAATTAAAGCTTTTGTCAAATCTTTGGCCTTGATCACCAAACAGTTCCAGAAAAAGTTCATCAAGAAACCTTATGAACGAAAAGTGTTCAAGAGGGAAAGGTACCAGTCATCATATGAAAGGAAGCCGTCCAAGTTGCATCAGAGGGAAGATGGAAAAGATGGGAGAGAAGAAAGAGAAGAAAGAAGAGAAGACAGAAGAGACGAGAAGAAAGAAGACATGGATGGAAGGAAAAATGACCTCCGATGCTCTAGATGCGGAAAACTAGGCCATTTTTCCAAAGAATGCAGAGGACGTTTGGTAAAGGATGCTGATTATTACAAAAACAAATACAAGTATAATCCTAGAGAACGAAGCCTGATGGCCGAAAAAGAAAATTGGGTATCTGACTCTTCATCGGATGATGAAGACAAAGCACTCATCTGTCTGATGGCCACGTCCAATGCAGAATCCGCCTCCAACTCTGATGATTAGGTATGTAAGTCTCCTTCAAATGAAACCAACTCTACTCCATCGGAGCTAGAGTTAAGAGTAATAAAACTTTCAGAAGATTTTTTAAAATTAAAAGAGAAATTAAATTTTGAAAAATTTGAAAGGATAAAAGCGGAAAAAGAAGCAAGTTTCTACAAAAGAGAAACTAACCTTCTAACCGAAGAAAAGGCCGAACTAGCAAAAGAAAAGACTCACATAAGCTCTCTTAAGAAATCAGAGGAAGATAAACTTCTGGAGTTAAACAAACGAATAACTAAGGACCTAGAAAAGAAAACTAAAGCCTTAAAGAAATCCGAGGCAGATAGACTAAATTCAGTTGCTCTTAAAGACTTCTTTCAAAAAGAGCGGAAAATTCTTCATCAGAAGCTTCAAACCAATGAACTCTTGATGAAGAAATATAAAGATGCCCAAGACTTTTACGAAAAATTAAATGGCCAAAAGGACAATCAAGGGATTGGATTTAATGAATTGGATTCTTTCATCGAATCAAAGAAATCCACCCTTGAATCCACTTTCAAACTTGGATGCATTCAAAAATCCGACTTTACTCCAAAACCAAAAGCAAATTTTAAAAGAATTAAAGTCGATGAAAAAACTGTCGTTTCAAGACAGAACTTTGAAAATGTGGTATACGAGAATAGTACAAGTAAAAATTCTGATGGAAGAAATGACATTTCTCAATCAGAAACCGATGGAAATTCTATGGTTAAACCAGAATCTCTGATTGTCAATTCCTCTCCATCAGCAAGTACTGTTGATGAAAAAGAGAATACAAAAGAGGAACCATCAGCTAATGAATCGATGAACAACCCAAGTAAAATTGMAAGTTCATCGAAGTCAGAATCGATGAAACCTCAAGCAGATTACTCTGAAGCATCAACCTCAACCTCTGAACCCACATTTTCCAATTCAATCCGTTAATTTTGACTTTGAGAAATCCGCTAGAGACTTTCTTGATTCTGAATCTGAAGAAGAGATAATTTGTGAATCACCAAAGATCATTGAGGATAAGAAGCATCAAAACTTAAAAACCTCAATGAAATATGGTATTCCTTCATCAATGAAAACTTCAGACAAAGAAAAGAGAAAGTTGAAAGGTAGTAAATCTGCCAAAGATAACTTAAAAGGCCCTAGTATATCCTTCAGGTACATCAAGTTTACTCGTGAGCAAAAACAGAAGTGGCCTGCCTCTGAAAACTTTGACCACCTCTTTTCTTTCCATCCAGCTGAAGAAAAGCAGACATTCCTCAGGAGAAAAGAAGTAAAGTCCAAGACCTCTTCCAATAAAAAATCTGAACTAGATAGGAAGTTTGTAAAAACAACCGATGCTAGAACAAGATTTACTCCTAGATTTACTTCTTTGCTTACATCGAATAAAAAGAATGTTAGACATACAAACCCAAAGCATCATTATTGTCAATGTTTAATCCTTTTACAAAACCTGTGGAATCACATGTTGACACATCATTGTCCCTTTTCACAACACGTTTATCGATACAAAGTTAAAACCAATGAAAACGTGAAAAAGCCTAAACCCAAGGGCAAGGGAAAGGCAAATAAAACCAAGCCTGCAAAAGCTAAGGGCGATGAAAAGAGTGTGAAATCCCCTACTAACAAATGAGGACCCATTATGAAATGGGTACCTAAAACCCCTTAATTTGTCTTTGAGGACCAGCATGTGCAACCATGGTATATGGAGGATCCGTGACTTTTGAAGACAACAGCAAGGGCACTATCAAAGGATATGACACTCTCATCAAAGGCAAAATCTCCATCAGCAAAGTGGCTTATGTCGAAGGATTGAAGCACAACCTGTTAAGCATAAGCCAGTTCTGCAACAAGGGTCTTGAAGTCAGGTTTCGCAAAGGTTTCTGTATAATAGAAACAATGCGCGGACAAACAATCATCAAAGCAAAGAGAGAAGGAAATCTCTATCTTCTAGATTTTGAGTCCTCAATGGGACAAGACACCCTTTGTCTTGTTTCCCATAAGAGCGATGAAAATTGGCTATGACATCAAAAATTTTCACATCTTAACTTTGATGGACTACGAAAATTAGCCACACAGAAGTTGGTCAAGGGAATTCCTGTTAAACCCCATAATTCATAATGTAAAAGGTAATGAAAAACAATAAGTGATGAAGAACCAGAAGACCGATGAAGACATCAAGGCAGAAACGGCTAAGTCTGGAGTACAACCAGAGGACCGATGGACGACCTGGGATGCGATGGAAAGAGCATCCTCATCGATCCTCTAGTCATCAACACTTAGAGAATTCTCCAGCAAATCATCCAGAAGCGTGCGATGAAGATTTAAAGATAAGGATGATTCATCACATTGTGAATGACAGCTGGAGATGACATGTCGACAACTGGACTTCGAGTTTATCTCTAATATTAAAGCTTATCAATATAGAAGATAAACGTTATCTGTTAATAGAAGATTAGCTAAAAAGTTTCAATAGATAGTTATCTTCTTATTAGCTGATTAGTATAAATAGGTGATTAGGCCTATTGTAAAAAGAGTTGCTTTTACGTTTTTCATATATATAAAGTGAAATCTTTGACGCTCAAGATTGTTCTTAATTGTTCATAATTTCTTCTTGAGTGTTCATCACTTTGTTCATTAATTCACTATAATTTGGTTATTATAAACTAGATTATTAGTGTTATTGAGAGATCTGGGATCAACAATTGGTATCAGAGCCGATTGATTGAATTTCCAATCAAAACGATCAAACAAAAATCTCTCAATTTTGATCTTCTTTCTCGTCAAAACACAAATCCTTCTCTTCAAAATTCTCAATGGCCAACTGAAATTCTGCTTACAGTGTTGGCTCCTTCACCAAGCCTCCAACTCTTCAACGAGAAGAATATCCACAATGGAAGATCAGAATGGTGAACTTCTTGGAAGGAATGGACAGGAACCTCCTTCGA
>NC_037544.1:23883504-23884783 GCF_001531365.2 Cynara cardunculus var. scolymus | reverse complement strand
AGCTAGAGTTAAGGGTAATAAAAATTTCAGAAGATTTCTTGAAATTAAAAGAGAAATTAAATTTTGAAAAATCTGAAAGGATAAAAGCGGAAAAAGAAGCAAGTTTCTACAAAAGAGAAACTGATCTTCTAACCGAAGAAAAAGCTGAACTCGCAAAGGAAAAGACTCGCATCAGCACACATAAGAAATCAGAGGAAGATAAACTTCTGGAATTAAACAAACAAATAACTAAGGACCTAGAAAAGAAAACCAAGGCCTTAAAGGAATCTGAGGCAGAGGGACTCAATTCAGTAGCTCTTAAAGATTTCTTTCAAAAAGAGCGGAAAATTCTTCACAAGAAGCTTCAAACCAATGAACTTCTGATGAAGAAATACAAAGATGCCCAAGACGTTTATGAAAAATTAAATAGCCAAAAGGACACTCAAGGAATTGGATTCTTTCATCGAATCAAAGAAATCCACCCTTGAATCCACTTTCAAACTTGGATGCATTCAAAAACCCGAATTTACTCCAAAATCGAAAGCAAATTTTAAAAGAGTTAAAGTCGATGGAAAAACTGTCGTTTCAAGACAGGATTTTGAAAATGTGGTATATGAGAACAGTACAAGTAAGAATTCTGACGGAAGCAATGACACCTTTAAATCAGAAACCAATGGAAACACTATGGTTCAACCAGAATCTCTAATTGTCAATTCCTCTCCATTAGCAAGTAATGTTGATGAAAAAGAGAATCCAAAAGAGGAACCATCAGCTGATGAATCGATGAACAACCCAAGTAAAAATGAAAGTTCATCGAAGTCAGAATCGATGAAACCTCAAGTAGATTATTCTAAAGCATTAACCTCTGAACCCACATATTCCAATTCAATCCATGTTAATTTTGATTTTGAGAAATCAGCAAGAGATTTTCTTGGTTCTGAATCTGAAGAAGAGATAATTTGTGAATCACAAAAAATCATTGAGGATAAGAAGCATCAGAACTTAAAAACCTCAATGAAATTTGGTATTCCTTCATCGATGAAAACTTCAGACAATGAAAAGAGAAAACTGAAAGATAGTAACTCTGCCAAAGCTAACTTAAAAGGCCCTAATACATCCTTTAGGTTCATCAAGTTTACTTGTGAGCAAAAACAGAAGTGGCCTGCCTCTGAAAACTTTGACCACCACTTTTCTTTCCATCCAGCTGAAGAAAAGCAGACCTTCCTCAGGAGAAAAGAAGTAAAGTCAAAGACCTCTTCAAATAAAAAATCTGAACTAGATAGGAAGTTTGTAAAAACAA
>NC_037544.1:23880061-23881997 GCF_001531365.2 Cynara cardunculus var. scolymus | reverse complement strand
ATCAATCATAAACAAGAGACACCAGAAGACACCTTATGAGCTCATCAATCACAGAAGACCAAATGTCAAATATTTTCATGTCTTTGGGTGCAAATGCTTTGTACTCAACGATAGAGAATATCTTGACAAATTTGACAAGAAAGCTGATGAAGGAGTCTTTCTGGGCTATTCTCAAACCGCCAAAGCCTACAGAGTCTACATCAAAAGGACAAAAATCGTCATTGAAAGCATCAATGTGTCCTTTGATGATTCCACATCAATGACTTCTAGACAAAACAGTTCAGAATTCGGATTTCAAAGAAGAGCATCTGATTCATCACTTGGCAAACCCAATGAATCAGAGCTAGCTCATTTATTTGAAGACATCTTCGATGAATAAGTAATTTCTGGAAATGTGCCCACTGCAAAATCTAACTCCAGAATTGATGAAAATCATGAAGTCTCCAATGCTACAGGTACAACTCTTACAGAAACTCATGTTACCTCACCATCTACTTCTTCTATGTCTTCAGATCATGATCAAGATCCAGAATTTAACTCTGGAGATGATCTCGTGCAGGGGGAGCAAGCAGTTCCATCAGTCGATGACGAGCTACATCCTGTTGCTCCAAAACCTCAATCAAGCATCAAGTGGACAAAAGATCACCCACACCACCAAATCATCGGTGATCCAACCTCTGGTGTCAAGACCAGATCTACCACAACAAATGAATGCCTCTTTGCCAACTTTCTAAGCATGATAGAACCAAAAAAGATTTCAGAAGCCCTACAAGACCCAAACTGGATAGACGCAATGCAAGAAGAATTACTCTAGTTTGAATGAAACAAAGTATGGTCCCTTATGCCTCTACCCAAAGGGAAGACGGCCATAGGAACCAAATGGGTTTTCCGGAACAAGAAGGACGAAGATGACATCATAATAAGGAACAAAGCCAGACTTGTTGCCAAAGGCTACCGCCAGGAAGAAGGGATTGATTATGATGAAACATTCGCTCCCGTTGCAAGACTTGAAGCCATTAGAATGTTCCTAGCCTATGCCGCTCACAAAGGCTTTAAAGTCTATCAGATGGATGTCAAGTCTGTCTTCCTCAACGGCAAACTTCAAGAAGAAGTCTACGTGCAACTGCCATCTGGGTTTGAAGATCCATAAAATCCAGACTACGTCTACTTTCAGGATAAAGCCCTCTATGGGCTGAAGCAAGCACCCAGGGCCTGGTATGAAACCCTATCTACCTTTCTCATCAACAATGGTTTCGAAAAAGGTACAATCGATACAACCCTCTTTCTCAAAAAGCATGAAGGTGACATCTTACTTGTTCAAATATATGTGGACGACATCATATTTGGTTCTACAAATGCAAAACATTGCAAAAATTCTCAAAGTTGATGAAGAGTAAATTTGAGATGAGTATGATGGGAGAACTAAGTTTCTTCCTTGGCCTTCAAATAAAACAAACTTCAGAAGGAATTTTCATCAATCAGTCCAAATATGTGACTGACCTTCTGAAGAAATACTCTCTCTCAAATTCATCATCGAGGAGAACACCTACGGCAACAGGAGCTAAGCTTTTTGATGATCCATCAGGCAAACCTGTAGATGTAACAACCTACAGAGGCATGATTGGATCACTTATGTATCTAACTGCTAGTAGACCAGATATAATGTTTGCCACATGTCTTTGTGCAAGATATCAATCAAATCCTAAAGAATCGTATCTCTCTGCAGTCAAGAGGATCTTTCGATACCTTAAGGGCACCCCTTCCTTGGGTCTCTGGTATCTTAAGGACTCTAGCTTTGATCTACTAGCCTATACAGATGCAGATCATGCAGGTTGCAAGCTTGAAAGAAAGAGCACGTCTGGAAGCTGTCAACTCTTGGGGGACAAGCTAGTAAGTTGGACATCCAGAAAACAAAATTGTGTCTCAACATCCACAG
>NC_037544.1:23877245-23879645 GCF_001531365.2 Cynara cardunculus var. scolymus | reverse complement strand
AGAGGTCTTCCATATCTCATGGTTATGCCTATAAGTGATATATAAATTATTAGCCATAAACTCCAAGTATTCTAAACCAGCGCCTCTGGTCATAAAGACCAGAGCCTCTGGCTATTTAGATTCACTTCGATTAAATTTTTGGCAAACAATCTCCATCGCCTTTGGAATCAGAACCCCTCTGGTCCAAAGCAAACACTTAGTAATTTTTACCAAGCATTCTCCAACTAACCAGAGCCTCTGGTTATATAGACCAGAGCCTCTAGATTCCAATTCCTTGAAACCAATTTTTTTTCACCCTTTGGAACCAGAGCCCCTCTGGTCCCAAAGAGTTTCCCTCTTCTCCTTCCAAGTAAACTACCTCATGATTATTGTATTTTAATAATCAAGAAACGTTTCCCTTCCCCACCCCCACCCCAACCCTTCCCCATATTCCCGCCTATATATACCTTTTTTCTTCCTCCATATTCCTTTTACGCTTACATAAACCTGCAACTACACTCTGACAAACTACAAACCTGCAACTTCCTCAAACCTGCAACAATGACATCTTCCGCCTCCCATGAATCAAACAATAATGATAGCAGAATCTAGTCTACCAGAGCCGACACTGGTGTTATCGTCTTTTTACCAATGAGGCCAAACAATCACGCTATCGAACTCCAAACCAATTTGTTTGACGAACGTTTTGCCATTATTATTGAGTTTTTCAAACACAACATTCTTCTTCCAGCTCTCACTCTTGCTGATACAGGCGTACCCATAAAGTACGTTCAATAATATTGGCAAACCTGTGAGTTTGATGAAGCTAGCCATGGTATAATGGAGGACATGGATGCCCCTAACGATATGATTTGCTCCCTCAAAATATCGTGGGCTAAGGTTTCCCGGATTTTGTGCATTCCCACGCATAAGGAACTTGGAATTGCATAATTTGACAAACCACCAACCACCGACGACATTCTCCGGTTCGTGAAGATGCTAGGTTACAACCGTGTCCTACGCAACGTCTCAAATTTCAAACGTCAATTCCTTCCACCGATGTGGAATATGTTTTTCTCCATTCTGAACAGAGCCCTTACATGCAAACTGGGCTCCTTGAACCAAGGAAATATAAACATCATGACAATCATGTACGGGCTGTTCTTCAATCTGAACCTCGACTACGCCTTCCTCATCTACAACGAAATACTTTCGGCGGTGGTCAAGAAGTCTAAACTCCAAGCCGCTGGTAAGCCTCTCCCTGTGGTTCTCTTTCCTCGCTTCCTCACCCTTTTCATCGGGGACGTAATGAGGAAACATGGCCTACCAGGCGAGGAGCCGTTCACGCCTGTCTACAAGATGCATGGTCATCGCCCAACCCTCTCAAAGGAAGGTTATACCATCAACCGTCCCCTCCCCAGGGCTATGCTCAATGTCATACCATCGACATCTGAGATACGCCAGAACTTTGAATGCTCCATGTTGTCCCATGAACCAAGGGCAGCTACCCCGGAGCAATTAAAGTCGTCCCTTGAATCCAGCGAGGGAGCACATGAGTCATCATCATCGGATGATGAAGATGATGATGATGATGCTACTCATCGTGCCTCCCCCGACCCTACTCATAAAAGTCCCCAACCTATTTTCCAAAGGGCAACCACCTACCCCTGGCAATCAAAGCAATAGGGGTATTGAAATAGGACGACCCAGTCCACTCCTAACCGAAGCTAGTCATCCAGCGGCCATCCTTCGGTCCTCTGGAGATGTCTCAGCCGAGGAACCACATTTACTATCACCCCTCTCTCAACAAAGAGGCAATGAAGAAATAAGAGCCCCTTCGCCTCAGGGCTCGACACACCCCATCGCACACATAGAAGCATGTGTTGCTTCTGATATTGAACCCCAAGATCGTTCAGAGCAATCTTCCCTTCATGCACCTCCCCTTCGATATTTGATCTACCGAAGGGGACACACATTCGTTTCACTTCCTCGGCCTCTGAAGCCGAGGAAGAGGAAGCGGATGTCTCAACATTGCGAGATAGCTCCTCACTTGAGGGCTATCAAGGACACGATGGAAGTCCTTCAAGGCCCACCTTCTCACAAGGCCAAGAAGGCGCCTCTGGAGCAGAGGCACAACCTGCAGCATCTGTTGCTGAAGGGGTTACCCCACATGCTGATCTGGTCACAAAGGCTGAGTTCCAAGCCTTTGTCGATATTGTGATGCGGTCCTTGGAAGACCTTAAACTGATCATGCAAGGGATTGTAGACAACCAACCCTCCACCAATACCTCTGACCTCCAACAATCTCTTGCAATCCTACAACACCACCTCACCCAAATCGAAACCCAGACGCAAGCCAACACCACCCGATTACAAATGCTCCAACAAACCATTACCCAACACCATAACACCACTTCCTCC
>NC_037544.1:23862490-23876945 GCF_001531365.2 Cynara cardunculus var. scolymus | reverse complement strand
ACTCCTCAACCACCACCTCCCTCTGCAGGCCCATCCTTTGATGAAGCCTTCTCCTCTTTCACTACAGAGGTGAGAGACCTTATCAACAACCTTCCCATCCCCCCATATACATCCACCACCACCTCCATGCCACCACCAGCCTCATCCTCCACCAAAGAGTTTGCCACAAAAGCTGACTTGTGAGCTTTGTCAAAGGCGCTGGTCTCTTCTTTCAACGAGATCAGTGCCAAATTGGTTCATCGGGCCACCCGTCCAACAATGGTTCTCTCCCAGAATCTGGCTGATGAACAACAGCGCACAACTTCCCAGAAGACATACCTTGCTACCTTCAGGAAGGAACATAAGAAGAAGAGGACAAGAGCCTCTTGCTCAAGCAGCCGCCCACACAAGAGGCCTAGGCATGACAAACAGAATCCGCTGCACCACAATCACCATCACCACAAACACAACCACTACCCTCAATAGAAGGAACCCAAGCAAGGGAACCAGAGGCGTTGCCCTCTGAATATGTACATGTACATGTTCCCTTTGCTGTAACCCAAGAGCCCATCGTGTTGAGCTCTTCAACTGATGAAGAACCTACTACCCCACCAACACAACTTAACCAACCTCTTTCTTCAACACCCACATCAAACCTACCTTTAACCCCTTCACCGACACCTCGCACCACTCAACCCTTCACCTTATCCACACAACCAGAACCAACGATATTTCAACCTTCATCACCCCAACAACCATAAACCCCAATCGAATCCCATGCACCAGAAACCACCCATGCCGAACCCAATGAACCACAACCAACCCAACCTGAACCAACACCAACCCATACACAACCCCCAACCCAAACACCCGTGGTGCATGCAGATCCTCCCTCTTCATTAAGGCAACCTCCTCAGAGCTTGGTTGACGAAATAATACAGAGCATGGAGTCAATGCGGAGACGTCCTGATTTGCCGCCCAGGGAACCGATTTTGCTAGAGAACATCCATCAATACCTATACCAAGACCACGATGACAGTTTGACCATCAACCCTCCAATCTTATCGCCTGAGTCCATGGACCTCTTACACCATAGATTCATTAGACAGACCACACAAGCACCTTAGGCTGTCTTCTCGAATGATGGGATAAGGAGAGTCATTGATATGAAAATAAGGACATTTGCCAACCAAGCCATCTGATACATCGAGTTCACTGTAGAGAGATCACATGGGCAAGTTTGCGTGTTCAACGAGAACGACCTCATTAACCTCATCCTATATGACTTGATTGAATTATATGCATACACGACTCAAAGGCAAGACCATGACATCAGATATGGAATGGAAAATCGAGCGGTGGTAAAGACGATAGAAACCCTTGTGAACCTTAGAGCCAAGAGCGATTTTGAAATAGCTCTTCGGCTAGGCATTGAAAGACTCTCCTGCACCCCTCCAAACGAAGACTTCCAAGGCCTACAGGAAAAACGATCTGCCTCAGTTTTAACTCAACCCGAACTTGGACTTATTTAAAAGAATGAGTTCGGGGTTAAAAAGTTCTTTCGACTAACTATGTCCTTCAAGTATTCATCGGATACACTTGAATGGTTTCAGAAAGTCATTCAAGAGAGACTGGGTAGACACTACGTGCCAAGAGAAGAAGGGAGTCGGCTCATTCACGAGATATCAACACTCATCGGATATCAAAGACTACTCATGCGCTTCAGAGAAATATATTCAGGTAGCTCGTGATGAGTTGTATTTTTGTTTTGCCTTAATGTCTTTTGATTCCAGTATTGTATGAATTTCATCATCCAATGAAAATTTGGAATCTAATGTTTTTCTATTAGATTAGTCTCTGTTCATCACAAATGTTTCTAGATTAGTATATGTTTGTTTTTTATTACTTAGGGGGAGATTGTTAAACCCCATAATTCATAATGTAAAAAGTAATGTAAAACAATAAGTTGATAAGAACCAGAAGACCGATGAAGACATCAAGGCAGAAACGGCTAAGTCTGGAGYACAACCAGAGGACCGATGGACGACCTGGGATGCGATGGAAAGAGCATCCTCATCGATCCTCTTGTCATCAACACTTAGAGAATTCTCCAGCAAATAATCCAGAAGCGTGGGATGAAGATTTAAAGATAAGGATGATTCATCACATTGTGAATGACAGCTGGAGATGACATGTCGACAACTAGACTTCGAGTTTATCTCTAATATTAAAGCTTATCAATAGAGAAGATAAACGTTATCCGTTAATAGAAGATTAGCTAAAAAGTTTAATTAGATAGTTATCTTCTTATTAGCTGATTAGTATAAAAAGGTAATTAGGCCTATTGTAAAAAGAGTCGCTTTTACGTTTTTCGTATATATAAAGTGAAATCTTTGACGCTCTAGATTGTTCTTAATTGTTCATAATTTCTTCTTGAGTGTTCATCACTTTGTTCATTAATTCACTATAATTTGGTTATTATTAACTAGATTATTAGTGTTATTGAGACATCTGGGATCAACAATTCCTGATCTCTAATTCGAAAAAGATCATCTTTGCACTGCATGTGAGATGGGAAGCTTAAACGGGCCTCACATAAAACCAAATCAGAAACCTCCTGCACCAAGCCCTTGGATATGATTTCACATAGACCTCATTGGGCCTATTTCAACTCAAAGTCTCTCTGGAAAGAAGTATATGCTAGTATTGGTCGATGAATATTCCTGATACACTTGGATTGAATTCGTAAAGCAGATCAAATATTTTCATGTCTTTGGGTGCAAATGCTTTGTACTCAACGATAGAGAATATCTTGGCAAATTTGATAAGAAAGCTGATGAAGGAGTCTTTCTAGGCTATTCTCAAACCGCCAAAGCCTACAGAGTCTACATCAAAAGGACAAATATCTTCATCGAAAGCATCAATGTGTCCTTTGATGATTCCACATCTATGACTTTTGGACACAACAGTTCAGAACTCGGACTTCAAAGAAGAGCATTTGATTCATCACTTGGCAAACCCAATGAATCAGAGCTAACTTAATTATTTGAAGACATCTTCGATGAAGAAGTAATCTCTGGAAATGTGCCCACTACAAAATCTAACTCCAAAATCGATGAAAATCATGAAGTCTCCAATACTACAGGTACAACTCTTACAGAAACTCATGTTACTTCACCATCTACTTCTTCTGTGTCTTCAGATCATGATCAAGATCCAGAATCTAACTCTGGAGATGATCTCGTCGAGGGGAATAAGCAGTTCCATCAATCGATGACGAGCTGCATCCTGTTGCTCCAGAACCTCAATCAAGCATCAAGTGGACAAAAGATCACCCACATCACCAAATCATTGGTGATCCMACCTCTGGTGTCAAGACGAGATCTGCCATAGCAAATGAATGCCTCTTCGCCAACGTTCTGAGCATGATAGAACCGAAGAAGATTTCAGAAGCCCTACAAGACCCAAACTGGATAGACGCAATGCAAGAAAAGTTACTCCAGTTTGAACGAAATAGAGTATGGTCCCTTATGCCTCTACCCAAAGGGAAGACGGCCATAGGAACCAAATGGGTTTTTCGGAACAAGAAGGACGAAGATGGCATCATAATAAGGAACAAAGCCATACTTGTTGCCAAAGGCTACCGCCAGAAAGAAGGGATTGATTATGATGAAACATTCGCTCCCGTCGTGAGACTTGAAGCCATCAGAATGTTCCTAGCCTATGCCGCTCATAAAGGCTTTAAGGTCTATCAGATGGATGTCAAGTCTGCCTTCCTCAACGGCAAACTTCAAGAAGAAGTCTACATGCAGCAGCCTCCTGGGTTCGAAGATCCACAACATCCAGACTATGTCTGCTTTCTGGATAAAGCCCTCTATGGGCTGAAGCAAGCACCCAGGGCCTGGTATGAAACTCTATCTACCTCTCTCATCAACAACGGTTTCGAAAAAGGTACAATCGATACAACCCTCTTTCTCAAAAAACATAAAGGTGACATCTTACTTATTCAAATATATATGGACGACATCATATTTGGTTCTACAAATGCAAAACATTGCGAAAAATTCTCAGAATTGATGAAAAGTAAATTTGAGATGAGTATGATGGGAGAACTAAGCTTCTTCCTTGGCCTTCAAATCAAACAAACTTCAGAAGGAATTTTTATCAATCAGTCCAAATATGTGACTGACCTTCTGAAGAAATMCTCTCTCTCAAATTCATCATCAATGAGAACACCTATGGCTACATGAGCTAAGCTTTTTGCTGATCCATCAAGCAAACCTGTGGATGTAACAACCTACAGAGGCATCATTCAATCACTCCTGTATCTAACTGCTAGTAGACCAGATATAATGTTTTCCACATGTCTTTGTGCAAGATATCAATCAAATCCTAAAGAATCGCATCTCTCTGCAATCAAGAGGATCGTTCGATACCTTAATGGAACCCCATCCTTGGGTCTCTGGTATCCAATGAACTCTGGCTTTGATTAAAAGAGTACGTCTGGAAGCTGTCAACTCTTGGGGGACAAGTTCGTAAGTTGGACATCCAGAAAACAAAATTGTGTCTCAACTTCCACAGCAGAGGCAGAGTATGTTGCTGCTGCTGGTTGTTGTTCACAAGTTCTCTGGATGAAGACTCAGCATAAGGACTGTGGTTTCAATTATGACAAAATCTCTATCCTCTGTGACTTAAAGAGTGCTATAGCAATCTCTGCCAATCCAGTGCAACATTCCAAGACCAAGCACATCGACGTAATATACCATTTTCTAAAAGACAATGTTGAAAAAGGTAATATAGAAATGTATTTTGTTCCAACTGAGATTCAACTTGCTGACATCTTTACAAAAGCTCTTGATGAGAAATTTTTTTTATTCCTAGTCAGCAAGTTGGGTATGCTGAATCTCACCACTTAAAGGCACTCATTAACTTGAAACTAGAGGTCTTCCATATCTCATGGTTATGCCTATAAGTGATATATAAATTATTAGCCATAAACTCCAAGTATTCTAAACCAGCGCCTCTGGTCATAAAGACCAGAGCCTCTGGCTATTTAGATTCACTTCGATTAAATTTTTTGCAAACAATCTCCATCGCCTTTGGAATCAAAACCCCTCTGGTTATATAGACCAGAGCCTCTGGATTCCAATTCCTTGAAATCAATTTTTTTTCACCCTTTGGAACCAGAGCCCCTCTGGTCCCAAAGAGTTTCCCTCTTCTCCTTCCAAGTAAACTACCCCATATACTTTCATATCTCATACTTTCACATCATTTTCAATCACTTTTGGAACCAGTTCCCCTCTGGTCCATAGCTTATACTTAGTTTTCTTCACTAAGTCTTACCTTCACAACCAGAGCCTCTGGTTTCCAATTTCTTTGAAACCAACGGTATCCAGTTCCCATTTATGACTTGGCGTACCCCACACCCTTCTTTCATCAAAAACTAGGATCTCTAAGCCAATCAGAGCCTCTAGTTCTAAAGACTAGAGCCTCTGGATTCATACTCTTTGTCACCAGCGCTTCTCTGGTCCCAAAGAGTTTCCCTCTTCTCCTTACAAGTCGACTTAACCATATTTTTTCATCTCATTCTTTTGCTTTCATAACCAGAGCCTCTGGTTTTAAAGATCAGAGCCTCTGGCTTTATTCTCTTTGGAACCAGAGCTCATCTGGTCTCAAAGACCCTATTATTCACTTCTTCCACTTAGCCACCTTTCATAAATTACTCATCTTTCACAACCAGAGCCTCTTGTTAAATACACCAAAGCCTCTGGTCCCCAAATTCTTCATTATTATTTATTTAAGGGGGAGTTTTTTAATACTTCAAATTAAATACACTTGCATCATTTGAGGGGGAGCAACATATTCATCTTCACATTTTTTTATATATGCATTTTTCACCCAGAGTCTCTGGTTCTACTATCCAGAGCCTCTGGTCACCTAAATGCTACATATGTATTTAACCAGAGCTCCTCTGGTTCTATATAATGGATTAACAATGCTTATCTAGAACCTTTGGTTTGTAATCCAAGGCTTCTATAACATGCAATCCAACATTACATCAATGAGCTCCTTCATAGATGTTAAACCAGGGCTCCTCTGGTTCCTCCCCAATGGGTCATGACCAACCAGAGCTCCTCTGGTTCCATGACAATAATTTTCATACAAAAACTCATCTTAATTGAAAATCATTTTTCAAGATTATACAAAATTGTAGCTCTTGTGACTAAAAACTATACATCATCAGTTTTTAGAAGACCAAAACTTCGTAATTAGTATTAATCTTACAATTAGATGAGATTTTTAAATTCAAATTATTTTGGGTTACATATTCATCAACATATTATTTGGAATAATTTTTATTCAAATAATTCCTAACGTTATCATAACCACGCGCCTGACACCACAAACAGCCTGTTCCCCGCGTACTCTTTTCAACTTTCCCTCTCCCTTACCCCGTCTTGACACGTGTCCTACTATATTAAATGCACGTACAATCAAGATGACTCACGTTCTTCAAATCAAATCGTCACAACTCAAACCACCAAAACTTTTCATGATTATTGTATTTTAATAATCAAGAAATGTTTCCCTTCCACCCCCCACAACCCCTCACCATATTCCCGCCTATATATACCTTTCTTCTTCCTCCATATTCTTTTTACGCTTACATAAACCTGCAACTACACTCTGACGAACTACAAACCTGCAACTTCCTCAAACCTGCAACAATGGCCTCCTCCGCCTCCCATGAATCAAACAATAATGATAGCAAAATCCAGTCTACCGGAGCCGACAACCGTGCTATCGTCTTCCTACCAATGAAGCCAAACAATCACGCTATCGAACTCCGAAACACTTTGTTTGACGACCGTTTTGCAATTATTATTGAGTTTTTCAAGAACAACATTCTTCTTCCCGCCCTCACTCTTGCTGACACAGGCGTACCTATAAAGTACGTCCAACAATACTGGCAAACCTGTGAGTTTGATCCAGCCAGCCACGGTATAATGGGGGACATGGACGCCCCTCACGATATGATATGCTCGCTCAAAATATCACGGGCTAAGGTTTTTAGGGTTCTGTGCATTCCCTCTCACAAGGAACTTGGAATTTCACAATTTGACGAACCACCAACCACCGACGACATCCTCTGATTCGTGAAGATGCTAGGTTACAACCGTGACCTACGCAAAGTATCAGACTTCAAATGCCAATTCCTTCCACCGATGTGGAATATGTTTTTCTTCATACTGAACAGAGCTCTTACATGCAAACTGGGCTCGTTGGACCAAGGGAACATAAACATCATGACAATCATGTATGGGCTGTTCTTCAATCTGAATCTCGACTACGCCTTCCTCATCTACAACGAGATTCTTTCGGCGGTGGTCAAGAAGTCTAAACTCCAAGCCGCTAGTAAGCCTCTCTCTGCGGTTCTCTTCCCTCACTTCCTCGCCCTCTTCATTGGGGACGTAATGAGAAAGCATGGCCTACCAGCTGAGGAGCCATTCACGCCTGTCTACAAGATGCATGGACATCGCCCAACCCTCTCGAAGGAGGGTTATACCATCAACCGTCCCCTCCCCAGGGCTATGCTCAATGTCATACCATCGACATCTGAGATACACCAGAACTATGAACGCTCCATGCTGCCCCATGAATCGAGGGCAGCTACCCCAGAGCGATTAGAGCCGTCCCCTGAATCTAGCGAGGGAGCATATGAGTCATCTTCATCGGATGATGAAGATGATGATGACGATGCTACACATCGTGCCTCCCCCGACCCTACTCATAAAATTCCTCAACCCACTTCCCAAAGGGMAACCACATCCTCTACCCCTGGCGATCAAAGCCATAGGGGTATTGAAATAGGACGACCCAGTCCACTCCCAACCCAAGCCAGCCATCCCGTGGCCATCCTTCGGGCCTCTGGAGACGTATCAGTCGAGGAACCACATTTACCATCACCCCTCTCACAATAGAGAGGTGATAAATAAATAAGAGCCCCTTCGCCTTAGGGCTCGACACACTCCATCACACACACAGAAGCATGTGTTGCTTCTGACGTTGAACCCCATGATCGTTCAGAGCGATCTTCCCTTCATGCACCTCCGCCTTCGATATTTGATCTACCGAAAGGGACACACATTCGCTTCACTTACCCGACCTCTGAAGCCGAGGAAGAGGAAGCGGATGTCGCAACATCGCGTGATAGCTCCTCTCTTGAGGGCTATCAAAGACACGATGGAAGTCCTTTAAGGCCCACCTTGTCACAAGGCCAAGAAGGCGCCTCCAGAGCAGAGGCACAACCTGCAGTATCTATTGCTTCAGGGGTTACCCCACATGCTGACCTGGTTACAAAGGCTGAGTTCCAAGTCTTTGTTGAGACAGTGATGCGGTCCTTGGAAGACCTTAAACTCATCATGCAAAGGATTGTAGACAACCAACCCTCCACCGATATCTCTGACCTCCAACATTCTCTTGCAATCCTACAACACCACCTCACCCAAATCGAAACCCAGATACAAGCCAACATCACCCGATTACAAATGCTCCAACAAACCATTACCCAACACCATAACACCACTTCCTCCCTAGCCATCCAACGAAACCAACTCATCATCCATTCCATCGTAACCCTCACGGCCCAGGCAACTGAGGCCGAAGAGAACCTCACCTACATTATCACCCAACTCCAAAYSATCCTTCGAAACCTTCAYTCCCTMCCTACAACCATYACCTYCCAAATCCCTCACCAAAYCCCACAACCATCCACCACCTCTATCGATGATACCCTAGCCAATCTTACCCACCAAGTGGCCTCTATCCAAACCACCCTCACCCAACTCCCCACCACTATCCTCGCCCAAATCCCCCAGCCTACTCCTCCACCACCACCTCCCTCTACAGGCCCATCCTTTGATGAAGCCTTATCCTCTTTCGCTGCAGAGGTGAGAGATCTTATCACCAACCTTCCCAACCCCCATATACATCCACCACCACCTCCATGCCACCACCCGCCTCATCCTCCACCACAGAGTTCGCCACAAGAGCTGACCTGCGAGTTCTATCAAAGGCGCTGGTCTCTTCCTTCAACGAGATCAGTGCCAAATTTGTTCATCGGGCCACCCATCCAACAAGGGTTCTCTCCCAAAACCTGGTCGATGAACAACGGCGCACAACTTCTCTCCTCCAAACAATGAAGGCAAGTCAACGACAGACCTCCCTGAAGGCATACCTTGCTACCTTCAGAAAGGAACAGAAGAAGAAGAGGACAAAAGCCTCTTGCTCAAGTAGCTGCCCACACAAGAGGCTGAGCCATGACGACCAAGACCCCGATGATCAAGGTCTTGGACCTCATGAGAATCCGCTGCACCACCATCACCATCACCACAAACATAACCACCACCCTCAACCGAAGAAACCCAAGTAAGGGAACCAGAGGCTATGCCCTCTGAAGATATACATGTACATGTTCCCTTAGCTGCAACCCCAGAACCCATGGTGTTGAGCTCTTCAACCGAGGAAGAACCTACTACCCCACCAACACAACTTAACCAACCTCTTTCTTCAACACCCACATCAAACATACCCTTAACTCCTTCACCAACACCTCGCATCACTCAACCCTTCACCTTATCCACACAACCAGAACCAATGACAATTCAACCTTCATCATCCCAACAACCACAAACCCCAACAGAACCCCATGCACCAGAAACCACCCAAACCGAAYCCCATGCACCAGAAACCACCCAAGCCGAACCCAATGAACCACAACCAACCCAACCTGAACCAACACCAACTCATACACAACCCTCAACCCAAACACCCGTGATGTATGCGGATACTCCCTCTTCATCAAGGCAACCTCCTCAGAGCTTGGTTGACGAGATTATACAGAGCATGGAGTCGATGCGGAGACGTCCTGATTTACGGCCCAGGGAACCAATTTTGCTAGAGAACATCCATCAATACCTATACCAAGACTGCAATGATAGTTTGACCATAAACCTTCCAATCTTATCGCCTGAGTCCATGGACCTCCTACACCATAGATTCATTAGATAGACCACACAAGCACCTCAGGCTGTCTTCTCGAATGATGGGATAAGGAGGGTCATGGATCTAAAAATAAGGACATTTGCCAACCAAGCCATTCGATACATCAAGTTCACTGTGGAGAGAGCACATGGGCAAGTTTGCGTGTTCAATGAGAACGACCTCATTAACCTCAACCCATATGACTTGATTGAATTATATGCATACACGACTCAAAGGCAAGACCACAGCATCAGATATGGAATGGCAAATCGAGCGTTAGTAAAGACGATGGAAACCCTGGTGAACTATAGAGCCAAGAGCGATTTTGAAATAGCTCTTCGGCTAGGCATTGAAAGACTCTCCTACGCCACTCCAAATGAAGACTTCCAAGGCCTGCAGGAGAAACAATCTCCCTCAGTTCTAACTCAACCTGAACTTGGACTTTTTTACAAGAATGAGTTCGGGGTTAAAAAGTTCTTTAGACTAACTGAGGCCATCAAGTATTCATCGGATACACTTCAATGGTTTCAGAAAGTCATTAGAGAGAGACTGGATAGACACTACGTGCCAAGAGAAGAAGGGAGTCAGCTCATTTACGAGATATCAACAGTCATCGGATATCGAAGACTGCTCATGCGCTTCAGAGAAATATTTAGGTAGCTCGTGATGAGTTGTATTTTTGTTTTGCCTTAATGTCTTTTGATTCCAGTATTGTATGAATTTCATCATCCAATGAAAATTTGGAATTTGATGTCTTTCTATTAGTTTAGTCACTGTTCTTCACAAGTGTTTCTAGATTAGTATATGTTTGTTTTTTCATTACTTAGGGGGAGATTGTTATACCCCATAATTCATAATGTAAAAAGTAATGAAAAACAATAAGTGTTGAAGAACCAGAAGACCGATGAAGACATCAAGGCAGAAACGACTAAGTCTGGAGTACAACCAGAGGACCGATGGACGACCTATGATGCGATGGAAAGAGCATCCTCATCGATCATCTGGTCATCAACACTTAAGAGAATTCTCTAGCAAATCATCCAGAAGCTTACGATGAAGATTTAAAGATAAGGATGATCCACAACTAGACTTCGAGTTTATCTCTAATATTAAAGCTTATCCATAGAGTAGATAAACGTTATCTGTTAATAAAAGATTAGCTAAAAAGTCTCATTAGATAGTTATCTTCTTATTAGCTGATTAGTATAAATAGGTGATTAGGCCTATTGTAAAAAGAGTCGCTTTTACGTTTTTATTATTTATAAAGTGAAATCTTTGACGCTCAAGATTGTTCTTAATTGTTTATATTTCTTTCTTGAGTGTTCATCATTTTGTTCATAACATCACTGTAATTTGGTTATTATTAACTAGATTATTAGTGTTATTGAGAGATCTGGGATCAACAGCCTTTGTGACCAACTCAGTAATGGGGGTAACCCCTACAACAACGGATGCTGTAGGTTGAGTCTCTGTTCCTGAGGCGCCTCCATCGATGCCTTGAGAAGAAAGAGGCAAGGGAGGACTTCCATCTCATCCTTGATAGACCTCAAGAGAGGAACTATCACGAGATGTTGCAACAGGTGCTTCTTCCTCATCGGATTTAGAGTCTGGTGAAGAGAAGTACATGTTTTTCCCCGTCGATAGACCAAGTATCGAGGGGGTGCATGCATGAATGGATGATCGCTCTGAACGATCGATGAGAATTTCAAAGTCAGAAGCAATGAATGCTTCTGTGTGTGTGGGTAGTGTCGATCCCTGAGGAGAAGGGGGTCTTATTTCTTCATCACCCCTCTGTTGGGAGAGAGGTGATGGATGATGAGGTTCCTCAGCAATGTCATCTCCAGATACCCGATGAATGGCCTCTAGATGGCTGGCTTGGGTAGGGATCGGACTGAGCGATCCTTGTTCAATATCCCTTTGGCCTTGGTTGCCAGGGATAGTAGATGTGGTAGCCTGAGGATGTGGTTGGGGAGATGGAACAGAAGTGAGCATAGGGACAAGGGAGGTAGAAGGATTGTCATCATCATCAAATTCATCATCCGATGAAGTCCTCTCACCTTGAGATCCCTCGTTTGTGTCTGGGGTGGGCTTTATATGCTCTGGGGTAGCTGGTCGTGGTTGTTGAACCAGCATAGAGCTTGCATAGGACCTACGGGTAGTGGAGGTGTTTGGAATGACACTAAGCATGGCCTTTGACAAAGGCCTCTCCATGGGGTATCCATCTTTGGAGATGGTGGGGCGAGGACCATTCATAACAAACTGCAAGGTAAATGGTGCATCGCATGGCAAGTTGTGCACTTTCATCGTATCCTTGATGAAGAGGGAAAGGAAGCGAGAAAAGAGCACAGATGTGACCGGCTTCCCTATGTCCTTTAATTTATTCTTCTTTACTATGGCGACGTGGATTTCGTTGTAGATCAAGAGGGCCTAATCCAAAGGCAGGTTGAAGAATAGACCATACAAAATTGCTATTATGTTAATGTTGCCTTGATCCATGCTCCCGAGTTTGCAAGTGAGAGCTTGGTTGAGAACACTAAAAAATACGTTCCACATGGGTGGAAGGTATTGTCGCTTGAAGTCTGAGGCGTTCCAGAGCTCTTGGTCGTATCCCAACATCTGTATGAATCGTAAAATGTCGTGACACATTGGTGGGTCCTTGTAATGCGCAATCCTGAGTTCCTGTCGGGTAGGAATAAAGAGCACCTTGGAGATCTTTACTCAGGATATTTTGATCGAGCAAACCATGTCATTAGGGACGTCAATGTCGCCCATAATTTTTGGTTTTCTGGGTAGAAGTCAGATCTATTCCAATATTGTTGATTGTATTTGACCGAAACCTCGTTGCCGGAGAGGGTGAGGGTCGGTTGAAGAATACGGTGCTGAAAGAACTCAATAAGAATGGCGAATCGGTCCTCAAAGAGTTGAGGACGGAGGTCGATACTGTGATTGTTGGGTTTGATGGGAAGGAAGACTATTGCTTGACTGTCTTCGCCAGTCGACTGTATTTGGCTTTCGTGGTTGTTGGATTCGTGTGAAGCGGATGAAACCATTGTTGCAAGTTCGTAAGTTGAAGGTTTTTTTTCTTGAGAGTGTTTAGAAGGCGTAAAAGGGTATTTGGTGGGGAAGAAGGGTTTATATAGTGGGAAGGAGATGAGTGGTTGGTTTTCAAAAATAATAATAAAATAATGGGGAAGGGTGATGATGGTGGGTAACGTTTGGGTAAAAGGTGAAAAGATTGTGATCGTGAGCCATAAAGACAGCTCACGGTCATAATGGTGCAGATGGGGTAGGGACACGTGTCAACGTGGAGTTGATGGAAAGGTAATATGGAAGGGTTTCTAGGGAACACACTGTTTATTGTGTTAGGTGCATGCGAAGGGTGACGTTTGGGATATTAGGGATAATTATTAAAAATAATTATTATCCTAAATGGATAACTCTCAAGAAAATAGTCTAAAAATAATTAATTTAAAATTCCATCTAATTGGAAGATAAATACTAATTACGAAGTTTTGGTCTTCTAAAAACCCCATGTTGTATAGTTGTTAGTCACAAAAGTTGCAATTTTGTATAATCTTAAAAAGATTTGCAATTAAAGATGGGTTTTTGGGAGAAAATGAATTTGTCATGGAACTAGAGGGCTCTGGTTGGTCCTGACTTATGGGGGGGGGGGGAACCAGAGGGTCTCTGGTTGGGTGTGATGAACAAGTTCATCATGGAAATATTGGGTTTTGATGAGACAGACACTCTGGATAGACGAACCAGAGGCTCTGGGTCATCATATTAAACCCTTGGAATAAAAATATACCCTTTAAGATAAACCAGAGGTGCTCTTGTTGAATGCAAGGGATGAATTACTCCATAATATAGCATTTTTGGGGTCCAGAGACTCTGGATAGTGGAACCAGAGGCTCTGGTTGTGAAAATGCAAACAAAAAGGACCAGGGTATGGAACCAGAGGATCTCTGGTTGAATTAAGATGCACAACTAGAGGAATGATAGGTTCACTTTGGATCCTTGAGGGTTTATAGGATAAGCACGACTCCCTCTCAAATGATGCAAGGGGATGTAAAATGAGTAAAAACTCCCCCTAGAACCAATAGGGGAGAAAAAATTGCGTGAGCAAAAGCTCTGGTCTATACAACAAAAGACTCTGGTTGAGAAGGATGGTTTAAAGATTATGAATATTAAAGAGGATGGAGTGTCTATGGGACTAGAGGGTCTCTAGTTCCAAAGACTTAGAATCCAGAGGCTCTGGTCTTTAGAACCAAAAGCTCTGGTTGCATGAAGGATATATGTTAGCTCTATTATTCACTTCTTGTAAAAGTATAAAAAAGTATTCTGCAAGTCTTGACAGAAGGATATCCTCCACAGAAGACAATAGAGGACTAACGACAGAAGCCTTATATTCGAGCAAGTAAAGTGTGACAGA
>NC_037544.1:23859776-23861805 GCF_001531365.2 Cynara cardunculus var. scolymus | reverse complement strand
GATCTCAATCAAAACCTCCCACGCTTATCCGTGAGGAATATCCGCAATGGAAAGTGCGCATGATCAACTTTTTGGAGGGAATTCACCCCAGAATGTGTGAATTTCTCTACAATCCTACATACGTGCCAATGATTTTAATTTCAAGAGTTCCAGCTACTGGTACAACCCCTGAAGTTCATGAGCATTATGAGCCCAAACCAATCGCAAACTGGAACGATGAAGAAAAGGTATTAGTGGAATTAGAAAGCAAATGCAAAAGGATGTTGATCATGGCTATACCACATGAGATCTTCACATTTATTGATCACTGCCATCTGTTTATGGACATTTGGGCAGAATTGGAAAAACAGATCGAAGAAGGGAAGAAGACTCTCGAGAACAATCGAGCCATTAGTATTGATGAATATCATAGCTTCAAAGCTAAGGAGGATAAATCTCTGTCAGACACAGAGGATGAGATCTTCTGTGGGATGACAAATATTGACTCAGACTCCTCTTACTCAAATGATCAAGAGGTTTCCACTTCTTACTCTTCTGAATCAATTGATTCATGTCATTTGGAACATTACAAGCTTAAAGAAAAACTTTCTCTTTGTGAAAAAAAAGTCATTCTTCTCATAGAGGAAAGAAACATATTTTTTAAAATGTTCAAAGAGGCTCAATCAAACTTTGTAAATTTAGAAAAATCTTCAAAAGAAAAGGTTGCCGAAATTCAAAAGGAGTTAAAAAACAAGGTTGATGAGTWAAGGAAGTTAGAGCATGAGAAATGCAATGTTACTTCTATCAAAGAATTCTTCCAAAAAGAAAGAGAATTTTTGCACCAAGATGTTCTTGACAGAGAGCTCAAAATCAAAAAGTTTCAAGAGGCTCAAAATGTTTATAAAAAGATAAAAATTAACATGGGGAGAAGAGGTCTGGGTTTCTCAGAATTTGACAACAGACCGGATTTTAAATCTAACAAAACTCTTGAGAATACATTCAGATCTTCAAAAAATCTTAAAAGTAACATCCCGGATTCTAAATCCTTTTTCAAAAGAAGAAGGTTGTTGGTTGCTCCAGACACAAAAACTTGTTTAACAATGGAAAATGTTGCTTTTGAAGACTATATTGACTCTTTCTCACCTTCTGAAAAGAAGGATTCCATTCCAAGGAGATTTATGAGACAAAGTCAGATAGAAATTTTTAAGTTTGTACAACCAGAAACTCAAGAAGACTGTGCTTTTGTGTGTACTATTCATCCTCTTGAGAGAAAATTATCCTCAGAGGCTCTTGAATTTTTTCCAAAACACATCACAGAAGTTACAAATTTYAAYWMTWATCTCCCAGAGCTTTCTAAAAATGAGTCTCTCTGTAAAAAAGGTTTTGTCACAGAGCTCTCTGTAAATGATACTTCTAAGCATGAATTTGCCTCAGATCATGAAGAAAGTCCTATACAAGTTACAGAAACTGATATTGATCTTGAGAAAAGAAAGAAAGAAAGTCAAAGACAAAGTAACTCTCAATGCTCTTCCTCTGCTACTCAAAGACCAAATTACACTTGGCAACAATTGAGAAAATGGCCTCAATCTAACATTGCTTCTGTCTCTGTAAAAGCTGGAAAACCAAAGAGGGGATCTAAAAATAAAAATTTGTTACCCCTCTTTGATGATTTTAATGAAATATTCAAGAAAGCTTCTTGCAATGTTACTTCTTGTGGATGTTTCGATATTATGCATGCTCTTTCTAATCATATTCACCATTCTTCTTGTCTRGTCTCTCACCCTAAGAACCATAAATCTGGGGTGAACAATAGACAAATTGGCAATTCTTCTTCTAAGAACAATAAGACCAAATCAAAAGACGCTATGGCATACTTTAAACAGGCTAATGATAAGGGACCCAATTGGAAGTGGGTACCCAAATTAAACGTTCTCTAAATGTAGAAGCAGCAGCATGTGTCTACTTGGGTCGTGGACTCAGGATGCTCGAGACATATGACTGGCACCCTAGAGCTTCTGTCATCATGCCTAAAACAAGAAGGAGGTTCTGT
>NC_037544.1:23854230-23856396 GCF_001531365.2 Cynara cardunculus var. scolymus | reverse complement strand
AGAGCTCTGTTCTCAACAAAGACGACCTCACAGAAGCTTTCAGCGCCCTGTCTCTCAACCCTTCTTCAATCCAAAAGCTCAAGACAGAACTAACAGAGGTTGCCGCCTAATTTGCTGCAGACTTCATTTCCGCCTGCTACACCGATTATTCTGCCTTCAAGGATGAGATCAATGGGATGTTCTCCTCTGCGGTCACCTATGGCATTGATTCTAAATCCTCCAGGGCTAACATTAACCATCTAGCCACTCGCAGATAGCTAGATGCAATGGTTGAAGCCCTTGGAGAGACCGTGCAAAAATACACCGACCAACTTCTCAAAGAAGCCCGAGCAAGCAACGAATCTATAAGAGACTGCACAAAGCAACTCGTCAAAGAAGGTGACAACTTCAGAAATGAGATCTATCGCTGCGTCTCTAAAATGAAATGGGCCACATAGATGGACATCAACAATGCCTCTGTGAATGCTGAGATGGTCATAGAAAAGGTGGAGAAGGCGGCTTCCAAAGTTCTTAGGCGATTAAAGAAGGCTCCCCTTACTTCTTGCAAGACAGAGGCCACTAAAATCCATGACGATCAAGAAGGTGATGACCATGATTGTCATGAGGGGGAGAAGAAGAAAGAGGAACAAAAGAAGACAACCTCTGCCAAACCACTAAAAATAGTGGACTCTGCTGCTGCCATATTCTCAAAAGACAAATCTCCAGAGCCTAAGGGGAAAGGCAAGGGTAAAGCAGTAGAGGAGTCACCACAGAAGGGGTCAAGCTCTGTAATGCCATAGGAGATCAATGAAGAAGAGTATGATGACCCGGATCTTGTTCAAGCACTAAAGGCTTCTTTGGCAGAGGCACATGCGAGAAAGGGCAGAGTCCCCATCCCCAGAGTTGGAGAAGGCTCTTCTTCCAAACTCACGAAGATACCAGAAGAAACGACCACGTGTACGTTTGACGCTCTGGTAGGAACTGTCAAGTCTATCCTACCAGAGGGGTCTACCCAGAGGCCTATACTAGAAGAAGAATCCAGAACACCAGAATCTGCCACGGTGGGGGGGTATCTGAGATCCTTGAATCTATGAGCAAGATTCCTACGCAGAAGGTGCGCACAGAGCCCGTAACCACTGTTGAGGAGATTCTGCGGTGGCGTTACTCTGCCGTGGACACAGAGCCCCCTTATGACCCAGAGCTTACAGGAATGCCCTCTGCCATTGTAAAGTTCCACTTCTCGAAACTCACAAGGCCACCAGAGCAGGTCTTCTCAAAGCATGTGATCACTTCTCTCGAAACCATATCTTCGCGCACTATGCTAAAGAAGACCATGCTATACACTCAGTATGTGGTAAAAAGGGATGACGACAACCTATATACTTTCACAGATGCTGACCTCCACAACCTCTGTGTATTTGACCTAATTTTCTTTCACAAGATCTTGAACAAATACATGGAGAGGAGGTCAATATATTCGATTTCTCTCAGAAGGCTGATTGAGGTAATGCGCGTTCAAGTCAAATTCTACAACCAAAAAGATTTCGACATCGCTATGAGGTTGGCCCAACCAGATCTAAAAATTTCTCTTCCAAAGAACAGACCAAGTTGGCTGCTTAGATTTCATCCCAACACCATTGTCCACAATCCCATCTTTGGGTTTGTGTTCCTGGACAAGGATGAGATTCTAAGGTTCTTCGATCCCAAAGAGACGCACAAATATTCAACAGAGTCTCTCGAGTGGGTGTTCAACCTAGTGGTGACAGAGGTGCAGAGAGGGCATATAAGGGCGGATGAAGTGACCAACCTTCTGGAAACGATCAAGGTTCAAGTATCCTTCAGAGAATGGATATTCAAAGTCTACAAAACCATCAAGTCTGATCTGCAATTTGCCGTAGATGACTATCCAGACTCTGCTGTGGATTAATCTCTTGTAATWGTATAGGCCTGCTCAWTATTTTCAATTCGTTCATTTATGTAATTCTTTTTCAGAGGATGAGTTTAATCTCTTCTTGTATTTTTTCCATTAGTCAATTCTTGTACCCATTTGTCCAAATTTACTTTTTCATACTTAGGGGGAGATAGTTAGCTCTATTATTCACTTCTTGTAAAAGTATGAAAAAGTATTCTGCAAGTCTTGACAGAAGGATATCCTCCACAGAAGACAACAGAGGACTAACGACAGAA
>NC_037544.1:23839179-23854170 GCF_001531365.2 Cynara cardunculus var. scolymus | reverse complement strand
TGTTTTTCAATGGTTATTAGCTGCATGTGCTTCTCACGTGACTAGGACTTAATCGACTTTATTTGGACGGCTTAGATGATTTCACGCGTCAAGATCTTGTCAGTATGGTCATTAGGAACTAGTATAAATAGCGGCTAAGGCCTTTGTAATCAGTGTGCTTCCGTATTGTAATCGTCTAATTTTTTAATTGAATGAATTGAAAAACCTTTTGAAGCAATTCTCCTACATTTATCTTCTTCCTCATCTTGACTGTGTGTTCTTGGTTTATTTACTCTGTTCTGTTCTTATTATTGTTTCCGCTGCACTTTAATCGTCTTAGAGTTCATTCAGAGTATTAGATCAATATCAAAGCTGAATTTAAGGTCCAACAATATAAAATGCAAGTGAAATGCAAGGAAAATGATAACAAATGAAGACCAAGTTGGACCAGAGGGGCTTTGTTCCCAAAGACTTGGAATGCTCTGGTCTTTGGAAACAGAGGCTCTTATTGCAAAATGAATGGAAAAACTATGGAAAATGCATGACAAAATGAACGAGGAGAGGCCAAGTTGGACCAGAGGGGCTCTGGTCCCAAAGACTTGGAATCCCGAAGCTTTGGTCTATAGGACCAGAGGTTTTGGTTGGGAAGGGGGGTATTTGGTGAAAAACAACAAGTACCTTCTTTAGACCAAAGGGGCTCTGGTTCGAAAGAGTGAATAGTTTTGGCCAAATATAAACAAGTAATTCCAAATGTCCAGAGGCTCTGGTCTTTAGAACTAGAGGTTCTAGTTTAGAGTACTTGGTTATGAGGGCCATTAGAATATCTCACTTTTGGCATAACCTTGAGACATTGAGAATATCTTGTTTGAAATGATGATTTGCCTTAAGTGGTGAGATTCAACATACCCATCTTGCTGACAAGAAACATAAATCTTTTCTCATCTAATGCTTTTGTAAAAAAGTTAGCAATTTGAATCTCTGTAGGAACAAAATACATCTCTATAGTTCCCTTTTCTACATGATTTTTAAGAAAATGATACTTGACATCAATGTGCTTGGTCTTGGAGGGCTGCACAGGATTTGCAGAGATGGCTATGACACTTTTGGAGTCACAGAGGCTAGGGATCTTTTCATATTGAAACCCATAATCCTTCAGCTGGATTTTTATCCAGAGCACTTGTGAACAACAACTAGCAGCAACAACATATTCTGCTTTTGCTGTAGATGTTGAGACATAGTTCTATTTTCTGGATGTCCAACTAACCAGCTTGTCCCCCAAAAGTTGGCAGCTTCCAGACGTACTCTTTATATCAAGCTTGCAACCTGCATGATCTGCATCTGTATAGGCTATTAGATCAGAGCCAGAGTTCTTTGGATACTAGAGACCCAATGAAGGGATTCCCTTAAGGTATCTAAAGATCCTCTTGGCTGCAGAGAGATGAGATTCTTTAGGATTAGCTTGATATCTTGCACAAAGACAAGTAGCAAACATAATATCTGGCCTACTAGCTGTTAGATACAGGAGTGATCCAATCATGCCTCTGTAGATTGTTACCTCTACAGCTTTGCCTTATGGATCAGAAAACAACTTAGCTCCTGTAGCCATTGGAGTTCTCATCGATGATGAATCGGAAAGGTTATATTTCTTTAGAAGGTCAGTCACATATTTGGACTGATTAATGAAAATTCCTTCTAAAGTTTATTTTACTTGAAGACAAAGGAAGAAACTTAGTTCTCCCATCATACTTATCTCAAGTTTGCTTTTCATCAGGTCTGAGAATTTTTCACAAAATTTGGAGTTAGTAGAACCAAAAATGAAGTCGTCCATGTATATTTGGACTAGTAAAATTTCACCTTTATGCTTTTTAAGAAAGAGGGTGGTGTCAATGGTACCTTTTTTGAATCCATTGGCTATGAGAAAGGTAGAGAGTGTTTCATACCAGGCCCTGAGTGCTTGGTTAAGCCCATAAAGATCTTTGTCCAGAAAATATACATAGTCTGGATGCTTAGGATTTTTGAACCCAGGAGGCTGCTGTACATAGACTTGCTCTTGGAGTTTGCCATTGAGGAAGGGAGACTTGACGTCCATCTGATAGACCTTGAAACCTTTGTGTGTTACGTAGGTGAGGAATATTCTGATAACTTCAAACCTTGCAACGGGAACAAAGGGTTCATCGTAGTCTATTCCTACTTTTTGGCAGTAGCCCTTGACAACAAGCTTGGATGCCATCTTCGTCCTTCTTGTTTCTGAAGACCCATTTGGTCCCAATAGTCGTTTTCCCTTTGGGTAGAGGCATGAGGGACCAAACTTTGTTCCGCTCAAACTGAAGTCGTTCCTCTTGCATGACGTCTATCCAGTTTGGATCTTGTAGGGCTTCAGAAATTTTCTTCAGTTCGATCATGCTTAGAAAATTTGTGAAGAGACATTCATTGGCAGTAGCAGATCTTATCTTGACACCAGATGATGGAACATCAATAATCTGGTGATGAGGRTGGTCTTTTGTCCACTTGGTGCAAGATTGAGGTTCTAGAGCAACATGATGCAGTTCTTCAGTGACTGATGGAACTATTTGCTCCCCCTCAAAGAGATCATCTCTAGAGTGATGCTCTGGTTCTGAAGACATAGAAGAAGTAGATGGTGAAGTAACATGAGTTTCAGAAAGGGTTGTACCTCCAGCATTGAAGATCTCATGTATTTCATCGGTTCTAGAAGGTAGTTTTTCATTGGGCAATTGTCCAAAGACTGCTTCTTCTTCAAAGAGGCATTCAAATAATTGAGCCAATTCTGATTCATTGGGTTTGCATAGAGATGAATTAGTGGCTCCTTTTGTTAGCTCGAGTTCTGAACTGCTGTGTCCAAAAGTCATGGGTGATGCATCATCAAATGACACATGGATGCTTTCTATGACGAACTTTGTCCTTTTGATGAATACTCTGTAGGCCTTGTCGGTTTGAAAGTAACCCACGAATATGCCTTCATCAACCTTGTCGAATTTGTCAAGATACTCCCTGTCGTTGAGTATAAAGCATTTGCACCCAAGGACATGGAAATATTTGACATTTGGACATCGTTGGTTAATGAATTCATATGGGTTCTTTTGGTGCCTCTTATTGGTGATAGGATGATTCTGGGTGAAGCAGGCAGTAGAGATTGCTTCAGCACAGAAAGAAATGGATTCTGATGAAGCAAGCATGGTTCTTGCTGCTTCTACAAGGGTTCTATTCCTTCACTCAACAACTATATTTTGCTATGGAGTTCTGGCTGCTGAAAGGTTTTGAGAGATACCTTCACTGATGAGATATTCAACAATTTTGGTATTCTTGAATTCTGTTCCATTGTCACTTCTAACTTTATTGAGTTTGCATTGTAGAAGCACTTGGAGCCTTTTCATCACCGCGATGAGGAGGTCAGGAACGTCTGATTTCTTCTTGACGAATTCAACCCATGTATATCATGAGAATTCATCAACGAGTACAAGGATGTACTTCTTCCCAGAGAGGCTTTGCATAGAGATTGGCCCACAGAGATCCATGTGGAGCATGTCCAATGGTTTGGAGCACGAGGTTTCTGATTTGGATTTGTGAGAAGCCCATTTTAACTTCCCTATCTCAGAGGCTGAGCAGAGGTGGTCTTTTCGAAGTTGAGATTAGGAATCTCCTTGACCAACTTCTGTTTGGCTAACTTCTTCAAGACATCAAAATTCAGATGAGAGAATTTTTGATGCCATAGCCAATTTTCTTCACTCTTATGGGAGACAAGGCAGACAGTGTCTTGACCCACAGAAGATTGAAAATCCAGAAGATAGAGATTTCCTTTTCTCTTGGCCTTGATGATGGTTTGAGCGGGCTTCACTCGATGATGCAGAAACCTTTGTCATAAAACTGATTTATGCTTAATAGATTGTGCTTCAAGTCTTCAACATAAGCCACCTTTGCGATTGATATGTTCCCCTTGATGAGGGTGTCATATTCCTTGATTGTCCCTTTGTTGTTGTCTCCAAAAGTCACACAACCTCCATATTTTTCGATGAAGGAGGACAGTTGACTTCTATCACCAGTCATGTGCCTGGAGCAACCTGAGTTCATGTACCATGGTTGCATATGCTAGTCCTGCAAGACAAATTAAAGGGTTTTAGGTACCCATTTCATGATGGGTCCTCATTTGTTAGTAGGGGATTTGCCATCCTCTTTTTCATCAGCCCTCTTATATTTGGGCTGATTTCCTTTGCCCTTTGCCTTTGTAGGCTTGGGCTTCTTCTTCATTTTGTCATGAGTTTTAACATTTTTATATCTATAAACATGCTCAGAAAAAATGCAGCGATGGTTTAGCATATGATTCCTCAGATTTTGTAAAAGAGTTAAACACCGACAAGTCGGAGTTTTTGGATAAGTGCGTTTAATTTTTTTTATTTGAAGAATTAGAAGTAAAAGCAGAAGGAAAAGGTTTTGTCCTAGTTTTGGTTGTTTTTACAAACTTCCTATCTAGTGCAGAATTTTTATTCGAGGAGGCAGACTTGGGTTTTACTTCTTTTCTGAGGAGAGGCTTCTTCCCTTTAGCTGAAGGAGATGAAAAATGAAGGTTAGAATTTTCAGAAGCAGGCCACTTTTGTTTCGATTCTGTAGTGAACTTTATAAATTTAGACCGAAGGGTATGGCCTTGTGAAGTTTCTTTGCCAGACTTGACTTTTTTCAGCTTTCCTTTTTCTTAGTCTGAAGAATTTTTAGCTTTTGCACATAAGTCTGGGAGGTCAGATTTCATTGGGATTTTCGAAATTTGCGGTTTCTTATCCACAATCACTTCTAGCGATTCACAGTTTATTTCATCTTCAGAATCAAAATCAAGAAAGTCTCTTGCAGATTTCTCAAAATCAAAATTTTCATGAACGTTTTTGGGAGAGAGAGGTTCTGAGATTGAAGGTTCAGAACATTCTTTTAGGAGTTCCATTGCTTCTGATTTCTCGAATGAATTTTCAAGGTTACTTGAATCATTCATCGATCCCTCAGATGATGGTTCCTTACTAAGAAATTCCATTCCATCGTTAGCACTTGCTGATGAACTTGTGGAGTTGATAACCAGAGGCTCTGGTTTAACCATGGGGGTTTCCATCGGTCTCTGGTTTTGAGGAATCATCCTTTTCATTAGAATTCTTACTAGTGGTACACTCATAAACCACATTTTCAAAATCTTGCCTCGAGAAAATGGTTTTTCCATCGACTTTTACTCTTTTGAAAGTAGCTTTGGATTTTGGAGAAAAGTCGGGTTTTTGAACACACCCAAGTTTAAAAGTGGATTTAAGGGTGGATTTTTTGTTCTCGATGAAAGAGAAGATCATTGAATTCGATTCCTTGGAAATCGGTTTGGCCCTTAAGTTTTTCATAGATGTTTTGGGCATGTTTATATTTCTTCATCAAAAGTTCATTGGTTTGAAGCTTCTGATGAAGAATTTCCCTTTCTTTTTGAAAGAAATCTTTAAGAGCTACTGAATATCATCTTTCTGCCTCAGATTCTTTCAAGGCTTTCACCTTCTTCTCTAAATCTTTAGAGATCTTCTTGTTCAGATCCAACAATTTCTCTTCTTCTGATTTTTTAAGAGATGCAATGCAGGTTTTCTCTTTTACTAGTTCAACTTTTTCTTTGGTAAGAATATTAGTCTCTCTTTTGTAGAAACTAACTTCTTTTTCAGCTTTGAACCTTTCTGATTTTTCAAAAATTTAATTTTTCTTTTAATTTGAGAAAGTCTTCTGAAAGTTTTATGACCTTTCACTCTAACTCAGATGGAGTAGAGTTCGTTTCATTATGGGAAGAATCATATACCTGGTCATCAGAGTCGAAAGTGGATTCTGCATTGGAGTTGGCCATCAGACATATGAGTGCCTTGTCTTCTTCATCAGACGAAGAATCGGACACCCAATTTTCTTTCTCAGCCATCAGATTTCTTTCTCTCGGATTGTACTTGTATTTATTTTTGTAATAGTCTGCATCCTTTATCAGACGCCCTTTGCAATCCTTCGGAAAATGGCCTATCTTCCGGCATCGGTAGCAATGTAGACCATCTTTTCTTCTGTCTCCTCCTTCTCTTCTGTCTTCTCTCCTTTCTTCTTTGTCTTCTCTTTCTTCTCTTCTTTCATCTCTCTGATGAAATCTAACCGTCTTCTGTCCATAGGATGGCTGATATTTCTCCCTTCTAGAGTCTCTTCTGCTGTCCTTTTCATAGGGCTTCTTGACAAACTTTTTCTGGAATTGTTTGGTTATCAAGGCAAGGGATTTGGCAAATGCCTTGAGATCATCGTCAGATTTTGACACTTCTTCTTCAGATTCTGATTCAACTATCAAGGCCTTCTTGCTCTTCTTCTTGTGTTCTTTAGAAGAGCTCCTTGTAACCTCCTTGTCTTCAGATACCAAGGCAAGAGGTCCTCCGATGGACACCTTCATCTTCATGATATCTTGCTTTTGGGTAGCAAGTGTTCCATATACATCATGAAGTGACCAATCATCTAAGTCTTGATTTGCTTGCAAAGACATCGACAGTTGAGTCCACTCTTCAACAAGATTTTTGAGGAAAAGGACATGATTTTCCTCTTTGGTCCTTGCATTGTCGTTTCTACGACATTGATTTATCAATGTGTTGAAACAATGTCTTCTGTATCAGTTCATCAGGCAATGCTTTAAAGTTCATATATTCGTTCAAGAATTGCGCCCTTTAATTTTTCTTCGTTTTAGCGCCTCCCTCCAGTTTGCTTGCCAATTCATCCCATATCTCCTTAGCCGTTGTACATGCATCCAGAGATTGGAATATTTCATTGGGAATAGCCATTATTATCAGCCTCTTAGCCTTCCTGTCTGCCTCTACCCTCTCAATGTCGTCTTCATCCCAGTTGCTCTCATCCTTTACCATATAATAAGCAGCAACTTGTGCGGTGGTACTTGTTCCAAAAACTCTTGGAACAAGAGTTTGAGTAATATACGGGCCTTCCATCACAGATTTGAGGAGATTTATGTCCATCCCCTCCAAAAAATTCACCATACGAATCCTCCATCGCGGATACTCTTCACGTTGAAGAGTTGGAGGTTTGGTGAGGGAACCAACACTGTAGGCAGAATCCCAGTTGGCCATTGAAGAGATTTAAAAGAGAAGAAGAAAATTTAAGAATGGAGAAAAATTGAGAGATTTGAATACTCAGATTCAAATTGATCGTTTTGATTGAAAAATCAATCAATTTGCTCTAATACCAATTGTTGGTCCCAGATCTCTGAATATAACATGAAGATTTATGTTATGAGACCTAAATCTTGCGTATGAATGAAGAATAGTGAAGAACAACTTATAAAATATTCAGGAGAATATGAAGCTTCAAAGGATTTCACTATAATAACTTTAACGAGAAGGAATTAATAATTTACAAGACATATGATAGCTATTTGTACTAGCAATCTAGTCTAAGAGATAACAATCTAGTGAAAGATATCTATGAGATATTCTAGGGAAAAGATATCTATCTAGAATTTAGGAGTTATCTCTAACTATCTTATGTAACCGAAATCCAGCTGTCGATGAGTCATCTCCAGCTGTCTTCTAGGTAGTATGTTCAACCAGGAGTCTTTACATTTATTTTTTCCTTTGGATATCTCTGATTGAACTCTTGTTGAATCTGCTAAGTGCTAATAACTAGAGGGATGATGGAGATGCATTGTTCATCGCACCTATGGACCATTCATTGCATCTCTGGTTTACCTTGAGCACTTAGGTCTTTTCCAGCTCTTCTTCCATCGGTCCTCTGGACTTCCATACTACATTTTTCATTACTTTTACAATAAGGATTATGGGGTCTAACACTTTACGATGAGAGTTCTTCATCTTCTTATACTTCTCCTTTAGCTTCAAGTATTTATCATCTTTAGATCTAAAAAAGGATGGGGGTTTAGAAGATGGTATCGCAGTCTTCTTGAACCTGCATTCACTAGCAAAGTGACCTTTGCATTGGCATTTGTAGCAGATTGATGAAGCCTTGTCAATTGGATTTGACTTTGGCTTTTTAGAGAGAGTCAACAATGGGGATCTGCGGTAATAAAATTTTCCGGCGAACCTTCTAAAATAGTTAGTAAGAAGGGCCAGTGACTCATCAAAGTCTGATAGATCAGCGTCTGATAAGTCCTCTGAGTTAGAAGAATCTAGCTCAGTGGTAGTAACAGAAGAATTAGAAGGAATAGAAGAGAAAGAAGGATCAGCTGAAGGACTTTCAAAGATCAAAGCTAACGGAGAGATTTTCATTTCTCTAGAATCTTTAAGAAGATTCTTCTTCAGTTGATGGGATTGCTCATGATTAAGCAATATCCTATAAAGGGTACTAAGAGAGAGAGAGAGAGAGTGGACATGTCCTTGGACATCTTAAAACACAGGGTATATTGATCCCATGATTCTGGCAAGCATTCAAGAAATTTTGTCAGAGTCTCAGAGTTGGAATATTCTCTTCCAACTGTCCTTAAATTGATAAGAAGACAATTAAAACGTTGATGTACTTCAAACAAAGTTTCAGTATTTCCACACAAAAAGCTTTCATATTGTCTTACTAGATTAATCTTCCTCGATTCTTGTACTTCATTAGTACCTTCATATTGAATACCTAGAGCGTCCCACATGGATTTTTACGTTTTGAGCTTCATCACTGAGTGATATACCTCGTCAGGAAGAGACATGGCTATTATAGACCTCACATGAGTGTCTAAAGCCATCTTCTTCTTGTCTTCATCACTCCATTGATGAGGGAGCTTTGGAATCTACCGTTCATGAATCACGACAGTCACAGTTGCAGGAAGTGCTGGAGAGATAGCATATGAAACATAAGGTCCATTTTCTATATAGTAAGGAATCTCAGGATCCACACCTTCCAAGAATAAAGACATCCGATTCTTCTAGAGACTAAGTTGTCTCTAATGAAACGGGGAGGTTTGGCAAGAGAGCCATTGTCGTGAAAGTGAGTGCTGGTGTTTTGCAAAGCCATTTGTAAAAGAATAAATAATCTAGAGAAGATAAGATAATAAAATACCAATAAGACAACAAAACAACACAAAAAGCAAACACTACTCTGATACCACTTGTTGGTCCCAACCGGATCTATAAGAGTTATATGTAATTAGATTGTAGAAGGAGGGAGATGAATACAAACACATAAACTTTCACTTTTAAAAATTATATATTGATAATGAAGGATCAACACAAATTTTACAGATTGTTTGCGGAAGTAATAAGGTAAAGAACCTATATAAACAATCTAAGGTTCACATAATTACAAATAGCAAAGAGAAAAGATTTGTTACAAAGAAATAAGATAAGAAATGTAAATGCTCTTCACTTGTTCAAAGTGGATCTTTCTATTAAGATGAGAGTAGAGAGAGAAGTATCTTCTTGGGTAAGTTTCTTAGAGATGAAGAAGTGATATCTGAGTAGATAGCACTCAACTATTTATACCCATTGCTTTTAATGCAATTCAGAAGGTATAAAGCACGTGTCAAGCTTTTGGAGGAAAGCTTGTTTCTTGCTACAGTAAACAATCATTTTGGCTGTATATGAGCAGTCCTCTTTTTATAAAGTAGGTAAGCACTATAGAGTCAACAGAGTGGCTCCGTACTGTACTATAATCTAGAAAAGGTATGGGATTTTCCTTTCTGTGAAGAAGGACAAGACAAAAACAATCGTGCAAGGCAAGATACATTTGATCACGGAATGTTGGGATAACACTGTAGGGTTTCTTCAGCATTCACTGAAACTTCTGCAGACTTCACATATAACTTAGACGAGCTTGTAATCATATGCCGCTTCTGATCATGAATGCGCTAATCTCTAATTTTCAGTTTCTATCTTCGACATTGTTGAAGGTTCTTTGGTGTGAGTTTTGTCTTCTTGAAGTATAACAGTTTTTGAAGGAGTTACAATACACTTTCAGCGATCACTGAACAGACTCAGTGAGGATCGCTGAAACTGAATAACAAAAATAATATACTTCATAAGGTAAAAGGGATCATCATCAAATCAAAGAGAGAGAGAGAGAGAGAGAGAAGGATCAACAGTTTCCAAAAAATAATGTCTCCAAATCTTTAATGCAAAAACAACGGCTGCGAGCTCCATGTCATGAGTTGGGTATTGTTTCTCGTGATCTTTTAACTGTCTGGAAGCGTAAGCAATAACTTTCCCCCTCTGCATCAATACACACCCCAGACCCAATTTTGAAGTATCATTGTATACCACAAAATCTTCAGATCCATCTGGTAACGACAATAACAGAGCACCACATAGACGGTCTTGTTAGTTATTACGTATGATAAAAATCTAATTTTTATACGAAAAATGCAGAAGCAAGAAACGTAATAACAAAACCAAGGAACACGTTTATATAATCAAGAAACAAATAAAAACTAAAAATGTACCTCGATTGTTGATCAAGACGATTAAGGATCCATTCGTAGAATCCCTCTACCAGTCCGCAAACACAAAACCGTAAACCGGAACAAGAAAACCTTCTTCTGTTGGGGCACCAAAATCGACCTTAGGAACCCTCTGGGGTTGAGTTCGGCCGTAGATGGGAGAGAAAGAGGAGGAAGGAGGCGATTTTGATTAGGGTTATATTATTATGTTTATCTCTAAGTTAGTTAGGTTTAAATACCCATGATTTGGGCTTAAACCCTAACGGGCTTTTAAAGCCTCTTTAAACATATTTAAAACCCAATAGCAATTAACTAATCATTTAGTTAATTAATAATTAATAGTTTGTCAAAAATAAATTATCAATTATTATTTACTACTTAATCGTTAACTATTAACAATTAACAAAATCAGTCCCTAAGGTTTCTTACTTTCCAATTTAGTATAAGTGTGTAGCCTTGATACGCTTATGGAATTTATTTACTAAATTTGTTTGTGAAATTGGAGATTATTTCCAACAAACTCCCACTTATACAGTTCACAATGAATCCTAGTAAGGTACAATAAATTCACATAAGGTATACCATCCCTATGACAAGTACTGTATTCTAAAACCATATTGTTAGTTGTATCTTATACCCGCGACACGTGTCACCCAGATACACTGCCAACGAGCCATGTAAACCTGAAGAGTCGCACACAAAGAACACATATGCTTCCACTAAAGAAAGAATCTAAACATGTGTACCGTTTTGTGATTATTATAATTACAGGGTTTAATCTATAAATATCCATGTAATTATCTTAAATGTTTTTAAATAATTATATAAGATATTATTAGATAAATAAATAATCATTTTAGATAATGATTAAGCCTTATTAAGAGTTATGGTCAATCTCGAAGACTGACCATATAAATAAGGCTTAGGGGCTAAACTAAAGAATTTGATTGAGTTCTGATAACTAGTTGTAGCCATAAAACCCTTACGATACACTTATAGAATTAGGATTCTTTGGGCTAGCACCCGGTGGGAGTTCCAAGCATGTTCGTGTGTGGACAACCGACAGAGGAAACCTGATTTGGTTTCTTAATGCTACATCAAAGTTTCAATTTCAACCACAAGGTAAATATTTTAAACACCCTACGGTTTGTGTAGTTTCGTTTTAATTGTCAATGGATCCAGCTTTGGGTTTTATTTAAATTTTTTTCTAAACGTTTTTGTAACCGGGTTCTGTTTTACCGCTGTGTTTTATCCGGTTATTTTCGCAATCTAAAACCCAATAGCGGTATCAGAGCCACTTTGACAATTATTCCGATTAATCGGAAGTATTTAAAACGGAATCTCATTAAACGGGATTTTATTTTTGAAAGAATTTCGAAGAAATCAGTTGGGACGGTTCTAATAAAACCATATATGGGCCGAAACTTCTTTAGGCTATAATTCTTTGGGCTTGTTTTTAAGCCATTTTAAATTAAATATTTGAGCTTATTATTAATTAAAAAGTTGAGTTTTTTAATTCAAATGATTGGGCAGGTTTTAAGTTAAAACTTTGTGCCGAATTTCGTTTAAAGTTAGGGCTGTTTTAAAACTAAATTATGGACTAACTAAAATCAAATATGTTATTTGGATTTTAATAAAAATCTTGTTAGATTTGATCTTTTAAAATCCTGATTAATTTTCGTTAATTATTTTTGTTTTTGGTCAATTATTTAATGTTTATTTAATTGTACCAATTTTTTTATATTATGTTTAATATTTATATTGTGTAATATATGCATTGCCCCACCGAGACACGTGATTGATTTATTTATTTATTTTTGTCGAAAAATTAAAATGTATTAATTGCATGGGTTGTAATTTTTATAGATAGGACAAATGTAAATATAATAGAATTATGTTGTATTTATTTAAATCAACGAAGACGGCATTCCAAAAAAGACGGAGTCCCTGGAGTTCATCAAGATGGCGAGGCCAGTGGGAGCTTGAAGACGTCCTTAGTTTGACCGTAGTTGTTGTGTTGGCTCACAACACCACGTTAGGGGTAAATCCATATATTATCTTGTGGTTGTTTATTTTGTGTTTGTTTTTTTATTTGTTTATTGCTGTGATAATTGTAAAACGTTTTAAAAATCAAATGCAAAACAATTTCAAATCGGTAATTAAATTATGATCTTTGAAAATAATAATGTTTATCAAAAATCAAACCGATTTTTACGGGTAAACTTTTAAAACAAGAGGATTTTAATTTTAGAGATAAAATCAAACATTTTAAAAGTAATTAGAAAATATTTTTCTAAAATTTAAACCTTTCTAAAACGTAAACTAAACGCCACCCATTTAAGGTATTTGTCAAGTCTTACAGATTCCAGTATGATTAGTGCCTGGCCTACCATATCGGATGATAGTAGTGTGAGACAAGGTGCCGAGACTACGAGATTCAAGTGAAAGTTTCACTTGACCACTCACTTGAATAGTCGTGTTTTGGACGACTAATCCCATTAAACCTGAATTGAGAAATTAGGTGAGATCACGATACCTTAGTATGGTTAGTTTACTTAGAAATAACATAGTATGTGAATTGACCTTCTATAAGTATTTTTAAGGCGTTGAAGTGAGATTAAACGTGCCTATTTGATATATGATATATTAAATAGAATCTCACGATTACCTAAGAGTTATGTTGAATATGATTGGATGATTCCTACCTAAATAACTTATTTATCAGATAGTGCATTACCATTTGAAGAAATAGATGAAATATGGATTTTAGCTCAAATAAAATTGATTTTTGAAAGGTTAATTTATTTAATTTGAGATTTTAAAAGTCAGACTAAAATCGAACTTGGATATTGTAGATGTTTGCATTCACTCCAAACCTAGACTCATCCACAAACAATTTGTCCCAATTTGCACTCCGATTTGTCCTTGAAAAAGAAAAGCTGAACGGGACGAACTTCCTCGAATGATTTCGCTTCTTAAGGGTTGTCCTTAAGCATGAAAAGAAGCTCTACGTTCTAGAAAACCTCCCTCCAAACGATCCTGCTAGAACTGCATCCGTTGAAGTCAGGGGTGCCTTTGAAAGGCATCAGAATGACTCACTGGATGTGGCATGTCCCATGCTTGCCACAATGACTCCTGAGTTATTGAGGGATCATGAGGACATGACTGCTTGGGAAATAATTTCTTCATTGAAATATATGTTCCAACAACAAGCCAGGCAAGAGAGGTTTGACATAGTCAGGGCATTGCATGTCTGTATGATGATTGAGGGTTCACCGGGTACGTCTTAAAAATGAAAGGGTATGTTAACTGATTAACTTGTCATGGTTTCCCACTAAACAAGGAACTGGCAATCGACTTTGTTCTCAATTCCTTGCCTAAATCATATGACCAGTTTGTTATGAACTATAATATGAATAGTTTAAAAAAGTCTCTCACAGAGCTTCATGGCATGATTATAACTGCTGAGTGAAGTATTCCCAAGTTGGAAACCCCTAAACCAAAATAGGTCTTGATGATCAAGCCTAAATGTGGGATAACTAAGAAAAGGAAGGGGGTAGCCAAGAATAAAACTAAAGTTGAAGCTTCAACAAAAACAAGGGCAAAGAAAAGATTATTGATGATGCAGTTTGCTTCAATTGCAACCAAAAAGGGCACTAGAAGAGAAACTGCCTAGCCCTACTGGCAGAGAATAGGAAGAAGAAGGTTGACGCAGCTGGAACTTCAGGTATGTTTACCATTGATTTATTCATTTCTGACTACGATTCCTAGGTATTGGATACCAGATGTGGTGCTCTTATATGTACTACTTCACAGGGACTAGAAGCGAAGAGATGATGAAACCAGGCCAAATGGAACTGAGAATGGGCAATGAAGCTAAGGTAGCCGCTGTTGCTCAAGGCACATATGATATGGATCTGCCAAATGGCTTGACTTTATCACTTAGCAAGTGTTTATACGTACCTAGCATTACTAGGAACATAGTTTCATTTTCTCAATTATAACAAACTAGATTTATGTTTACTTTCAACAACAATACAATTTCAGCTTATCTTGACAATGTTTTGTATTTCATGGCGAAACCATGGAATGGTATTTATGAAATTGATACTCAAAATAGTTGTAATTATGAATCAGAATACAATGTAAACAATAAACGGATCAAGCGAGGCTTGAATCAAACCTACTTGTGACATTGTCGTCTTGGACATATAAGCAAGAAACGCATAGCCAAACTCCAGGCGGACGGAGTATTGGAATCATGTGATGATTCATATGACACATGTGAGGCTTGTTTATTAGGAAAGATGACTAAGGCACATTTTAAAGGTAATCCTGAAAGAGCTATAGAACTTTTAGGAGTCATTCATACTGATATATGTGGGCCTTTTAGTTCAGTCACAAGAAATGGACATCGCTACTTCATAACATTTATTGATGACTTCAGTAGATACGGGTATGTTTACCTAATGAAAAACAAATCTGAAAGCTTTGAAAACTTCTAAGAGTTTGTTAGGACTGAAAGTCAGTGTAAAATTGTATTCGTCTTGAAAGTTACTATTGTCTATAATTAAAATAGACATCGTGTTTGA
>NC_037544.1:23826486-23839149 GCF_001531365.2 Cynara cardunculus var. scolymus | reverse complement strand
TTTGTATGTAAGGTTTGACTTTGACTAGGCCTTTATTGTTTGACCCTATAAATAGGGTGTTAGTCTTGTAATCTTAGGGAGGATGTTTATTGTAAGATTCAGAATACGTAATATAGAAGTTGACCACATTTGAAGATATTGACTTTTTCTCTTTACTTCTCCTACATGTTCTTGATTGTAAATTCAGATCTGCCATAGATATTGAAGCTTTATTGAAGATTGATCATTATATGGACTCACAATTGTTATCAGAGCAGGAGTGCAAGAAATCAATAGAAGGAATCATCATTTTTTGAAGAATTTATTGTACAAATTTTCTGGAATTTTCGGTGTTCTTCAAAGTGTTCTTCGTGTTCTTGAATTCATTTTGAGTTTGATCCGAAAATCTTTTAAAATTTTGTGTCTGTATGTTAAAATAGTGATCGGTGTGTACGTTTTTACATTGTGAATCTTTGTTATTCCCAAAATTTCATGTTTTGATCATTATTTTTCAACTTTTTGATCGAATTTGTGTTTTTGAAATTTTTCGTGTTCTTGATATTTTTTTAAAAAGGTCAGTTTTGATCCTTTTAGGGTAAAAAGGTTCTGTATTTTGTGTTTTTGATGTGTTTTTGATAGGTTTTGGTTGACTAATGTTTGTTAAATCGCTCAAGTTGTTTTAGCCGGATTACAAGTCTTGACTGTATTAGAAATAAATCGCCCATAGTACTATTCGATTTAGGTTTACATCGCTGGATGTTTTACATGGTTTAGGACTTAGTTAAAATTTCAGTTTCTAAATCGAACAACAAGGTAGTCGGGTTTGGCAAATCGCTTGGCCACTGACTGAGTTTGATTAAAACGCTTGGTAAATCTCTTGGCATACTGACCGGATATAGCATAAATCGCTTGACACTGTGACCGGATATAGCATAAATCGCTTGGTACTGTGATAGGACTTGGCATAAATCGCTTAATGGCTTGACCGGACTTGAAGTAAATCGCTTATAGGCTTGAGCGGATTTGAGTCTAAATCGCATATTGGTGTGTCCGGATTAAAGGTCATCGCTCACTAGGTTGTCCGGACATCATCCTCGCACAACTCTTGGTCGCGACTTAGTTTTCTTGCATCCATAACCCAAACACTGCTTTGTCCGTATTGTACCATCCTCGGTCATTCCCGTGTCCGGTTTAGCCCATCCTCGACCATACCATTGTCCGGATTTCACACCTTGGCCAGTGACTTGTTTTTTTTCTCGTGATCATCTTGTCCGGACTTCGTGGTTCTCGGTCATAGGCTTGACCGATTTTGTCTTTAGCCTTTTTCAACCTTGTGTCACCCGGATACCTTTCTCTATTAAAAGACTTAGTCAATTTTTTCAACCTTTCATCCAGATTTGTTAAATTTTGAGGAATTTACTGTTTTTGACTATTTTACATCGCATAAACCGTTTCTTATCAGTTTTAACTGTTTTTAACATGACTGTTTTTACTGATTTTAGACAGTTTTTCGTCATTTTTCTATTTTTCTCAACAACTTTTTTTAGCTTAACTGTATCTTTGATTTCTTTTAATTGATTTCACATCATTTGATCCTAAATCAATCTTTCTAAAATGGCAGCTTTTTCTAGAGAGAATACAAAGACCTTAAAGAAAAATACGATAAACTAAATTCTGAGCTTAACAAGAATATATCATGAACAATTCTTCTGACTGACTATAATGAGAGAGAGAAAGAAGAAAAGAGAGTTTTGTAAGAAAAGTTGAGTGATCTGATGAAAATTGGTTCTAATCCACAAGAGACAGTTAGTTTGAAGAAACAGATCGAAGAATTAACAGCTAAACTGCATAGATCTGAACTGAAAATTGATTTTTTGGAGAGGAATAAAGGTTTAGAAATTGAGAAGGTCTTAAATGCAGAGAGAAAGGAATTGGAGAAAGAAAAGAAAAGATTTATTGATTTCAAGAAACGGTTTGGAGCTGAACGTATATCTTATGAGAATAAGATAAACTCTCTTGAACTGAATGCTAAAATGCTGTTAAAGAAAATCTCGGATTTTGAGCAGCTGATCATCTTGGAACGAGCCAAGAATGATAAAGAAAAGAAAGACATCTTCGAAGACTGTCAGAGTCAATTATAGAAATTATCTGAAAGCATTGATCTAAAGCAGAAGGCTTTAGACGAAGAGAAGAAGCAATTTGCCCTTGAGAAAAGAAATACTTCAAAGAAGTATACAGCAATTGCTAAAGAGCTTGCAAATAAGAAAAAGTGGCTTGACATCGCTTCGAAGAATGATAAGAGCAGCTCAGATGAAGAGAAACGAGAGTTAATAAATCAGAAGAGAAAGTTTGAAATGCTTCAGAAGGAGTTAGAAGGTAAACTCCTGGACACTACAAGCAAATTGTCTGATCTACAGAYAGACCTTGAAACTGAGATGAAGATGAGAACTGAACTTAAATTAAATTTGATTTAGTTACTGCTGAAAGAGACCAGCTTTTACAAAAAGTCAAAGACTTTTCGTGGGCACAAAGCTTAATTGGTTCTCCATCGCAATGTAAAACTAGCTTTTATGACTGTCTCAAATCGAACAGTTATTTTAGCCGCCCTAAATCTATTGTTTCTAAGAACTATTCTCGTTCTTCTAATCAGTATTATCAAGGGTACGTCATTGGATCACCCAATTATTCTTCTAAGATTAAAAGCATTTGGGTTAGTAAATCTGAATCTGTTTCAGCTCGTACTTCTGTCGATTCTAATAATCTTCCTTGTTTTGTGAGATCCAATTCTGACTTGATAAATCTTAGCAAGAAAAGGATCATGTGCTCCACATGTAAATCAACAGATTTTATAAACAAGAAGATATATAACATATGGAGTACAGACAATATATATCAGAACAGTTCGAAAGGTAAGAACAGGTATGATCATAATTACTGGTACAGATCATATGTTATTTCTGATCATCCTGTTCACAGTGCTAAAAAGAATATATCTAATAAGAATAGATGGTTTGGAAGTTACAATGTACCCCAACCCGATACTAACAAAATAGGACCCAAGTTCGTTTGGGTACCAAAATCTACTTAATTTGGTTTTGCAAGTGTGTCAATTTTGTGCTGATCAGAATATCATTTCAGTGATACACCAATGCAGGGGGAGTTGTAATTTATTCCAAACAAGGCTTCTGAATACTTCAGTTCAGAACCCATGCTAAACACGTTTTTAATTTTTTTTTTAATTTTTTGAGCTGAATCGAATCATTTCTATAATCTACTTTCTAGGGGGAGTCTCTAGAAAGTTCAATAATTTTTTTTGGAAAGTGAATAATTTTTTTTGGGTAACGAGTACATTTTTTGAACTGGTATTTTCTGATATTTTACTTGTGTAATTTCTCGTCGTACATAACTCCAATACATGTTTCAGTTATTCTTCAAATTGTTATTATCACGTCTCTTATAAGAAAATCATTTTCGGTGATAATACGCTCGTTCGTATTCAAAGTTTGTTTTCTGTTTTTTTTACTTTGATTGATATACATTCAATAATTTTTTGAATATCAGAATCTGTAAACTTGTTCTTACATATCTTCATTCATTTCTCTCATATACCGAATAATCTATTCGTTGTCGCATCATTCCTTATTGACTGTGCTTATAGCCAAATTTCTTGATCAATTTTTATCTGATCATTGTGCTTATCTGAAATATTATTTTTGATCAATTCTTGTGATCATCTGAGCATAAAATGTAATTTTAGGAGGGACTGAGTGCTTATCAGAAATACCTCAATTGAATGTCAGAACCGACAAACCTACCCATGAGGACAACCATATCTGACTGAGCTTTAAATCAAAAAGGGTTTGTGTGCTGAGACTAAAATGAAACTGAGAGGGGTAGTTGTGGTGAGCTAAAAGAATTGATGAGAGTTGTGTCAGGATTAAAAGAATATAAGAATCCTGTTCCAAACTTTTAAAATCCGGGCATACCACATAATCTATTAGTTCTCAATTCTTTCGAGACTAATATTGAAAAAGGCAAAGCCAAGGCCAATTCTTGTCACAACCCCACCAGGTACTCATTTATCTCTTAACAGATAAGTGTTTCAATAACACTTGGGGAACGCTGCTCATCATCTATCAATTTCTCATTCAGAGAAAGTTGATATTGAATCAGAAGGATATATGTCCCCCCTTCAAGTCTTGTGGATCACTAATTGAGTCTGATAAATTTGTGTAGTCCACACGGTTTATCTTTTTTAGCGTAAATAGAAGCATTAGTTGCTTTATCTTTCTACACAACACAAATTTTGCATTTTATATGTTATTTTGCCAAAACATTCATAGATACGCTATTTTTAAGCTATCTATGATTGAATGGAAGACTTGGTGAGATGAGCATAAAAAAGTCTCATATATACAGTATATCCGTTGTACTGAGTATATCTGTTATACTCACAGGCCAATCTTTCTATAAAATTGAAAACAATTTCATTCGTTGAAATTGGTTGTATCTTCCCATTCCCTTAATCTGAAAAGATTAACAAGTGGATTTGAAAAGATCTACTTACATTTTCATGAATTGACGGCTTTCGCGGAGAATTTCATTCATTCTTGTGTATGATGGAATGATTCTCATTTCATCATAAGGGGGAGTATGTAATAATGAATGAAATATCCAATTCCGAACATTTTAAAGGGGAATCTGATGTAAAGATCAAGGAGGAGTAACTTCAAATTTAGCAAAAGACTCAAAAAGAGTGCGACTAGAGATGATTACGAAGATTCTTCCGATGCTACAATATCTGAGAGTTGTTGAATGTGAATATCATCATTTCAACAGTTTACTGATAGAGATTTCGCGTCGTAAAAGAGTGTTTGTGATCTTATTTGAAGAAATTTATTATTGGGGAGAATGTTTAAAATTTGTTTGTTATTTTTTCTGATCTACATTGTCAAAAGAGAAGATCAACGTTGTTCTACATTCGAGGGGGAGAATGTTAGAAGATCTTTCTTAACAGATAATTGTCTGAAGATTTCAAGTGAAGATTGCTTTTGATGTTTCTGAAGAAGTCATAAAGAACATAAAGAGAGAAAGTTCAAACGAAATTCATCGCGTGCAAATTCTTTTAAGTCTGAATACAAAGGGGGAGAATGTTAGGACTGAAAGTCAGTATAAAATTGTTTTCGTCTTGAAAGTTACTATTGTCTATAACTAAAATAGACATCGTGTTTGACTTTGTATGTAAGGTTTGACTTTGACTAGGCCTTTATTGTTTGACCCTATAAATAGGGTGTTAGTCTTGTAATCTTAGGGAGGATGCTTATTGTAAGATTCAAAATACGTAATATAGAAGTTGACCACATTTGAAGATATTGACTTTTTCTCTCTACTTCTCCTACATGTTCTTGATTGTAAATTCAGATCTGCCAAAGATATTGAAGCTTTATTGAAGATTGATCATTGTAGGGACTCACAGAGTTTCAAAATGAAGTAGAGAATCAACTTGGCAAGAAAATAAAAGTACTTCGGTCTGATCGAGGTCGTGAATATTTAAGCCAAAAGTTTATTGAACATCTAAGAGATTATGGGATAGTATCCCAACTATCTCCTTAGGGAACACCACAACATAATGGTGTGTCTGAAAGGAGAAATAGAACCTTGTTGGACATGGTTCCCTCTATGATGAGTTGTACCACTCTGCTAAAGAGTTTCTCGGGATATGCCTTAGAAACAGCTGCCCGAATACTAAATAATGCACCAATTAAAAGGACCAAAAAGACTTCATATGAACTGTGGTATGCGAAGATCCCAAAACTGTCTTATATGAGAATATGGGGTTGTAATGCTTATGTTAAGCAAGAGGCTTCTAAAAAGCTTGACCCGAGGTCTGAAAAATGCATCTTTGTGGGATATCCAAAAGAGACTATTGGATATTATTTCTACAAACCCAGCGAGAACAAAATCTTTGTTGCACGACGCGGTGAGTTCTTAGAAAATAATTTTCCATCAAGAACCACAATGGGGAATACAATAGATCTTGAGGAAACTCAAGAACCACAAGATGAGACAATGGTTGACCCTGACCAACAACGAGATGATCAACCTCAACAAGTTGTAGAGAAAAATGACGAGATACAAACAATCCGAAAATCATGTAGGAACCNAATGGTTGACCCTGACCAACAACGAGATGATCAACCTCAACAAGTTGTAGAGAAAAATGACGAGATACAAACAATCCGAAAATCATGTAGGAACCGCCTTGAGCCTGAAAGATATGGTTATCTTATTGGAAATGACATGGTTCATGATGAACCAATTACCTAACACGAAGCCGTATCAAGTTTGGAATATGATAAATGGCTTGATGCCATGAAGCCCGAAATACAATCCATGGCAGATAACCAAGTTTAGAACTTGGTAGATACACCTGCCGACTGCAAAATCATAAGATTCAAATGGGTATTCAAAAAGAAAACTGACATGGATGGGATTGTACATACTTATAAAGCTAGGTTGGTAGCAAAAGATTTCACATAGACTCAAAGAGTAGATTATGATGAAATCTTTTCTCCAGTGGCAAATGGATCTTAAAACCGCATTCCTTAACAGATTCTTAAGCGAGGACGTGTACATGGTACAACCAGAAGGTATTAAACATCCAAAGTATCATGGTAAGGTATGTAAATTGCAGAAGTCTATATATGGACTGAAACAAGCATCTCGTAGTTGGAACCTTCGTTTTGACGAGAAAATCAAGGAATTTGGTTTCATAAAAAACGAAGATGAACCTTGTGTATACAAGAAGGTCAGTGAGATCATAATAGTATTCCTAATCCTATATGTCGATGATAAACTAATCATCGGAAACAACATCCCAACACTTAAGGAAGTAAAAATATGGTTAGGAAAATGTTTCACGATGAAGGATTTAGGAGAGGCAACATACATTCTTGACATAAAGATCTATCGTGATAGATCTAAGCACTTAGTTGGATTAAGCCAAAGTACATACATTGACAAAATCTTGAAATGCTTCAAGATGGAGGGTTCCAAGAGAGGAAACTTGCCAATGGTACACAACCTATGACTAAATAGAACTCAATGTCCTAGTACAAAAGAGGACATGAACCGCATGAAGGGTGTTCCCTATGCTTTAGCCATCGGTTCAATAATGTAGCCATGCTATGTACTTGACTGGACATATCGTATGCTTTAAGCATGATGAGCAGATATCAGTCAAACCCAGGTGATGCTCATTGGGTAACAGTAAAGGATATCCTGAAATACCAGCGAAGAACTAATTATATGTTTTTACTATACGGAGGTGAAGAAAGAGATTTGTGTATCCAAGGATACATAGATGCTAGTTTCCAGACCGACCGTGATAACCTTAAATCATAATTGGGATATGTGTTTGTGTTGAATGGAGGTGTTGTGAGTTGGAAGAGCTATAAAGAAAACACTATAGCAGACTCAACTACATAATCAGAGTACAATGTAGCGCTAGACGCCGCAAAGAAAGTTGTTTGGATGAAGGAATTCATCTCTGACCTTGGGGTAGTTCCTAGCATATGTGACCCTGTCTAGATCTATTGCGACAACGAGGGTGCCATATATCAAGCAAAAGAACCAAGGTCACATCAGCGCTCTCAACATATACTAAGAATATATCACCTGATTCGTGAAATTATTAATCGAGATGATGTAAAGATATGCAAAGTTCGATCAGAAGAAAATCCAGCAGATCCTCTCATCAAGCCTTTGAGTCAAAACAAACAAGATGCTCATACTAGTTCGATAGGCTTGATGTTTTGTGTTAGATCCCATCTTATGAAAGTGTAAGTAAGAAGCCTCTTACTCTAGTCCATAGGACATAGTCTTTAGAAGCAGTCTGGACTAAGAGCTCTCGTGTAGAAGAAGTCAGACCTAGAGCTCTTACTCAAAGAGTCGAGGATCTTACATACAGACCCCGCGCTCAATCTCCGTGGACGATCAAGTCTTAAGCGCCAAAAAGCTTAAGTGCTTGATACAAAGCTACAGTCCAGACACAAAGCCTTTGCATATGCAGAACCTCTACATAGTACATGCAGAGCTTCTGCATAGTACATGCAGAGCCTCTGGTCTCCTAACTCCATGGAACGCGCGTTTAGTCCAGACATTCTCCCAAGTGTCAAACAGAATCAAGGCAGCTTGACTTGGTCCGCTCCACTTTTCAAGGGCAGTCAACGATAAGGATGCGAACTTAGCGACTCAAAGATTCAAGTTCAAATAACCTGAGAGTGTCGACTTATATTATAGCAAATTTCTTATGAGAATACATTTAGATTGAGAATTGTTATTTTCATCTAATAAAAGCATCCGACTTATTCAAGTCTCTTACTATTGTTATTTTCTATTGAATATTTCGTTTGATCAAACTCAGTTCACCGTTCGTACTTCATCCACATTCTTTATTAACTGTGTTTTCTGAGAATTAAGAGTATCTGGGTTCCAACAATTGGTATCTGTAACAACCCACAATTTGGACTAACATGTATTACATAATAACCACATCTGACATCCAAACATTATATTGTTTACAAAATATGGGCTAACAAAAACTTTGTTTATTACATATAAACGTATCTAAACATAGTTTCTTAAACTTTCCCCTCGCCTTTGCCTTGGGTTGTATGATGACCTGCAAAACAGATTAGTCCAATAACTGAGCATTAGACCTAAAAGGTCTAGTGAGGGTTCAAAACTACTTTTTTAGTCCAAACTAATAGTTTAGAAGCAAACATGTACAGACATATGTACTTTATCTATATTCTATTATAGAATCTCTTTTTCTCGCGGTTACACCGCCATTACATCTTTTGTGCGGTTACACCGCCATTACATCTCTCTCGCGGTTACCCCACCATTACATCTCTCTTGCGGTTACACCGCCATTATATCTCTCTTTCGTGGTTACATTGTCATTACATCTAATTCAAATTAAGTTAAACTAGTAATCGAAATTAGTCAAACCAGCCGGATATGAAATCTGGTCAACCTTATCCGGAGATAGAATGCTATCATTTTGTCCGGATATGTAATCTGGTCACTTTCTCCGGTTATGGAATCCGGTTAACATACGAACATCAATTATAGAACCTGAGTAATGTTGAGCGATTTAACAAATTAAACAGGATGGCCTTTGAGCGGTTTAGGGCCACACCGGACAACCTTTAGCCGGTTTAAGAAGAATCCGGACAACCCTTGTCCGGTTTTGGTTGAATCCAGACAACCCTCGTCCGGATTAGATAGAATCCGGACAACCCTTGTCCGGTTTAGGATATATCCGGTCAATACATAATGCAATTCAATCTAAGCAAGTTCCAGTAACAAGTGACTTATGTATAAATGATTAGTACTCAAAACATCTAACACTCAGGTTAAAACCGAAAGTTCAAATTTTGAATCTTCTTCCTCTTCAGCCAAAACCGGATGACAAAGCTAAGGAGACTTTTCTAATTGCAAGTGTGAAAAACAAACCTTTCTTTGGAGACCCCATTTACTATATATAATAAATGGAAATTGTGATGGCAATGCATTCAGCCGACTCTCCTCCCCCCAACAAGACTTTTTATTAAACATAACTAAATACACACATCATTCTTACTTGCATATCAAGATTATGTAAAACAAATTTAAAACTCGTAAAATACTTAAACCGAATATTACAATATACCCTCCTTAGAAAAATTCCGTCCTGGAATTCCATTAAGCAAAAAGGTAGGGATATTTCATTCGCATTTCTGACTCTAATTCCCAGGTGGCGTCTGGCCCTTTGTGATAACGCCACTGAACCTTTTCTAACCCAACCTCTTTATTCCGCAACTTCTTTACTTTGAAGTCAGTAATGAGTTCAGGGGTTTCTTTAAAGCACAATCTTTCGTCAACCTTAATTTCAGGTAGCGGTACTGCTACATCTGGGTTTATTAAACACTTCCACAAATTGGACACATGGAACGTATCGTGAATTCCTCTTAGCTCCAAAAGAAGTTCTAACTTGTATGCCACTTCTCCAACCTTGGCAATAATAGGGAATGGTCCAATATATCTTGGACTTAACCTTCCCTTTTTACCAAAACGTACCATTCCTTTGCAAGGTGATACCTTTAACATCACTTTATCACCTTTTTGAAATTCAATCGGCTTCCGACGTTTATCTGCATAACTTCTTTGTCTATCTTGTGCCACTTTCATTCGTTCCTCTATTAAGCCAATTTTATCTGCGGTTTGCTGAACTAATTCAGGCCCAACTAACTGTTTTTCACCTATTTCGTTCCAACACAAAGGAGTTCGACATTTTTGTCCATACAGAACCTCGAAAGGTGCAGCTTGAATACTTGAATGATAATTATTGTTGTACGCAAATTCCACGAAGGCCAAATGACTATCCCATGATCCTCCAAAATCAATTACACATGCTCTAAGCATATCTTCTAAAGTTTGGATAGTTCGTTCACTTTGTCCATCAGTTGAGGGTGATAAGTTGTACTTAGCTTTAATCTGTGAACCCATCTCTCTTTGGAAGCTCTTCCAAAACATAGAAGTAAATCGGCTATATCTATCTGAAACAATTGATAAAGAAACACCATGACATGTCACTATCTCATCAATGTACAGTTTTGCCAATCTCTCGATTGAATATGATTCTTTCATCGGTAAGAAATGTACAGATTTGGATAATCGATCTATTATCACACATATATCATCATAACCTTTTGATGTCCTTGGCAGTTTGGTTATAATATCCATAGTGATGTGATCCCATTTCCAAACTGGAATTTCTAAGGATTGCAACTTACCATAAGGACGTTGCTGTTTTATCTTCACTTGGAGACATGTTAGGCATTATTCAACGTGTTTAGCTATATCCTTCTTCATACCTGACCACCAATAATGTTGCTTCAGATCCCGATACATTTTATTTGTACCTGAATGAATTGCAAAACGTGATTTGTGAGCCTCACTCAAAATACGTTTACTAAGACCACCATAGCATGGTACCCAAATTCTGTTATGGAATTCCCAGAATTCTTTACCATCTCTCACAAATTCAGATATTAATCCACCCAATTTTTCTTGTTTAACCTTATCCTCCTTCATTGCCTCATGCTGAAATTCTTGCAATTCTTCCTGAATGCTTGGTAGTAACTCAACTCGTAGAGCTACAACCTTGATAGTTCCATTTTTCTCTTGTCGACTTAAAACATCGGCCGCCACATTTGCCTTTCCTGGATGATTCAAAATTTCACAATCATAATCACTAACCAATTCTAACCATCGTCTCTGACGCATATTCAGATCTTTTGATGAAACATAAGGTTGTGAACTCTTATGATCTGTGAAAATTTGACATTTCGTACCGTATAGGTAGTGCCTCCATATCTTTAAAGCGAACACTACAGCTGTTAATTCCATATCATGTGTAGGGTATTGTCTTTCATGATCTTTTAACTGCCTTGAGCATAAGCAATTACCCTTCCACGTTGCATCAGTACACAACCCAAACCCATTTTTGACGCATCACTATATACCACAAATCTTCCATTCCATCTGGCAAGGATAGAATTGGTGCACTGCATAAATTATCCTTTAACATCTGAAAGGCCTGGGCTTGTGCTTCATTCCACTCATATTTCACATTCTTCATTGTAGCTTTGTTAATGGAGTGGATATACGAGAGAAATCTTGTATGAACTTACGATAATACCCAATCAACCCAAGAAAACTTCTGATTTTAGTTGGAGTCTTTGGGGCTTCCCACCTTTCAATGGCTTCAATCTTAAGAGGATCCACTTCAATGCCTTCTTTTAAGATAATATGTCCCAAAAACTGAACCTCTTGCAGCCAAAATGTAACATACACTTTCGCAAATACGTTGCAATTATCCCCTTTATAGGTGTTTATGTGATCAAAACGTAAAATTTGGAAGCAAACCTGAGTGCAATAAACTATATATGAAATAGTCGGAATCATCGTACGAGTCTCGGGGTAAAACAATTGGAAAGAAATGGGTCAAAAACATCAATATCTACGTTACGGATACATAAAAACTGACTTTTATTGGAAGATATTTTTGAGATATTTCTATTGTAAGTTGTATATTATCTCTTTACGAATGCGTGAGCGAAAACCACGTCAAAAACGGAGGTCCGAGCGAAAAGTTATGCGATTTTTTGTGATTAGTGGTAAAACCGAGTTTTCAGCCGAGTCAACTCAGTCCCAACTCATAAAAGTCGGTTATACATGTTATTTACCTTCTTTTTCACCCAAAACAGACTCTCATCTCCAAAACTTACTACCAAGGGTGATTTTGGCTTCATGGGGGTGAATCAAGGTTATTTCAAGGGGTTTTGCTTGATTTTTATGCCAAATTCATCCTCCAATTAAGGTATAACTATTTCATTGGTTAATCTTTTGATTTGAAGCTAGTTAGAGCTGAAATCAATGAAACTTAATCTGAGTTATATTAGTAATATGTTGTATTTAGATTGGTTATAGCMTAACTAAGTTGTTATGATGCTTGATTGATGATTTGGAGCTTTCGAAAATGAAGAATATAGGTTGAACTTTGATTTTCTTTATTAATGGCTATTTTGGTGAAATTCTTGAGTATTGATCTTGTAATCAATAATATAAACATGG
>NC_037544.1:23821006-23824777 GCF_001531365.2 Cynara cardunculus var. scolymus | reverse complement strand
ATGATGATGAGGCACCGATGTCTCCTCGAAGCGAACATTTGATGCAACGTATGACTTTATTAATTCAGCAAATGTTAGCCCAACAACGACATGACGATAGAAAGTCTGAAGATGATAAAAGTAAATGTAAGGAGAAAGAAAGGGCTGACACCTCAAAACCCAAAACCGACCGAGTCTCTTTTAAAACCTTTCGTGGTAGCGTTGCTACTGAGTTCTCTGGGAAGGTTGATCCGTTGGAGGCACTTGAATGGATATTAAATACTAAGAAGGTCTTTCGTATCACCCGAGTGCTATGTGATGATAAAGTGAATTATGCCACGGCCATGTTCCAGAGATTCGAGATGTCGTCGCCAATCGTGATATTTCAGAGTTTGAGAAAGCAGTGGAATCTGCACGACAGTGCGAACACGATTTGACCTGCTCGGATCGTAATCCAGCTCCGCCAGCCAAGCGACCTCGAATTGAAGGTGCCATATCTGCACCAACACAACAATTTTCTAGGAATTTCAATCCGAGATACGCTCAATCCCAAGCTAGATCACGACCTCAATCTTGGTCCCATGCTTATAGCCTTCAGTCAAATGCTACTCCACCCTGTTCTATTTGCGGTAAGGCTCATCAGGGCCGATGCAACACTGTTCGCCCTGAAGTTAGATGTCATGGTTGTGGTGAAGTTGGACACGTGAGACCGAACTACCCGAGGAGGGATATGCCATGCTACTCATGTGGTGCTATAGGCCATCGTCAAAGAGAATGCCCTCGATCTAAACCTGAGGAAAGTAAGGCTTCTGTTCGCCGACCTTCTACTAGTGGTGATACTCGTCAAAAGGAGGAGGTACCGTACGTCCAGGCCAGAGCTTTTCAAATCACTGCTGAGGAAGCTCGAGATAAACCGGATGTGGTTATGGGTATATTTCTCGTTAATTCTCATCCCGCTCGTATCTTATTTGATTCTGGTGCTACTAATTCATTCGTTTCTCCTATGTTTGCTCGATGTTTAAACTTTGTGCCATATGTGCTTGCTAAATCTTTTTACGTTGACACTGCTGATGGCACATCTATGCTAGCTGATAAAGTTTACAAAGATTGTGTGTTGCAATTAAATGAGCATGAGTTTTTCGTAGATCTTGTACCGATGGATATCCATAGCTTTGATATAATTATTGGTATGGATTGGTTGGCTAAGAATCGGGCTGATATTTTATGTTTTCAACGCATAATCCGTATACCGAACGACGTCGACTATTTACATGTTTACGGTGAAAAGCGTAAAGGAGACGTAAAGTTGATTTCTACGCTTAAAGCTCAAAGACACCTATCTAAAGGTTGTTCTTCCTATTTAGCCTATAGTTTTTTATGCATCGAAAGAGGTAAAGAAAACGGTTAGTGACGTACCGGTTGTGTGTGAATTTCCGGATGTATTTCCCAAGGACTTACCCGGTTTACCTCCTGATAGACAAGTTGAAATTCGAATTGACTTAATTCCTGGTGCAACGCCGATTGCTAGGACGCCATATCGTCTAGCTCCGGCTGAAATGAAAAAAAATGAAGAATCAACTGCAAGAACTTCTCGATAAAGGTTTTATCCGACCGAGCACTTCTCCTTGGGGTGCTCCAGTACTATTTGTCAAGAAGAAAGACGGTTCAATGCGTATATGCATCGATTACCGTGAATTAAACAAAGTAACGATCAAGAACAAATATCCACTTCCGCGTATCGATGATTTGTTCGACCAATTGCAAGGTGCGAGTTACTTCTCTAAAATTGATTTACGGTCGGGTTATCATCAACTAAGAGTGCGTGAAGAAGATGAATCGAAAACGGCTTTCCGTACACGTTATGGACACTATGAATTTTTAGTTATGCCATTCGGTTTAACTAATACACCTGCAGCATTCATGGATATGATGAATCGCATGTGCCGGCCAATGTTGGACAAATCTGTGATCGTGTTTATAGACGATATTCTTGTATATTCCAAATCTGAAGCGGATCACGTGAAGCATTTGTGTGAGATGCTTGAAACACTTCGACAAAAGCGTCTATATGCTAAATTTTCGAAATGTGAATTTTGNAAATGTGAATTTTGGCTACGTCAGGTGCAATTCCTAGGTCATACGATTTCTTGTGACGGTGTGTCRGTTGACCCGTCCAAAGTTGAAGCTGTAAAGAATTGGGAGCAACCTAATAATGCATCTGAGATTCGTAGTTTTCTTCGACTCGCGGGTTATTATAGACGATTCATACGAGATTTCTCTAAAATTTTCGTGCCTTTAACTTCGTTGACCCGGAAAGATGTCAAGTTCGAATAGGGTGAAGCTCAAGAGAATGCTTTTCAGGTGTTAAAGCTTTGTTTGTCAAATGCTCCTGTTCTATCTTTACCAGAAGGTAGTGACGACTTGGTAGTTTACAGCAATGCTTCTAAACTGGGTCTCGGTTGTGTTCTTATGCAGCGAGGCAACGTAATTGCATACGCGTCCAGACAGTTGAAAGATTATGAAAAGAACTATCCAACTCATGATCTTGAGTTGGCAGCGGTCGTTTTTGCACTAAAATTATGGCGTCATTACTTATATGGTACCAAATGTCAACTATTCACAGATCATAAGAGTTTGAAGTATATCTTCACTCAACAGACTTTGAACATGAGGCAACAATGAGCTATGGAACTGATTAAAGACTATGAATGTGAAATTCTCTATCATCCAGGCAAAGCTAATGTTATTGCAGATGCTTTAAGCCGGAAGACTTATGCAAACTCCATGTGTTATGCTATTACACATACGTCTGTGACATCCACACTAGTTGACAACATACGAAAATGGCAAGTAGAGGCTTTGAAGCCTGATCGTGTGAAACCAGAGCGTATAGTTGGTTATGTTTCGTATCTGACAGATGATAGTCGAGGACTTAAAGTCTTCAAGGACCATGTTTGAATTCCAAAACTCGGTGGTATTCGGGAATTGGTATTATTTGAAGCACATAAGTCGCAGATATCCGTGCATCCGGGTAGTACAAAGATGTATTACGATTTGAGATATGAATATTGGTGGCCGGGAATGAAGCGTGATATCGACCGATATGTGGAACAATGTGTTACGTGTTCGCAGGTTAAAGCTGAACACCAAAAACCTTATGGTAGCCTTCAACCTCTCGATATACCGGTGTGGAAATGGGAGGAACTTACAATGGATATCGTTACAAAGCTACCGAAGACATCTCGTCAGCACGACAGCATCTGGGTTTTCGTGGACCGTTTAACCAAAAGTGCTCACTTTCTGCCTGTTTGAGAGTCGTATTCTAAGGATAAATGGGCACAAATTTATATCGACGAGATTATTGCACGACATGGTGTTCCTCTGAAGGTAATTTCTGATCGAGATTCTCGATTACTTCAAAATTTTGGGCCAGTTTACAACGAGAACTAGGGACACGCGTGGCATTGAGTACAGCCTATCATCCCCAAACTGATGGCCAGTCTGAACGCACGATACAGACCTTAGAAGATATGTTGCCTGCATGTATCCTTGAGTTTGGTGGTAGTTGGGATATGCATCTACCATTGGTTGAATTTTCATACAACAACAACTATCACTTGACTATCGGTATGGCGCCTTTTGAGGCTTTATATGGTCGTAAATGTCGAACTCCACTGTGTTGGTGTGAGACGGGTGAGAAAGTGCTTGCTGGACCCGAAATGATTCAAATTACGCATGATAAGATTCAAGTTATTCGGGAAAGGATGAAAGCCGCTCAGGACAGACAGAAGT
>NC_037544.1:23811662-23818251 GCF_001531365.2 Cynara cardunculus var. scolymus | reverse complement strand
TGGAAAACAGGTGCTTACGGAAACGTCCTGTAAACCAAGCGGACATTTCGAATTAGAAACTCGTAAATATTATATCCCATTTGCTTTCTAAAGGTTTAAAAATATAACTTTTGTTGGTTTGTTTATCATTTATAGAAATGAGGTATTACAAACCTTTTATAATTTATGTAAACCGGGTCTTTCACAAAATTCACATTTTGACATCTTAGCATACAATCTTTCTTGTTTCAGCAATTCTAAGAGTAATGATGAGCATGCTCTTCTTCTGATCGAGAATATATCAAAATATCATCAATGAAGACAATCACAAATTTATCAAGGTAAGGACGGCATACCCTATTCATCAAGTCCATAAAGGCTGCAGGCGCGTTTGTGAGTCCAAATGGCATAACCAGAAATTTGTAATGACTATAACGTGTACGAAATCCCTTTTTCGACAAAACTTCATTTCGAATCTTCAATTGATGATAACCAGATCGTAAATCAATTTTCAAAAAATAAGTAGTCCCAACTAATTGATCAAACAAATCATCAATTCTTGGGAAATGATACTTATTTTTTATTATTAATTTATTCAGCTCTCGGTAATCAATGCACATTCTCATTGATCCATCCTTCTTATTTACAAATAATACTGGCGCACCCCGTGGAGAAGTACTTGGTCGGATAAAGCCTTTATCCAACAATTCTTTCAATTGAGACATTAACTCCTTTAATTCAGAATGAGCTAATCTATATGGTGCACGTGCAACCGGTGCTGCTCTAGGAAGTAATTCAATTTGAAGTTCAATCGTTCGATCCGGAGGTAGACTTATCAAGTCTTCTGGAAATACCTCAGGAAATTCTCTTATGACTAGGATATCAATGACGTAGGCAAGAAAACTAACACATCCCTTCTGTACATATTTTCGAGCCTTTAAAACCGAGATAAGGTTGGAGTAACGATCCCGCCGGTCCCCGTAAATTATAACCTTTCCTTTTTTCGGTAAGTTTATATGGATCATCTTTTCATTGCAGATTATGTTAGCTTGGTTTTTAGCTAACCAATCCATGCCTATAATTATATCAAATTCTCTTAAGGCAAAGGAAACAATTGTATAGATACCTCATACCCTTCTATACTTATAGAACATTTATCTATCATTTCCTTAACCAATACTTCACTATCATTTGTTGTTTCCACAATTAAATTCTCATTCAATGCTTTAGATTCTAAACGTGCGTAGTTAACAAATGATGGTGATACGAAAGAACGATTTGCTCCAGAGTCAAATAAAACATTGGCACATACTGAATTAACAAGGAATGTTCCTGTCACCACTTCAGGATGTTCTTCCGCTTCGCCTCTAGTCATCTGAAAGGCTCTTCCCTTTGCAATTTGTTCTCCTTGTCTCATCTCTCCACGACCACTTGGGTTAATACGATTAACCACTGACCCATGACCTATTAGAACATGATCAGATCCTCGACCCCTAGATTATCCAAATCCTCGGCCTCCCGCAACACCATACCCTCGTCCCTTAACTTGTGGACAATCACCGTTTACATGTTGAGATAAATTACAAGTAAAACATCTACGCACCATTTGACAATCTCGAGCTATATGTCTCGATTCCTAAGATTTAAAACATACTCACGACTCGGTATTGCAATTTCCTTGATGTATTTTATGACATCGTGTACATGCCTTATCAGCAAATCTTGGAACTGGCCGATTCAAATTTTCCATAACGAAATCAGTCATTGTAGCTTCCCCTTTTCTTTTATCCCCAACCCTGTTATAACCAGGTTTGAGACGACCTAGGTTGAGGTAATTTATACATGTTTATTATGTGGATTACGTGAAATATGCATATCTAAGTAGAAATGCATGAACTATATATGTGAAGCATACATAAGGTGGTGCACAATTGCGATAAGTTATTCGGGTGAAAACATTATTATATTATTTAAAAACTTATATCTTCATGGTAAAGAAATCATGAATTTAATAATGAAAAACCCACCATCCAAGATTATTTCTATTGGTTAAAACTTTCACCGCCTATGAGTTTTTAATAATCTTCACCGCCATGGTGAGAGTATTTAAAGAAATAAAAAGATAAGATTCTATCTTATCATTTCATTTTGAAGAAAAATCTGTTGAAAGAGAAAAAGAGTGTTGTGGCGGTGAGAGGTGTTCTTGAACAAATCTTTTTGTTCAAAGCTGTTTGAAGAGCTTGCGATGTGCAGTGTGTTTTAAAAACTACAGAACCTGCGACTGTTAAGGTGAGTTTTTAAACTACCGTTGATTTTAAACTGTGAGTTTTGATGACTAAAATCTTTATATTTTGTTATATAAACTGCTGGGTTTTGATATTGGTTTTGAAGAAAARATGGTAAAACTATTTTGATAATTTAAAGGTGTTGTTATTATATGTTTGAGTATTAAAAAYKGTTTTGRAAAASATAAAGAAGAGATTGCTTCKTTAAAACAGTTTTGGAAATGATATCCTGTTTTGAGGATTTAAAAGGSATATKATGTTTTTGGAAATYATTGAAAGAATAGATTGTTCTTKAGTTTGAAAGGTTTGAATGATAAAACTGTTGGTTGAAAACTATAGAGAATATTCTTTTGAGACGATTGTGATCTTGATCTGTCTTCATATGGAATTAATATATAGATTTTATGGATAAAACTATGAATGAGGATTCGATAAGATGGTTGTGACTGCGGTCCTTCATCCGAACTAGTTCATAGATTTTAAAGAAGAAATAAGGGTGGCATATCAAGGAGATGTGTCTTTTCGAATAAGGGTGGCATATCAAGGAGATGTGTCTTTTGGAATAAGGGTGACATATCAAGGAGAGGTGTATTTTGGAATAAGGGTGACATATTAAGGAGAAGTGTCTTTTGGATATAAGGGTGGCAATTGTGTGTGAATATTATAGCTCTTACTATTATATCTTTTAAGACTACAATAGATTTGAGTCCTTACTTCTTTGTGATTTGAGAACTCAAAKATATTGTTCTTATTAGAAATAATAGTATTTATGTTATTGAGAAGGGGAAAACTTGGCCTATGGCCATTGATATTGGTTAAAAGTGTTTTGAAACAGAATGGTTATTTTTGTGAGGAATCAGAGGGGCTCTGATTGTTCCTTGTAAGGAACCAGAGGGGCTCTGGTTGGTCCTCATTATTGGACCAAAGGATTATGGTTATTGATTTGGAGAATGAGCAAGTTTTTACTAAATGTACTAATTAGACCAGAGGCTCTGTATCTATTGATAAGAGCTTCTATGTCAAAATCATATTTTAGAAGTTTTATGAAAAGGAGTTTTATACTTAGAATCTTTTTATGAAAAACAGACCAGAGAAGCTCTGGTTGACTTACACGTTGAACCATAGGGGCTCTGGTTGATCATCTCTTTTGGAACCAGAAGCTCTGGTTAGTTCAACCAGAGGCTCTGGTCAAACATGAACTCTTCATAATTACTCTTTTTATGAAAAAGGCTATCTTATTGATTGAAAGTTTAACTAAAGACCATTTTAAGAAATTATATGAGTCAGAATTTCTGGTTAGTGCAACCAGAGGGGCTCTGGTCGAGGAACCAGAGGTTCTGGAAAAGAGACCAGAGGGGCTCTGGTCTTGGTTATTGAAATATATCTTCCAAGTGTGGTTTGGAACCAGAGGCTCGATGGACCAAAACAGAATTTGATTTTATTCCGCATGTTGTGAAATGATTATTTGATAAATGTTTTCGTAATCTTCACCCTGCATTACATAAAAGGGAACCTCACTAGACATTCATGTCTAACCCTCATTTTGTGTTTTCAAAATATGTGTGCAGGTAATGATAATAAGGGAAAGAGTATTATGTGAATTACTTCCCTATATGCTTAGCGGTTTTGGAAGCATAGATGCTAGGATGTAAGAACATGTACTTTTGGAATTTTTGGGCTGCGTATTTTATATTATAGACTCTTGTATCAAGGACCTATGTGGGGAAAAACATTTATTCTATATATGAAATGTGTTATATGCAATGTATGGATTTAGGGGTGTTACAGAGATGGTATCAGAGCCTGAGTTTAAGGGATTTAGGTGTTCACATGCATGATACCTAGACTTAAACTATTTCATTGTATATTAGGGTCCCAGACATAGTTAGCACCTTTGGAATAAATATAATAAGTTAAGAGATCAATGTGTAAGGTATTTTCGGATTACATCTGGCCAATGTAATTTTGAATCTACAGGTACATAACTGAACTTAGACACTTTATTATATTTGGGAATATGAAAAATGTGTGTTTTAACTTTGTTATCTACAGATGGCTAGTAGATCAAGAAGGTCAGAAAGGATCACCCGCCCTAATAAAGAAGAATTCCCTGTTGCTCCTATTGGCACCTCTAAGGACAGAAGCAGAGGCAGAGGTAGAGGCAGAGGTAGGGGCAGACTAGAGGCAGAATAAGCCAGCCAAAAATTAATATGAATCAAGCAGAATCAAACTCTGAAAATATGAATCAAGAACGGATGTATCACCCAGAATTTGTAACAAGAGACATATTAGCTGAAGAAATGGGAAAGCTAAGGGAAACCTTGACTTCTATCTTGAGGAATCCTGCCAGAATAGAGACAGGGAGAATTGAAGTTACTCCATCGAATCCAATTATCAATAACAAGGAAGGAGATATAAAGATGTTTCTAACTTGTAAACCACCAACCTTCTCGGGAGAAAGAGATCCAATTAAAGCTATGTGTTGGATCAAGGAGATGGATTCTGTATTCAATACCATCCGATGTGTTAAACAGATAAAGTTAGATTTGCAATCTTGGTGTTAAAATCAAATGCGTTATTTTGGTAGGAAGTAGAATCCTTTGCCAGAACAGATATTTTGCAAACTATGACATGGCTAGAGTTTGTCAACAGATTTAAGGAGCAGTTTTGCCCAACAGCTGCTGTTAGACAAATGGAAGAAGACTTTCTAAAATTGGAACAAGGAAACAGAACTATAAGGGAATATACAGAGAAATTCATCAAATATTCAAGATTTGCAGAACATTATATTTCCTCGGAATCTAGGAAAGTGGAAAGGTATATTCGGGGATTGAAACCATCAATCCGAGAATTTGTCATAGCCATGAATCGGGCTACATTTTCATTGACCGTTGACGCAGCGGAAGTAACAGAAAGAAACAAGAACAGACAAGAAGAAGGGAAAGCAATAGAAAAGAGGAAATGGGAAGGTCCATCAACCTGATACAAAGGACCAAAAGTTGTAAAGCATGGAAATAGGCCCTTACAAAGATTCAATGAAAGGACTTGTCCCCGATGCCATCAAATTCATCAAGGAGAATGCAGGATTGAGCTAAGGAAATATTACAAATGTGGTGAAACAGGTCATTTGTCGAATGTTTGTCCAACAGTTAAAAGGTGTTTTAATTGTAATTCTCCAGATCACCTCAGACCAAATTGTCCACAATTGAAAACCCCACAGTTAACCATGGGGAGCAATACATCAACAGGCCGAGGAAGACCAAATATGGGCAGAGGAGCAATGGGTGGGACTCGGGGTCGATCTTTTCAAATGACCAAACATGAAGCAGAAACTACACCCGATGTAGTAACAGGTACATTTTTCGTGAACTCCTTCTCGTTTGTATCCCCATCATTTGCCTTATGTGCTCATATGAATTCTATGCCACTTGACGATAAGTTAGTAGTTGATACTACTAACGGTCAAGTATCTGTGAGTTACGTTTTTAAAAACTACACTATCATGATTGAGGATTGTGAGATACCCATCCGATTGTTTCCCATGCCTATGAAGGAATTTGATGTCGTAGTAGGAATGGATTGGTTGGCAGAAAATAACACTAGCATCGTTTGCAATGAAAAGATGATTAGAATTATGTTACCTGACAGAAGGATAGTCGTAATTTATGGTGATCATCAGGATCATCATACCAGTTTGCTATCTATGATGAAAGCCAGAAAATGTATCCAAAAGAAATGCCAAGGATTTTTAGCTTACATAATTGATGCCAAGAAAGAAAAGTGTAAGCAAGAATTAATTTCGGTTGTCAGTGAATATCCTGAAATCTTTCCAGAAGACTTGTCAGGGCTACCTCCAGATAGAGTTATTGAATTTGGGATTGATTTGATACCCGGAGCAGCACCTGTAGCAAAAGCACCGTACAGATTAGCTCCATCAGAATTAAAAGAACTGGTTACACAATTAAAGGATTTTTCAGACAAAGGATTTATCAGGCCAAGTACTTCACCATGGGGAGCTCCAGTTCTGTTTGTGAAAAAGAAAGATGGCACCATGCGTATGTGAGTTGATTATCGATTGTTAAACAAATTGACCATAAAGAACAAATATCCATTACCCAGGATCGATGATTTGTTTGATCAACTAGTAGGAGCCAGTTACTTCTCAATGATTGATTTGCGATCAGGATACCACCAGTTGAAAGTCAAAGAAGGTGATATAGCAAAAACAGCATTCCGAATCAGGTACGGGCACCATGAATTCTTGGTTATGCCATTTGGTTTGACTAACGCACCTGCAGCTTTCATGGATCTGATGAATCGAATAT
>NC_037544.1:23809237-23810957 GCF_001531365.2 Cynara cardunculus var. scolymus | reverse complement strand
CGTAAAGAGAGAAGTGGAACTATCAAGGCAGTGGCGATGAAAATAAGTTTAAACCCAGATTTGCATAAGAAAATACAAGAATGCCAAACAGATGCTGTCAAGGAAGAAAACAACAAATCAGAAAAAGTGGGTAAGATAATTTCCATCATGAAACCGAATGGGGAAAGAATATTATGTTTCCAAGGTCGGATATGGGTACCAAATTATGGAAATACTCGAGAAACCATCCTAAATGAAAGCCACAAATCCCGTTATTCCATCCACCCAGGTACCAACAAGATGTATAAGGATATGAAGGCATTTTATTGGTGGCCAGGTCTCAAGAAAGACATCGCAAGATATGTAGAACGATGTTTAACTTGTTTGCAAGTTAAAATAGAGCATCAGAGACCCTATGGGAATATACAATCATTGGAAATACCGATCTGGAAATGGGATCATATTACGATGGACTTTATCATGAAATTACCCCGAACTCCAAAAGCTTATGATGTAATATGGGCAATAGTGGACCGTCTATCAAAGTCTGCACATTTCCTACCAATGAAAGAGACTTATTCATTGGAAAGATTGGCTCAAATCTAAATTAAAGAAATTGTGACTAGACATGGAGTTCCATTGTCCATCATATCTGATAGAGACAGTCGCTTTACTTCAAAAATTTGGGAAAGTCTACAACGAGCTTTGGGATCACAAATCAGATTAAGTACGGCTTATCATCCACAAACAGATGGACAAAGTGAAAGAACTATCCAAGCTCTCGAAGACATGTTGAGATCTTGTGTCATCGACTTCGGGGGATCATGGGAAGAACATTTACCGTTGATAGAATTTTCCTACAATAATAGTTATCACTCCAGCATCCAAGCGGCACCTTATGAAGTCCTATATGGAAGAAAATGTTGAACGCCATAATGTTGGAATGAGGTAGGTGAAAAACAATTGACAGGTCCCGAGATTGTACAAGTAACATCTGAAAAGATTGACCAAATTCGAACAAAAATCAAAACTACCTAGGATCGACAGAAAAGTTATGCCGATAAACGAAGAAAATCGATTGAATTTAACGTAGTTGACTTTGTAATGTTATAGGTATCTCCATGGAAAGGTGTTATGAGATTTGGGAAGAAAGGTAAGCTTAGTCCAAGGTATATTGGACCATTCAGAATCTGCAAGAGAATTGTACCGGTAGCTTATCAGTTAGAACTACCAGAAGAACTAAGCTTAATTCACAGCACCTTTCATGTATCAAATCTACGCAAATGTTTGGCAGACTCAAGTTTAGCAACACCACTTCCTGAGATTAAGCTTGACAATAAGCTGAGTTTTATCGAGACACCAGAGGCAGTAATTGACAGAAAGACCAGAGTATTGAGAAACAAGGAGATTAGTTTAGTAAAAGTGCAATGGCGTTTTCATAAGGGTTTAGAAGCAAGTTGGGAATTAGAATCTGACATGAGAGCCCAATATCCATGGTTATTTGAATAAGTGAATTCCGGGACGGAATTCTTTTAAGGGGGGAAGAATGTTATAACCAGGTTTGAGACAACCTAGGTTGAGGTAATTTATACATGTTTATTATGTGRATTACGTGAAATATGCATATCTAAGTAGAAATGCATGAACTATATATGTGAAGCATACATAAGGTGGTGCACAATTGCGATAAGTTATTCGGGTGAAAACATTATTATATTATTTAAAAACTTATATCTTCATG
>NC_037544.1:23806050-23807622 GCF_001531365.2 Cynara cardunculus var. scolymus | reverse complement strand
TATTGAAATATATATTCCAAGTGTGGTTTGGAACCAGAGACTCGATGGACCAAAACAGAATCTGATTTTATTTCGCATGTTGTGAAATGATTATTTGATAAATGTTTTGGTGATCTTCACCCTGTATTACATAAAAGGGAACCTCACTAGACATTCATGTCTAACCCTCATTTCGTGTTTTCAAAATATGTGTGCAGGTAATGATAATAAGGGAAAAAGTATTATGTGAATTACTTCCCTATATGCTTAGCGGTTTTGGAAGCATAAATGCTAGGATGTAAGAACATGTACTTTTGGAATTTTTGGGCTGCGTATTTTATATTATAGACTCTTGTATCAAGGACCTATGTGGGAAAAAACATGTATTCTATATATGAAATATGTGTTATATGCAATGTATGGATTTAGGGGTGTTACAAACCCTTTCTTGTGGTTGACGATTAATGTCATGTTCCAGTATCTCGGCAACGTCAACTACTGCTTCAAATGTCGTTGGATAACTGGATATCACATATTTCTGGAGATTAGACTCCATACCCGAAATGTATTTTCTTACTTTACTATTTTTAGATATGATATAGGCTTCATCAAACCGATATTGTTCCATGAAAACTTCCGTGTACTGACGAACTGACATGTTTCCTTGTTTTTGACGAAGGAAATCATCTTCTAGTTTTCGTACTGCCGCTTCAGGACAATATTGCATCTTAAACTTTATCACTAATTCTTCCCATAACATGGTTTTCAGAATATTTGGATCGAACTTGACAAAACCTCCCACCAATATAAAGCACTTGACCTTAAACGAGATACAACAAACATAACTTTGTCTTCTTCTGCACTTTTACTGATCTGCAGGCTTAGTTCAATTTCTTTAAGCCAACAAATGGCTTTGACAGGGTCACGTTCACCAGAAAATTTAGGAGGTTTACAAGCAAAAAACATTTTAATATCCCCTCCTTTATGAACCGAGGATGAAGTAAGGGGCACAGATGTATCTGTTGCCTGTGTACTAGCTCCGGCTTCATCCTGATGGTCAGGATCCCTTATTACTTTTCGGTTATTTTGTGCCGCATGTCCCAATCAATTTACCAAAATTTCCTGGAACTTACCCAATTCAGCAGCCAACATTTCTTGTGTAATAAATCCAGGATCAGGTTCATTATGTCCTCCCCTTGCTCTCCCTCTTCCACGGCCGGACATAGAACTTTCTTGTGCCGATAGTTCTTGTTCCATACAAGTTTCTTGTCTATTATTTCTTCCTCTTCCTCGACCCCTGCTTCGACTTCGCGTTTCTATAGTCATCATATTTTCCGGGTCTTCTTCTTGGGTTACATTTCTTCTTCCCCGACCTCTTCCATAACCGGTAGAGGTTCTGATGGGTTAGGATTATCAGCCATTTCTCAGTGTACGTCTCTTTCAGTCACATTTAAACATATATGATTATTCACTTAATCAAAGCATGATAATACATTTATCCTCGAATCTATCCATAACTCATGATTACGTTAGTCATATGTAATCTAACTTTATCATATTTATTCTCATAATAGGTTCAGCCATAACATATTC
>NC_037544.1:23802681-23803951 GCF_001531365.2 Cynara cardunculus var. scolymus | reverse complement strand
GGCTGGTCTTCTTCCAGACTTAGACGATTTGGCACAACAGCATCTTCATATGATCCATTTTTAGCCCCGATTGCTTAATAAAAATTTTTGAGATAATTATTAGGATCAATTTGATGCTAACACCCAAACGGACGGGCAGAGTGAACGCACAATTCAGACTTTAGAAGATATGCTTCGAGCATGCATAATCGAGTTTGGAGGAAGTTGGGACATTCATTTACCATTGGCGGAGTTCTCTTACAATAACAGCTATCACACTAGTATTCAATGCGCGGCATATGAAGCCTTATAGGGGCGCAAGTGTCGATCACCACTTAGTTGGCTAGAGACTGGGGATAGTCAGCTCACGGGACCAGACATTGTGCAGGAAACTACTGATAAGATATCATAATCAGAGAAAGACTTAAGGCTGCCAGGGATCGTCAAAAAAGTTATGCAGACAACCGGAGGAAGCCTCTTGAGTTTCAGATGGGGGATAAAGTGTTTTTGAAAGTATCACCGTGGAAAGGGTTAKTGCAGTTTGGAAAAAAAGGGAAGTTAAGCCCTAGGTATATTGGACCATTCGAGATCACCGAAAGAATTGGTCCAGTAGCGTACAAACTAAAGCTACCCCAGAAATTAAGTGCCATTCATAATACGTTCCATGTGTCCAATCTTAAGAAATGCTTGGCCGACGACTCATTGATCATGCCCCTAGAAGATGTTCAGGTTGATGATCAATTGCACTTCATAGAAGAACCCATTGAGATCCTCGATAGAGAAGTTAAGTAGTTAAAGCGAAGCAAAATTCCGATTTTGAAGGTTCATTGGAAATCAAGGCGTGGTCCAGAGTACACTTGGGAGCGAGAAGATTTCATGAAAGGCAAATATCCTCATTTGTTTGCAGAGAAATCTATTGGTAGTAGCAGTCGTTAAATTTCGGGACGAAATTTCTCTAACAAGGGGAGACTGTGACAGCTGTCAAATTCGAATTTCCAGGTTAGCTCTTATTAAGTTTATATTAGTGTTATTGAAGATAATTTATAATATTAGGAGTTAGTTAGGTTAGTTTGGTCGAAAAATTTCTAGAGATTTCGGCAGTTGCTTAGAAAGTCCGGTTCCGACCCGTAATTATCTGAAATATCCTATACAGTGCCAGTTGCTCTAATTTATACCTAATTTATATAAAACACCAAGTTTTAGTGTTTTAAATATAAAACCTTTCTATTTAAATGAATATAGTCGTCATGGGTTTTTAAATTGAAGAAAAATGTCAAAATTGAGAAAATGG
>NC_037544.1:23800979-23802381 GCF_001531365.2 Cynara cardunculus var. scolymus | reverse complement strand
TTTTTCCCTCCCTTATTCTACATATAAGTAGCTTCATTTCTTCATTATTCCTCATTTCTCTTCTTTCAAAATTCAAACTCCTCTCCTCTCTCTCTCCCACTTTGAGACCATCTTCATTCTCCATCATCTTCAGCCGAATTTCTCTCTTTTCTTTATCAAATTAGCAAGGGTTTTGAAGATACTACACTCCTTTCATCAACAATCAAGGTAACATCTTCATCTCCCTCTTTTTCTTGTAAATTTTGGGAGAAAAACCCACTTTTTATGCATTCTTTATCTACTATCTTCTAACCTCCGAAAATTATGAGTTTTAAGGAGATATTATACCAAAATGTGTAAAAATATTTATATGACGGTGGTAATCTATGACCCAAACATTAGAACTCAAGAAGATAGGTAGAATCATGATTTTATGTGAGTTTGTCTCTTAAAAATGGCATTTTTAGATGCTGACAGATTATGTGCATGTGCACAAATCGTCTATATCTTGTAAATTATATGTTCAAATGTTATTAAATTTCTTCTAAAAGATTATTTATTGAGTTGGGGTTGTAATCTAATTGGTCTCACTCAAAAATATTGAGTTTTGACTCCCCAAATACTCAAAACATTATATATGTGCATCTGAGAGTTTTTCAGTAAGTAAACCCTACTTTAAACAGCCATAACTCTCTAGATAATCATTCAAAATCATTTATTTTTCTTCTGGATGTTATTTTAATGAGTTACCTTTCAAATTCCACTGATTTCATTCAATAATGTGGTGATTTGAGAACATGCAATCTGTCCGAATTTGACAGATTTGTATATGTTGGTTCCAATGACCATATCTCTTTCAAACTCGATGAAAAAGGATGATTCTTCCTTTGAGAGTTAACTATATGAGTTGTCTTCTGCATGAAAGTGGAATCACATGAAAATATGGAGTTTTGATCTCTAAACACCTAAAACACTTTAGGTGTGCAAACTGTGAAACCACCAGTAGGTAACTCCTACTTTGTATGCTAATAACTCTTTACTTACTTGCTCTTAGTGTATGATTATTCTTCTTAAATGTTATTTTATGAGTTAGGGTTCATATGAACCCAGTTTCACTCAAAAATACCAAGTTTTGAGGCATTAACCAATTTATTAAAGTTAAGTGTGCAATCTGTCAACTAATGACAGATGTGTGCATGTAACTTTATGGTACCATATCTTCTTCTTAACTCATCCAAAATGAGTGACTCTTAGTTTGAAAGTTTCATATAAGTGTTAAGCTTATAATCCAACTTGAATTTCTGCAGAAGACTTAGTACAACTCTTTAAATAAGTATTTTACTAACATGATGTAATCTGCCATATCAGTTGTGATAAATTGTATTGCATAAATTATTTGAATCATTATTGCATGTCCAAAATA
>NC_037544.1:23789877-23800479 GCF_001531365.2 Cynara cardunculus var. scolymus | reverse complement strand
CATGCAATATTCAATGTGTTTAAATTGTGGATTCAAATTGATTCTTATGAATTATGCTTTGAAATGAAATTGTGAATACGAGCACTAACACCTTGTACCCTAGTAATAGTTGTGTTTGGGTTAATTAAAAAGTCCCAATGGTGACACTACTTATTAACTCGTATGAGCCGATAGTTTAAGTGGATAGCGCTATTTGGATTGACAATCTCACCTTCTACTGGTGAGTAGGGGTGCATTTAACTAAAACAAGAGTTCTATACATGTGGGGTTTAGTCCCACCGCTGAGGTAGTTCGGTATTTAAGGGCGTAGTTGTCGCAGGTTTAGTAGTGGCCCAACACTTAAAAAAAATTTGGAGTACATTGTGCCTCGTGTGTAAGTGTTGCGAGTAAGTAAAAGATTTACTCGAATTAATTATTGCATAAAAGGATTTGTTGTGCATTGAAAACATGTGAACTCACCAACTCTTGTAGTTGACACTATTTTTGACGTGCTTTTCAGGGGTAAGAAAGGCTCATGGTGACACTTAAAAAGAAGCTGTGTCACAGTCATCACCTTCAAACTTCTTTTGTGTTTAATTTACAAGCTTGTCTTTGGAATTGTAAACTTTGGTTATGATGTAATTAAATTTTAAATGTATGATTGTGTTATTTATACTCTATTGCTATGAGACTCTACCTGCCATACCTCGCGTTTCCGCTTTAGCGGGGTGTGACAAACCCTGTCACTAGTATAACCGAAAGATGAATGTTACGTTATTATACTTAAATCAAACAAAGCCTGATCACCTATGTTTAACTTAAGTATGTATAATAGGAGACTTGAATCGGTTATATTAGAAATATGCTCAAATTAAGAAATTTTATTTAAAATATGAAAAGCATGATTGTGTGTGTGTTTGCATAAATTTTGAATATCCATCGCCCTAGACCAACCAGAAGCTCTGGTTGTGAAGTAAACATGATATCCAGAACGCTAAGTCAACCAGAGGAATTAGCGATGTATTTATTAGCACTGTATCTTAAGAAGAACAAGAAGCTCTGGTTAAAGGAACCAGAGGCTCTGCTCCTCGAAAAGAAAATATCTGCTAAGTGTAAGGAACCAGAGGTCGATGGACCAGAGATCCATTGGTTTACTAAGTGTGAGGAACCAGAGGTCGATGGACCAGAGATCCATTGGTCTGCTAAGTGTAAGGAACCAGAGGTTGATGAACCAGAGATCCATTGGTCTGCTAAGTCTAAGGAACCAGAGGTCGATGGACAAAAGATCCATTGGTCTGCTAAGTGTGAGGAACCAGAGGTCGATGGACCAAAGATCCATTGGTTTGCTAAGTGTGAGGAACCAGATGTCGATACACCAGAGATTCATTGGTCTACTAAGTGTGAGGAACCAGAGGTTGATGGACCAGAGATCCATTGGTTTGCTAAGTGTGAGGAACCAGAGGTCGATGGACAAGAGATCCATTGGTCTACTAAGTGTGAGGAACTAGAGGTCGATGGACCAAAGATCCATTCGCCTGCTAAGTGTGAGGAACCAAAGGTCGATGGACCAGAGATCCATTAGTTTGCTATGCATGAGGAACTAGAGGTTGATGAACTAAAAATCCTTTATTTTGCTAAGTATGGATGACAAACCAAAGACCGATGAACTAGAAAATTCATTATTGTTCCAAGTATGGGATGTCGGCCTAGAAGCTCTGGTAATGCAACCAGAAGCTCTGGTCATCTAGAGGCTCTAGTTTGCTTGCCATCTTTAGTCCCTGCTTAGTAATTTTTGTCCTAACACTAAGCACTTATTGATGGTACATCTAGTAATTAAGTTTGTTAATATCGCAGATCATTATGACATCATCTATTCCTAGTGAATATTCGGCAGATGAATCTGATTATGTTGTTAGTCGATCTAGAAGGAACTCATCAATCAATGAAGAGGTAGACCCATATGAGCATGAGGACACAGCGACTAGCGAGACACCCGCTTTATCACCTGCATCAATATTGCCCCCATCGGAACCAGTGCCCGATATTCCACCTCAAACATTTCATGGTCCGAGGATTAGAGTCACGGCTAGGAAAAGTGTACCACTACCTTGACGGGTGACTTTTGAGAACTCCAATAGAGCGAGAGGAGAGTCATCTCAACCACCGCATAGGAGCGAGGCATCCCAAATTGTAATTGGAGTGCATATACCACCTGCTCAAGGCATGACTTTGGATGAACGCGAGTAGGTGCGGGGTATTGCATCGGAGTCTCAAACTCACCAGACCCGGCTGGGATATCACCACTACATTTTGAACAACCTATCTGATGTATTGGATATGCACCACCAATGTTATAACCAGGTTTGAGACAACCTGGGTTGAGGTAATTTATACATGTTTATTATGTAGATTACATGAAATATGCATATCTAAGTAGAAATGCATGAACTATATATGTGAAATGTGAACATGATATTGTGCATGCATATATATGAAAAGATGGCATGACATATATGATTTATACATGTATGCATGTGGTGTAAAGCATGCATAAGGTGGTGCATATTTTTGATAAGTTATTCTGGTGGAAACATTATTATATTCAAAAACTTATACCTTCATGATTAAGAAACCATGAATTTTATAATGAAAAACCCACCACCCACGATTATTTCYATTGGTTAAAGCTTTCACCGCCTATGAGTTTTTAATAATCTTCACCGCCATGGTGGGAGTATTTAAAGAAATAAAAAGATAAGATTATATCTTATCATTTCATTTTGAAGAAAAATATGTTGAAAGAAAAAAAAAGTGTTGTGGCGGTGAGAAGTGTTCTTAAAGGAATCTTTTGTTCAAAGCTGTTTGAAGAGCTTGTGATTTGCTGTGTGTTTTAAAACTACAGAATCTGTGATTGTTAAGGTGAGTTTTTAAACTACCRTTGATTATAAACTGTGAGTTTTATAAATACTGTTGATTATACACTATGGGTTTTGATGTAGCTTTTGAAGAAAAGATGGTAAAATTATTTTGATAGTTTAAAGGTGTTATTGTTGTATGTTTGAGTATTAAAAACTGTTTTGGAAAAGATAAAGAAGAGATTGCTTCTTTAAAACAGTTTTGGAAATAATATCCTGTTTTGAGGATTTAAAAGGAATATGATGTTTTGGAAATCATTGAAAGGAAAAGATTGTTCTTGAGTTTGAAAGGTTTTGATGATAAAACTGTTGGTTGAAAACTATAGAGAATATTCTTTTGAGACGATTGTGATTTTGATCTGTCTTYATTYGRAATTAATCTATAGATGTTATGGATAAAACTATGAATGAGGATTCGATAAGATGGTTGTGACTGCGGTCCTTCATCCGAACTAGTTCATAGATTTTGAAGAAGGAATAAGGGTGGCATATCAAGGAGATGTGTCTTTTGGAATAAGGGTGGCATATCAATGAGAGGTGTCTTTTGGAATAAGGGTGGTGATTGTTTGTGAATATTATAGCTCTTACTATTATGTCTTTTAAGACTACAATAGATTTGAGTCATTACTTCTTAGTGATTTGAGAACTCAAAGATATTGTTCTTATTAGAAATAATGGTATTGATGTTATTGAGAAAGGGAAAACTTGGCCTAGGCCATTGGTATTGGTTAAAAGTGTTTTGAAACAGAATGGTCATTTTTATGAGGAATCAGAGGGGCTCTGGTTGTTCCTTGTAAGGAATCAGAGGGGCTCTGGTTGGTCCTCATTATTGGACCAGAGGATTCTGGTTATTGATTTAAAGAATGAGCAAGTTTTTGCTAAATGTACTATTTGGATCAGAGGCTCTGGTCGAGAAACCAAAAGTTCTGGAAGAGAGACCAGAGGAGCTCTGGTCCTAGTTATTAAAATATATTCTAAGTCTGGTTAGTACAACCAGAGACTCTGGTCGAGAAGCCAGAAGCTCTGGAAAAGAGACCAAAGGGGTTCTGGTCCTGGTTATTGAAATATATTCCAAGTGTGGTTTGGAACCAGAGGCCCGATGGACCGAAACAGTATGATTTTAGTTTTGCTACATAAAACGAATTATTTGAAATAAATGTTTTGGTGATCTTCACCCTGCATTACATAAAAGGGAACCTCACTAGACATTCATGTCTAACCCTCGTTTCGTGTTTTCCAAAAATATGTGTGCAGGTAAAGATAATAAGGGAAAGAGCATTATGTGAATTACTTCCCTATGTGTTTAGTTGTTTTGGAAGCATAGATGCTAGGATGCAAGAACATGTACTTTTGGAATTTTTGGGTTGCGTATTTTATATTATAGACTCTTGTAWCAAGGACCTATGTGGGGGGAAAACATGTATTCTATATATGAAATATGTGTTATATGCAATGTATGGATTCGGGGGTGTTACAACTAGCGTATGATGAGAACCTCGGATGCCGTCATTGCTGCTAGATGAGAGATTAGGAGATTGTATAAATGCCTGGTGGCGAGTGTGTTGATGGTGTTAATGCTAGGAATGCTAATCTGCTGGATGCTGCTCTAAAAGTGATGACTAGTGATAGAACATTTACTCTTTTGCATTGAAACCTAAGATCTGTTTTGAGGGTTGTATTCAACTGTAAGCCCTTAGCGTCTTTTGAAAATGTTTAAATGCACTGAACCTTGGTTGAATATAAAATTATTCTGTTTGATCATGCAAATGTTCAAATGTTAAATTTGAGATGAATATCTTACGTATCATTTAGTTGATTAGAATTTTTCAAACAAAGGTATTACTATGGAAATAACAAATTCCTGTTTGATCTAGGATTTAGAAAATGCCGCCAAGAAGAGAAAACCCTAAAGTTGCACGACTCGTATCAGAACAACTCTTAGTCGCACCCCCCAATATTTTCAGCCAGGTAGCGGCAGGCCTAAACGCTAACCAACCAACCAATTCTGAGCCTAGAACACCCAAGGAATGCACCTATAAATCCTTCAGATCCTGCAACCCAAAAGAATTCCATGGAACTGAGGGAGCCGTAGGATTATTAACCTGGATTGAGAGTATGGAATCTGTTCTCCATATTAGTAAATGCACTGAAGCAAATAAGGTAGAATACGCTGCATGCTTACTACAAGGCCGAGCACTGACATGATGGAACACATTGATTCAGACTAGGGGTCGGGAAACGGCCAACCAACTTTCATGGGAGGAGTTCAAGAAACTACTTAAGGACGAATATTGTCCAAGGAGTGAACTCCAAAAATTGGAAATGGAGTTATGGAACCATGAGATGAAAGGGACGAACATAGCTGCATATACTGCCCGATTCCATGAGTTAGCAAATTTAGTGCCACATCTTGGGGATTGTCTCCAGAAATTCGAGGAAATATCACCTCGGCAAACACAAAGACCCTTCAGGAGGCAATAAACATTGCGACCAAGCTCACAAATAATGTTGTTCGGTCTGGGGAATTCAACAAAGAAAAAGAAAGGTGGAAGAACATGGGAACCAAAGATCTGGGGGAAGATTTGGCAAGAATAGGAAAGTAGTAGGAAATTTTGGGGTACAGACCCAGGTGGTAAATCAAGGAAGCAAACCTAAGTGCAATAAATGTAAATATCCGCACTGGGAGAATTGCATCATTTGTCAAAGATGCCACAGAAGGGGCCATCCCACAAAGAATTGCCGAAAACGATTGTGTTTTGAATGTGGGAGTCCGGACCATATGAGAAACATTTGTCCGAAGAGAAAACAGGGAACGAATGCTAGCCAAACCCGACCAGCCAATCAAGGAAACCCAGAAAGTCAAGCACGGGGCCGAGCATTTGAGATTGGAGCAAAGGAGGCTAGGCATGATCCCAATGTGGTTACAGGTACATTTCTCTTGGATAATGAATTTGCATCGGTATTATTTGATTCAGGAGCAGATAGAAGTTTTGTATCATTAGATTTTAAGCCGAAGATTAACTTAAAACCTCAAAATTTGAAAGAAGTTTACATAATACTAGTGGTGTACCTGCGCGATGCAGCACGGGTAAATCACAATTTTGAATATGGAAAGAACCAAAAATCTTACTCGGTAAGAACGAGGCAAGGACTGAGAGTCTTACCTGGTAAGTGATGACTCTTACCACAGTAAGCTCTTACCGGATAAATTGTTGCATAGAAAGCCGTTTTTGTTGACTAAAATCTTACCCGGTAAGTAAATAATAATATTGAATTTTACCGATAAGTGCTTACCGGGTAAGTGTTTAATAAACGGCACCTAAGTTTTACAATACAATATAATGTACACAAAAACTTATTTCTAATTGAAAATCCATATAAGAGCCTTAATAACAATCTTACTCGCTTGTTTGACCATATTCTTACTACCGGTAGTTTGGCATGTTGATATTTTAGTCAAACTTGAAGTAAAGAATGGCATCGTTTCTGAGAGACATATTTCAATTCATGAGAAAATGTATCTGCAAAAAGTAAGCAAACTAAGAGAAGTTGGTTATATGGTTTAAATATCATAAGCATACAAGCTTCAAGTAATAGATGATATATGAAGGTAGTGGGTTACCAGGAGGTTTAATTGGTCAACATATCTTAACAAACTACATGAATGAAAATGAGTAAGCAAAGCATGAATCATTTTATTAAATACAAGAAACTTACTCCTGTAAATTGCAGTGTTCTCCTAACCATCCCCACTTTTGCAATCTCAGGAGGAAACTGTATTATATGAACTTACATGATATAATGAACCCCAAAACTAGCATTTACACATAGTAGTGAGGCATGTATGTTCATAATAACAAGAAGATATCACAGAGCACATAGGACATACATTTGATAGGCTACAATAACAAGAAGATATCAACACTCCATTTGAAAGAACTTCATCCAAAGCTCTTATAAGGACACAACCTTTCCCATCTTCCATTAAGAAAATGGGATTTTTTTTGCCTCTCAAAGCTCTGTGGAGCAGTCTTTCGCTGCAAGAAGATCAACTATTTCCTCATTGTAGGGTTCCAAAAAAGTAACTTTCATGCTATAATCAACATTTTCAGCCTCTAGTTTATCAAAAAAAATCAACCTCATTGTAGAGTTCCATATGGTACGTTTACAGCGCTAACCATATGTAAACATTGTGCAATTGAAGCCCTCAAGAACTTCATTCACAATAGGAAAATTTGCTTGGTCATATCTCAATCTCTGATGTGATTTGGGTCCAAAAACCATCAAACATTTCAAGAATAAGATAAACTTTTCATAATGCAATAAATTCAAAGCTTTACATGAATCTTACTTTTTGGCTCATGTAACAACAGATCAAAGGATGTACCTTGTCAAAGGTGCAGACTTTGTTTACTTGCTTGTTAGCAACACTTTGCAATATTACCACTTCTCTTTTGTGTTCATTGCATGTTGTCACCTTTAGCAATCACACTTTTGCTCGTCATTGCTTAAGAGCCTACCAATACATTAAAAAAATAAGGTGTCGTTTACCAAACGCTTACCAGGGTAAGCATTTACCAAGTCATTTTACTTTATTGGAAGAATATGGCAAGGACTAAAAATCTTACCCGGTAAGAGCGAAAGCAAGAATCGAAAGTCTTACCCGGTAAGTGAGGACGAGGACTTCTACCATGGTTAGCGCTTACCGGGATAAATTATTGCATACGATGCGTTATAGTGAATAAAATCTTATCCGGTAAGTAAGCGATAGTGTTGAATTTTTCAGATAAATGCTTACCGGGTAAGTGTTTAGGTAAACGACCCCTAATAAGACTTAAAAGTATTTTCATTCACTTTGGTGCAAGTTTAACATATCCAAAGTTATGTTTAGTTACGGAGTTGGCAAGACCTTAACTTCATTGTCCGTATATGACACATAGAAACCATACATGATTGATAGAATAAGCATAAAATTTGTCACCTAAAGTTGATTTAAAATGGAAGGCAAAGTTTGAGACGCTATGAGGATGATGTTAGTTTGTTCAAAAGGAATTTTACATCTAATTGTAGGCTAACCCTACAAGTTATATGAGCTGGAAAGCATAAAAACATCTCCATACTTTCTATAAGCTGCATATTTAGTTTATGAAAACAAAACAACCACAATTCATAGTAGAGTACATTATTTTAGTACAGAATCTATAAGCTGAATACTAATGATCAAAGTAACATCCAGGTTCAAGAGGCTTAACAACAATCCATTTTGATGGCCAAACATGTTATGCGATAAAGTAAATGAGGGGTATGTATGCATTGCAGCAGGCCTCTCCGTATATGTTTTACGGATTAAATTAATTAATTAATTATCAAGTATTAGATAGATTAAAATATGTTAGGAAGAATGATAATGAATTATATATTACAGGAGATGATTGCATTTCAATTGGACCTGGTTGTGTAAATGTTGATATAGAGGGTGTCACTTCTGGGCCTAGTCATGGGATCAGGTAATTAAATTCTTCTTCTTCTGCATCTTTCTTACTTAATTGACATCTAATATATATATATATATATATATATATATAGTTTCTTTGTTACTTAACTGACATCTAATATATACACACACACACACACATATATATATATATATATGGTAATAAATGATGTATGTATGGTTGGTGCAGCATTGGGAGCCTTGGGGTACACAACTCCCATGCGTGCGTTTCTAACATAACCATACGCAATGTCGTGATACATGATTCTGATAATGGGGTTCGGATCAAGACATGGCAGGCGTGCGTTTCTAATATAAATGATGTATATATGGTCAGTACTACTACAACTCCCAGGCGTGCGTTTCTAATATAAATGATGTATTATGTATATATGGTCAGTACTACTGCTCAAATAAAAACTGCGTAAACCAAACGTCAGCGGTGTATGTCAGAGACATCTCGTTCAGGAACATAAAGGGAACACAAAGGACAGAAGACATTTTAAACAAATGCAAAACAAAAAACACAAAAGAGACAATCCAGATATAGAGAAGATCTCATTATACAAAGGTAAGCCAGATCAAAGATCAACAGCCCAAGTACCACAAAAGAGACCAAGCATACAATATGGTAGGATCAAAAGATCAACCACCAACAAGATGCCAAAAGCCAAAAAGAAGATACGAAATAAACAAAAAAATCAAACACAAAAGATAGTCAAGAAGAAGAAGAAGCTCCTCAAACTCTATATGTCCATAGGAGTAGAGGTCTAAAGTTGTTTAAGCACAGTCACTCCAGATGGCCAAAATAGAAACAAAACAGCAGGTATATTTTAGACCATATACCATCAATACTCCACCTTATACCTCCAGAAAAGCAACATAAAACCCTGTCCAAATAACAAGAAACTTCAAGAAAACCAATCCAACAGTCCTAATGACACCACAAAAGCAAGTCCATTATATTTAGACAAAGCAAGTCTATACATATCTGAATGAAAAAACCATGAATAAAGATATGTTGACAAGAGCATGTTATAGAAGCTTCTGTTTGGTGCATTAGCTTCCGTTTCTTATCTTGACAATCTTTGGATCGGTTTGAGACACTGCTTCTTTCGTACTTGAGCAAATAGATCACCAACTGAAATGGAAACAGAAATGAAATGGAAACATAAATGAACCAAGCCTGCTCAAATGAAATGGAAACAGATGTGTGCGTGTGTATATAAGATGAAAATGGAATGAAATCATCCTATACGGGAAACTTAGTTGCAAATAAGATGAAATGGAAACAGAACATTTGTATTGCTAACAGTCATATGAGAATAACTACAAATAATCATCCGATTCTACTTGGCATCCTTTGAAAAGTGTCTATATTTGGGTTTTAGTTTCTTACACAAAAGTGAAATTATGAAACAGTTTACTTGCAGCAGTCACAGTTCATATAGAATCCATTCAGCTAAATGGCCTGTAGTATGGCTAGTTTGCAAGGGATCGTCAGAAAAGTTATGCTGACAATCGAAGGAGACCATTAGAGTTCCAGAAAGGCGATAAAGTTTTCTTAAAGGTCTCACCATGGAAAGGAGTGATGCGTTTTGGAAAGAGAGGCAAGATGGGCCCTCGTTATATTGGTCCCTTCGAAATAGCAGAAAGGACTGGACCAGTGGCATACAAACTAAATTTGCCCTCAGAGTTTAGCGTTATCCATGATACATTCCATGTATCGAATCTCTAAAGATGCCTAACAGATGAAACTCAAGTGATGCCACTGGAAGATGTGCAAGTTAACGATCAACTGCGTTTTGTTGAAAAACCCATAGAGATCATGGATAGGGAAGTTAAGCAGTTGAAGCGTAGCAGGATCCCCATAGTAAAAGTTCATTGGAACTAAAGGCATGGACCGGAGTACACGTGGGAAAGGGAAGACTCCATGAAAGACCAATATCCCCACCTGTTCTCAAGCTAATCATGATTTGGAGTTTTACGATTAAATTTCGGGACGAAATTTTTCTGGATTGGGAAGACTGTGACAACTCTGCATTGTGGGATTTCAGGTTAGTACTTTATTTCAGGATCCTGATTGAAAACTAAGCCTTTTTAGGATTTAGCCTCAGAGATCGTCTTGTTAGTCTGATTAGATCATGTTTTGACGGTAGCTAACCAAGTTAATTCATGCAAGCCAATTAGTCTTGAAATATTTCACAAAAAGAT
>NC_037544.1:23783853-23785502 GCF_001531365.2 Cynara cardunculus var. scolymus | reverse complement strand
TCAAACGCAAGTGGCAGGACCGGACGATGCAGTTAGATGCAACAAGTGCAAATTTCCGCACCTAGGGAATTGCATCATCTGCCAAAGGTGTCATCTAGGGGGTCACACGGCAAAGGACTGCCGGAAGCGGTTATGTTACAACTATGGAAGTCCAGACCATGTAAGGAGTGTTTGCCCAAAAAGGAAAGTAGGGACAAACATGTATCAGACCCGGCAGGTTAGTTCAGGCAACTCTGGAAGTCAGGCTTGAGGCAGAGCATTTGAATTGGGAGCCAGGGAAGCCAGAGAGGATCCCAATGTAGTTTCAGGTACGTTTTCTCTGAATAATGAATTTGCATCGATTTTATTTGACTCTGGGGCGGACAGAAGTTTTGTGTCCCTAGACTTTAAGCAGAAAATTAACTTAAAGCCCCAGAAGTTGAAAGAGGCCTTTGTAGTCGAGTTTGCCAATGGTCAGGAACTCAAAGCTAGAAATGTAATTTCGAATTGCACTCTGAACTTAGCCAATAAGGACTTTAGTATTGACCTTATACCGATCGAATTAGGAAGTTTCGACGTAATTGTAGGTATGGATTGGCTATCCAAAAACCAAGCCGAAATCGTTTGTTCAGAAAAACTTATTYGAATTCCTCAAGAGGGAATGGAGCCAATTGTGGTCCAGGGAGATAAGCTAGACCAAATGTTTAAGTTGGTATCCTGCATGAAGATGCAGAAGTATTTGAGAAAGAATTACACTGCATACCTGGCCCATGTGATTGATGGAAAGATCAAGGAAAATAAGGTTGAGGACGTACCGGTAGTTCGAAATTTTCCCGATGTTTTCCCTAAGGAATTACCAGGCCTGCCCCCACAAAGACAAGTCGAGTTCGGTATCGACTTAATTCCTGGAGCTGCCCCAGTAGCAAGGGCGCCTTATCGCTTGGCACCCTCGAAAATGCAAGAGATGTCGACCCAACTCCAGGAGCTGCTAGACAAAGGATTCATCGGACCAAGTTACTCACCCTGGGGAGCACCGGTACTATTCGTCAAAAAGAAAGATGGGCCAATGCAAATGTGCATTGATTATCGGGAGCTCAATAAGTTGACCATCGAGAATAGATACCCCCTCCCTAGAATCGATGACCTGTTCGATCAACTTCAAGGGGCAGCCTATTTTTCCAAGATTGACTTGCGATTCGGGTATCACCAGGTGAGGGTTCGGGAAGAGGACATTCCCAGGACAGCCTTCAGGACCCGGTATGGTCATTATGAATTTATGGTTATGCCATTTGGGCTAACCAATGCACCAGCTGTCTTCATGGACCTGATGAATAGAGTTTGTAGGCTATACCTGGATAAATTCGTAATCGTCTTCATAGACGACATATTAATTTATTCAGGAAATCGAGAAGACCATGAGCGACATCTGAGAGTAATCTTGGAAGTACTCCGATATGAGAAGTTGTATGACAAATTTTCCAAATGTGAATTATGGTTATAAGAAGTTCAGTTTTTGGGCCATGTAGTTAACAAGAGAGGAATTCAGGTGGATCCTGCCAAAATTGAGGCTATTAGGAATTGGGAAGCCCCAAGAACCCCTACAGAGATCCGCCAGTTTCTTGGGTTAGCAAGCTATTATCGGCGATTCATTGCAAATTTTTCAAAAATTG
>NC_037544.1:23767138-23779683 GCF_001531365.2 Cynara cardunculus var. scolymus | reverse complement strand
GAGAGATTTTCATTTATTAAGTGCAAAGAATTCGCATAAGTTTGCTATTACTTGGTTTATGCATTGAAATGTTTTATGCATGTGAAAACCCGTGAACTCACCAACTCTTTGTAGTTGACCTCGTTTTTATTTCCATGCTTTTCTGGTTCTAAGTAAGTGGTTTGGATTTTTAAGGGAACATACTTGAGCCAGGATCCATTAAGTCAAGTTTTTGATGTATTTGTGAACGTTGTGTAAATTCTAACTCCTGTTATGTCGATGAATCATTTTATTTTGAACAACTTGGAATAGTGTTATTTATGATCTGTTGCTATGACTCGCTTGCCTGTTACATCTCGTGATTCCGCTTTAGCGGGGTGTGACACTACTTTTTTCTTCTTGAGATCTGTTCTTTGTTCTCTATTCCTTTTTGTGGGTTCTTGAATTAATCTCGAATTTCAATGGAATTTAAAATTAAAATCGCCAATTTTCCAGCTTTAATAGAAGCTTTCTTGATGGGTTTTCCATTATTGAAGGTGGAGATGAAGAATGGAGGAACAATTTCCATGAAAGAGATTCAAAAATTGTGTTCTTTTCTTCATTTTTCAATCTAATATCATTAATAAGGTGTTCATTTTTGGCCTTCAGAACTCCATCTAAACACATACAGACATGAATGAAGAGATTCAAATAACATTCAAGAAGAAAAGCAAACCACATTGATAGCCACAACAAAGAGCTGTAAAAGAGGATTCTTACCTCTAAGTTATAAATAGCCTTGACTTCCTTCATCGATCGTTAAACCAGAAAGAAGAAAGAAAGTTAAAATCTCATCAGAAGTGTTTGTAGAAATCAAAATTGAAGTAGAGCATACCAAAAAGAAGAGCATACCTCCAAATTCTAGGGTTTTGAAGAACCTATGAAATTAAATCAACAGGGAGGTGGGAGCTATATGTATCAATGAGGTTGTGATACATCAAATCCCTTTGATACATGAAATTGGTTCTCTGATCGAGGTCATACATACATACCACCGTTGTTATGTCAAACGAGGTCTGTGAAGAAGAAAGCATCTGCTTTCTAACCCAAAATGTTGATGGTCGCAGAGAAAGGATACAAAAGAGAAGGAAGGTTTTGGTCTTGGTGGTAGCAGAGGTAGGAGACAGAAGATGAAGAAACCGGAAGAAGAAAGCGGCCCAAAATGGGTAATTTTTGGTGTTTGAAACCATTGCATAAACAACTTGTATATTATGCATAATAGTTTGTAATTAAGAGTTTTTTGAATTTTTTGCATAAAATGGTTGTAACTTATGCTTAAGGACTTGTATTTAAGATAATGACCTAAATGCTTATATATGTAGTATAGATAATTTGCCAATGGCCAAGAAATTAGGGCTAGAGACATAATCATGGACTGCACTCTAAGTTTAGCCAAAAAGGATTTTTTGCATAGACCTTATTTCGATTGAGTTAGGAAGGTTTGATATATTTATAGGCATGGATTGGCTATCCAAAAATCAAGTTGAAATAGTTTGTTCGGAAAAGATTATCCGAATTCCTCAAGAAGGAGGTGAAACACTTATAATTCAAGGAGAGGAGTCTGATCAGAAAATTAAGATAGTATCATGCATGAAGATGCGGAAGTACTTAAAGAAGAATTACGTTGCATTTTTGGCACACGTTATAGACAAGAAGGTCAAAGAGAGATGCATTGAAGATTTCTCTGTAGCTCGAGAGTTTCCTGAAGTGTTTCCTGAATTTATTTACCAGGACTACCCCCACCAAGACAAGTCGAGTTTGGTATCGACTTAATTCCAGGAGCTGCTCCAGTGACAAAATCACCCTATCGATTGGCCCCATCAGAGATGCAAGAGATGTCAGGACAACTTCAAGAATTATTGGATAAATGATTCATAAGACCTAGTTTTTCACCATGGGGTGCWCCGGTTTTGTTCGTCAAGAAGAAAGATGGATCAATGCGGATGTGCATTGATTATAGGGAACTAAATAAGTTGACCATCAAGAATAGATACCCTCTTCCTAGAATCGATGATTTATTCGATCAACTTCAAGGTGCCGTATACTTTTCAAAGATTGATCTTTGATCCGGATATCATCAAGTGAGAATTTCGGAAGAGGACATCCCCAAGACGGCATTTAGGACCCAATACGGTCATTACGAGTTTTTGGTTATGCCATTCGGGTTAACCAATGCACCGGTTGTCTTTATGGATCTAATGAATAGGGTTTCCAGACCATACCTGGATAAATTTGTAATCGTCTTCATAGATGACATACTAATTTATTCACGAAGCAAGAAGGATCATGAGCAACACCTAAGATTGATATTAGAGCTACTTAGGGACCAGAAATTGTATGCAAAATTCTCCAAATACGAATTTCTGGATTCGTGAAGTACAATTTCTTGGTCACGTGATTAATGAAAAAGGGATTCATGAAGATCCTGCAAAGATTGAGGCCATTAAGAAATGGAAAGCCCCAAGAACCCCGACAGAAATTCGTCAATTTCTTGGTTTGGCAGGCTACTATCGGCGATTCATTACGAATTTTTCAAAAATGGCGCAACCACAAAAAACTTTAACTCAAAAAGACAAGAAGTTTGTTTGGGGAGAGAAACAAGAAGAAGCATTCGAGACTCTTAAGCATAAGCTATGTAATGCACCTATTTTATCTTTATCAGAAGGCTCGAAAAACTTTGTAGTATATTGTGACGTATCACATCAAGGATTAGGATGCGTACTACTGCAAAAAGATAAGGTCATTGCATATGCCTCAAGACAACTCAAAATGCACGAGAAGAACTATACTACGCATGACCTAGAATTAGGAGTCGTAGTATTTGCGCTTAAGATTTGGAGACATTACCTTTATGGTACCAAGTGCACTGTGTTCACTGATCACAAAAGCCTTCAACACATTCTCAATCAGAAAATACTAAATATGAGACAAAGAAGATGGGTTGAACTGCTTAGTGATTATGACTGTGAAATTAAGTATCATCCAGGCAAGGCTAATATAGTAGCTGATGCTTTGAGTAGAAAGGAAAGGGTGAAATCAACAAGAGTACGAGCTTTGGGAGTATTAGTAAACACGAATTTGAAAGCACAAATTCTCGAGGACCAAAAAAAAGCATTAAAGGAAGAAAATTTGAAGAATGAGACCTTACACCACATAGAGACTAAGTTTCAACTGAAATCCGATGGAGTGTATTATTTGGGAGACAAGGTTTGGATACCTAAGATTGGCAATCTTAAATCCATAATTTTGGATGAAGCCCATCGATCAAAAATGCTCAGTCCACCCAGAAGCAGATAAGATGTATAAGGATCTTAAGGAACACTATTGGTGGCCTGGAATGAAGAAATATATTGCCTTGTATGTAAATAAGTGTTTAACTTGTGCAACGGTCAAGGCTGAACACCAAAAACCATCCGCTCTACTCCAGCAACCTGAGATTCCTCAGTGAAAGTGGGAACAAATATCAATAGACTTCATAACTAAGTTGCCCAGGACTAGGAAAGGGCATGATGCAATTTGGGTAATCGTGGATCGACTGACGAAATCTACTCATTTTCTGCCGATTCGGGAAGATTATAAGATGGAGAAGCTGGCTCAAATCTACATAAATGAAATCATTACCCAGCATGGGGTACCTCATTCTATCCTCTCGGATAGAGACAATCGATTTACATCAAGATTTTGGCAATCACTTCAGGGAGGTCTGGGTACACGACTAGATCTAAGTACTTCATACTACCCTCAAACGGACGAACAGACGAAAAGAACAATCCAGACACTTGAAGACATGTTGCGCGTGTGCGCCATAGATTTTGGTGGAAGCTGGGATACGCACCTTCCGTTAGTCGAATTTGCATACAATAACAGCTATCATGCCAGTATTCAGTGTGTGCCTTATGAAGCATTATATGGACGCAAGTGCATATCTCCACTCAATTGGCTAGAAATCGGTGATCGGCAATTAACAAGACCTAATGTTGTTCAGAAAACTACTGACAAGATTGTAATTATCAAGGATCGACTCAATGCTGCAAGAGATCGTCAAAAAAGTTATGCTGATAATAGGAGAAGACCATTAGAGTTTCAAAAATGAGATAAAGTACTTTTAAAAGTCTCACCGTGGAAAGAAATAATGCGTTTTGGGAAAAGAGGCAAATTAGGTCCCCGATATATTGGCCCATTTGAAGTAATTGAGAGAATTGGACCAGTGGCATACAAGTTAAATTTGCCACAAGAGTTAAGCGCCATTCATGATATATTTCATGTATCAAACCTCAAAAAGTGCTTAACCGACGAAACACTGGTCATACCATTGGAAGATATGCAAATTAACGATCATCTGCGCTTCGTTGAACAATCAATAGAAATCATGGATAGAGAAGTCAAGCAGTTGAGGCGTAGCAAGATTCTGATTGTCAAAGTTCATTCGACTTCAAGGCATGGACCGGAGTACATGTGGGAAAGAGAATATTTTATGAAAAACAAGTATCCCCACTTGTTCTCAAACGAGTCCAAAGCTAGGAACTGACAAATAAAATTTCGGGACGAAATTCTTTCGGCATGGGGAGACTGTGACATCCGTCATTTTTGGAGAGTCAGGTTAGCATCTTTATAGGGTTTCTATATTTAGAATTATACTTTATTAGGGTCTAGTCATGTTGATTAGAATTCATCTGACTTAGTTCCCAAATTATAGTTCAGAAAACCATGTTTCAACGGGTAATTGATAAAGTTAACTTATGTAATGCCAAATACATTAAAAATTCTCCAAACATAATAAAGTTGATATTATAAAATCCAAATTAAAAATGTAAAAGTCTTATTTGAATGTCCAAATAATTTTACAAAAATTATGAATATTGATCTAATACTGATATTTTTATCAGTATCTGACAAATTGAATTTATGCTAACATTTAAATGGGCTTTATTTTAATAAAAAAACAAAAATATATATGAGTTGAATTGGGATTTGAAAGGGCCGACCCCTTTATTCTCATTTAGACCACATATAAAAACCCCACTTCTTTTGAAATCTCTCATTCTCACCTTCATTTGTATTACTCCTTTCTCTCACTAGACTCTTCCTCTTCCACTCCAGCCGAATCGACCCTTCAAACACCCTTAAATTCCATAATTCTTGAAGAACATTAAAGTCTTCAAGAATTAGCAAGCAAAAGGTAATAGATTAATTACATTATCTTTGTATTTTTCAACATTATTTCTCATTTTCTACACATTTCTTTCTTCTTTTTGAGCTCAAATTTTCTGGAGAATATAAGATGGGAGATTATTCATCAAAGACATGAAAATATCCTCAAAATGGTGATAATCTAKGATCTAYAAACTTAGAACTCAAGGAAATGGGGTAAAACCACATTGCATGTGGAATTTAACCATTAAAAGTGGCAATTTGGAACTGACATTTTGTTTACTAGCAATTGTATCATTCGTATCTTCTAAAATAAAAGTCCAAATGCTCTGATTTTTCTTTTAAAATGTACTCTGATGAGTTATGGTTCTCTTCCAACTGGAATTGTGTAAAAATGAGGAGTTTTGACCCTCCAATCATTTAGAAAAAGTTAAGTATGCAACAGTATCTTCAACAGTAGGTAAACCCTACTTTGAACATACATAGCTCCTTAACAAATTATCCAAAATATTTGATTTTTTCTTCTGGAGTTTACTTTGATGAGTTGTTGTTCTATTATTTTTGGTTTCACTCAAAAATATTGAGTTTTGAGCATTTAAATGCTTGACATAAAACTCTGGTGCAAAATGATGTTGCTAGACAGAAACGTACATGCCTGTTCAAAGTGACATAACTTTCTCAAAAACTAATAAAAAAGTGTAATTCTTCTTCTAGAAGTTGGATTAATGAGTTAAGTTTACAAATCAAATGAAATCATTAAAAAAAGGTTAAGTTTAGACCTTCTATTTGACCTCAGATTTGGTAGGATGCAATCTGTCCAGACTGCTTTGACATGTGAAAATGAGTTGGACATTTGAATTACTAAAACACTTCCAAAATGTGTGGAATTTGGATAGAAGTTGTCTAACACAGTAAAATTTGTGATATAAAAATTTGGACACAAAATGACTTATGAAAGGTTTCTTTTGACAGTGATTTGTGAGACCAAATTCCAGAAACAAAATTTACATTATGTCCAAGTGGTAACTTTTTGTGCAAAAGACTTTGATCTTAAAATACATAAATATTCGACCATTTTTAAGAACAAATAATAAGTATCAACTTTAATCCATAAAAACTTATTGGCATTACATAAGATATAATTTGACTTTATCTTTATCGAGACCCGATAGGTGATCTAATTATTGGATTTCGGATTATTTAGGAAAGTTAGGGCGGACGTTTAGTGCTTCAAACGTCATCAAGTTCTTGGATATTCATCAGCAAACTTGTGAGTATACACGGCCCCACTTTTACTATTTTGTTTATTGGAATTGGGGGAAAAGCATGAAAGTCTGCAAACTATACAGTTTAGTTGTAAAACTGTTGGACTAAAGAACTGTTTAGTCAAAAATTGTTGAAATCATGAAAAATTGATTGTTATTGCACTATGTATAAATGATAAATTGATGTACTTGAGAGTATATTTTAAAAAGTCTCCTTCCATAAATGCTACTAGTTGACTCGGGCACGTTCCCGGACCATGGTAATTGTGGATAGCCGCTATGCAGTTGACAGTCCCACCCAAAAACGGGTACACATTACCTATGTTTAATAGTCTACTCATGTGTGCGAACGGGCCACCGCTGAAGTAGTACTGATACGAACCGTGGTACCTAAGTGAGCGACCGGGCCACTTTATGGTAGTTCGTAAATTAGTGGGGCACATTGGTCAGGTAAGGTTCAGTAGCGTCTCAAGTTTTAAACATCGTTAAAAATTTACATTTATCTTGTGCAAGTTTATGTATTAGTTTGCAAGAAGTGATTTATGCATTGTAAATATTTTATGCATATGAAAACCCGTGAACTCACCAACTCTTTGTAGTTGATGTCGTTTTATGCTTCATGTTTTTCAGGAAAATAAGTAAGAATGGAAGTTTTGGAAGCACTTTTGTGATGACACCGATTTCATTTATTTGTAACTTTTGTAAAGGATTATTCTAACTCCAATTTGGTTGTGGATGTTAAAAATTTAATCTTGTAAATTGAATAGTGTTATCTAATATCTGGTGCTGTGAAACGCTTACTTGTTACACCTCGTGTTTCCGCTTTAGCGGAGTGTGACAACTAAGAACATGAGGTTAACTGTTGACAGTGAATCTTCTAAAATCGAACAGACAAGGATTTTATAAACTGGATTTTGGACTTAGGAGAAGGAAAGATTGGTAGTGTGAATGATGGTGAGGCACTTGTTGATATACCTCATGATCTTCTCATTATCGATTCAATGGATCCTATATTTGCATTAATTGAATTTGTCTATCCTTCGATTCTTGTAAATATCAAGAATTCATCTTATTTTCAGCAAAGAGCAATTCTTGCACCAAAGCATGAAGTCATTCAAGAAATAAATGACTATTTGCTATCATTATTCCTAGGAGACGAAAAGGAGTACCTAAGTTCAGATAGCCTATATGAATCAGAGCAACTTCACTACCAGTTTGATAAAACTTTTTACTCACCTAATGTCTTGAATGCTCTTATATTATCAGGGTTGCCAAATCATAAGATATTACTAAAAGTCGGTGTTCCAATCATGTTACTAAGGAATATTGATCAGAAATCTGGATTATGTAATGGAACTAGACTACGGGTAAAATCTTTGGGAAATCGGGTTATAGAAGCAGAGATCTTATCTGGACCCAATATTGGAAAACGGAGATTTATTCAAGGAATGTCTTTGACACCTACAGACAAAAGGATTTCATTCAAATTTCAAAGGAGACAATTTCCAATTGATGTATGTTTTGCCATGACCATAAATAAAAGCCAAGGACAATCATTATCGAAGGTTGGTGTATTTCTAAGATAACCAGTCTTCACCCATGGTTAACTGTATGTTGCTTTATCTAGAGTTAAAAGCAAACAAGGTTTAAAAGTATTAACTATAGATGATGATGGTATAATTAGCAATAGAACAAATAATGTTGTATATAAAATAGTATTTAGTAATTTTATGATACATGGTTCTTAATTTATTAAATATTTTACCTACTTGCCTTTCATTAATTTCATTTATGTTCTCTTATAAATTTTGTCTTACAAGTTCTTCAAATTTACTCATATTATTATTAATTTTTTTATAAAATGCATATCACTTTCATTTAATTTTTGTAAAATACCCCATGTAATACACAGATTCGAACCTAATATATATATATATATGCACACACACACACAAACTAGTGGTGTGGCGCGGGTAAATCACAATTATGAAACATTAGTTTGGCCTTGAATCATGAGTTTGTATGGTTATTTTGCAAGTCAACTAATATAAAACTAAACAAATTCCTTTATTTTTAATCACATTAATTATTTCTCAATACATTTATCTTAACAACTCCTGATAATATATAAAAATAATACATACTTTGTGTAATAGCATATTTTACAAATTCTCAATTTTTTTAAATGAATAAAAATTTTCAAAATATATAAAGTAAATCATCTTCAACTCCAATAGTTTTTTTTATGAAATGATTGTACCTTTGTGCTTAAAGACTTGTATTTAAGACTTTGTCCTAAATGCTTATTAATGTAGTATATAGATATACAGATTACCTCCATTTTCAATATCATCACATGGTGTTGGGTTTAAGTATGTGCGTTATTGTTGTATTCAAGTTCTCCGTATTTTACATGCTTTATAATAGAATAGTTTTATTCCTTCCTTAGTATAAATAGTAATTTTCTTTGTAATTGTAATTAGCAAGTCATTAGCATTTTGTAATCTGAATTAGCATTGTAATTTCTCTCTCAATCAATCAAGAGACATTTGATTATCTACTCTCTCTTCATCTTATTCATCTTATTTCTTGAAGATCATAATCATGTTTGTATGAGATTTTGGGAATGTCAATTAACTTGCATTTTATCTTTTCTTTGGCAATTGTAATCTTCTCGTTGTTCGACCTCATCAGAAGATTTTGTAAATTTTACCGAAAACTCGGGACCACAATCAAGATATTCAAATTTGTACAAAGTCGGGGCATAATATAAAGCTTTTCCTAAAAAAATTCGGATTTTCATACCCCAAACCTTCCCGAGGGTTAAAGAATCTCGCTTCAGATGGTTTGTTTAGGAAAATGGTTTGATCAGTTTGTCCTCGTTTATATAAAACTTCCTCTTTAGACTTCAATTTTTCATTTAATTGAATTATTTGAAGTTCAAGCTTACTTATTTTAACTATTTGTTCTTCATTAACTAATTCTAATGATTTACAATTTTCCTTTAAATCAGATAATTCGGCCTATAAGATATTGGATTTTTCATCAAATAATTTCGACTCAGATAACAAGATTTAGCCCAATCCAAGTTTCCAGCATTTTCATTAAACAATTTAATGTATTTTTCTTTTTGTGTTTTTAACTCTTTTTCAAAATTGTTTGAACGCATTTTTTCTGATTTTAATTCTTGCTGGAAAGATTGGAGTTTAGCATCATCTTATGCATCTGTTTAATGCATGATTGCTCCAATACCTCTTCATTCATTTCAGCACTTTGTTCTTCTTTTTCATCTGAAGAACAGTTATCTGATTTAGCCATCAAGCACACGTGCGCAACAGCTTCAGTTTCTTCCTCTTCATCAGTCAAATTTAGCTAGTAATCATCCTCTGCCATTAGCGCTTTCCCGGCATCTCTTTGTTTAGAGAGAAGAAATTTATTCTTGTAGTAGTCGGTATTTCGAGTTACCGGCTTCCTACAATTTACAGCAAAGTGGCCTAGCTTGCCACAGTTATAACATTTAGTGTTCTCGTCAGCTACGCCTTTGCCAAACTTCTTCTTCTCTTCCGGCTTCTTCTCGTACTTCTTCTCGAACCTCTTTTTTTCATATTTCTTCTTCTCGCCAAATTTGTCTTTGTATTCATATTGAGCCCGACGAGAATCTTTGGTTGTTCGAGTGTGGCCGTTTCGGGAACTTCTTCTGGAATGCTTTAGTGAGCATCGCCATGGCATGTCCAATTTCTGACATTTCAGAGTCTGAATCTGAACTATTACTTTCTTCTTTTTCAGATTCACTTGATTGGCTAAGTTCCTTAACTTGCTTTCCAGATCTGCTCTTTACTTTCTTCTCTTTCTTCTCAGATACAAAAGCCAAAGGATCAGCAACTTTCTTCTCTTTCTTCTTCTTTAAATTTTGGATCTCCAAAACATCTTCCTCGTTTTGCTTCAGAGTTCCATAGATTTCATGAACATCAATATCAGATAATGATTTGTTGAATCTGATATGACTAGCAAATGGTTTCCACTCTGGTTAAAGATTGTTGAGGAATTTAACATTTATCTCTATTACAGTTTTAGAGATTTCGTTCTTTGTCAGATCATTAAGCAGTCTGGTAAGCCTATCATAGACATCATCAAGGCTCTCACCATCTTTAGCCTTGGATTCTTCATAAGCTGATATACAGTTAGTAATTTTCAACTGAGTTCCCACTCTAGAACCCATCATCATCTTTTCAATTTGAACCCACATGTTGTGACCAGATAATTTATGACTGTCAATGCTGGTCCAATGAGTGCTTGCATCATGTAGGACTTGCAAAACACATCAGCATGGGATCTTTCTCTTTCTTGAGCTGAGTATCTGAATTTTTCTTTTATAACAGTCTTTGCAAGTATGCCTTGTTCTGGAATAGCAAGTATCTCTCGGTAGTACACAACAGGACCTTCCATCAAGGATTCCATAATCAGATCTCCTTCCTTCATTCTCTCTATGAAATTCAGAAATCTATCTCTCCATTGATTATAGTCTCTGCAAAACAGCACTGGTGGCTTGGTATCAGTACCAATAGCCATTGCTTCCCGTGAACTCATTTTATCAGTTCGTATGATATAGGATCAACAAATATCTCATCAAGTAACCATCCGGATTACTAAATCGCACAAGTGGGTAGCAGTCTTGATTTGCTCAAGTAGTCGATTTCTCGGTATACCGCTCAACAGCTCATCCGGATTTCATCGATTTATGCTTCATCGCTCATCTCATCTACAGAATCTGTTTGATTATCGCACGGATTTCTAAATCGCTCAGTATATCGCTCATAGGCTGTGTCCGATTTATGAATTTTTTTTAAATCGATCATTGTCTTAAGTAGGCGATTTAGCACAGGTTCAAGTTAGTCGGATTTCAAGTTCATATATCACTCAGTGTTGTTCGATTCTGAGTATCTGTTGGTGTAAATTGCATAGATTGTTCGATAGCTTCATTGACTGATTTCATCATAAATCGCTTACCATATCTTGACCGGATTCTGGATTAGGTCACAGTGTTCGACACAGTAAGCGGATTTAGCTAAATCGCTTGGTACAGTGAACTGACTTGAACAAATTGTTTGGGTTGTGACTGGATTGGTTAATCAATTGGTTAATCGTTTAGTTCTTTGTTTGGCTTACACTTTGATTGAATTCATTTTTTTGCTAAATCGCACAATCGAGCACAGATATTCAATCGTATTTCTAAATCTACGGTCCCTTCTTAAGAAGAAAGGATGGGTCTGCAATGAATTAGGCTGAAGGAGACTAGAACGAAAAGAAATTGGCAAAGCTGAATCAGCTTTTTCTGAAGCTATCAGTTAATTTAGAAAGGTTTTTCGATCACAACAACATTATCTTAATCAACTGTAATTTGGGCCATGGAAGACGAGTAGCAGTTGAGGAGATTGATTATATTGAAGGCAGCTTGAAAGACCCATTTGTTGCTGATGCCAAAATGACTGAGAAAAATTGTTTGATTCGGTATATGGTTTTGTTTAAATAGTTTGTTATGGTCAATTAATAATCTGTTCGATTCACTGTATGCTGGTTCTTTTAATATTGTTCAGTGTACTCTGGAGCAATGAATCTGTGATGGTAGGAGTTCTCGACAAACAGTTTGCATTGACATATCCAAGAGCACATATCATTCCATGCTGAATTTCAAACCTTGACTTTACCAAACCTTTGATGGATGAAATCAGTTTATAAATAAGATCAAAAGCAGCAGAGATAGGAAGAGCACAAGAAGCAATTCCAAGTAGGTGAGCTGGACAAACCCGAATCAAAGAGAACCTGTGAAAACATATTTTGTTTTCAAGTGTTCTAACTCCATTGAGAATCTTAAATTGTTGTAATCTGTGCACTAGCCAGCAGAACCATCTTTAATTTTTCAGTTTTTTCAGCCTTGTTCTTTCTGACATCGCCTCAGAGAATGACAAGAGCAGCTCAGATGAAGAGAAACRAGAGTYRATAAATYAKAAGAGAAAGTTTGAAATGCTTCAGAAGGAGTTAGAAGGTAAACTCCTGGACACTACAAGCAAATTGTCTGATCTAAAGACAGACCTTGAAACTGAGATGAAGATG
>NC_037544.1:23747307-23767108 GCF_001531365.2 Cynara cardunculus var. scolymus | reverse complement strand
AAAGAGACCAGCTTTTACAAAAAGTCAAAGACTTTTCTTGTGCACAAAGCTTAATTGGTTCTCCATCACATTGTAAAACTAGCTTTTATGACTGTCTCAAATCGAACAGTTATTCTAGCAGCCCTAAATCAACTGTTTCTAAGAACAATTCTCGTTCTTCAAATCAGTATTATCAAGGGTACGTCATTAGATCACCCAATTATTCTTCTAAAATTAAAAGCATTTGGGTTAGTAAATCTGAATCTATTTCAACTCGTACTCCTATTGCTACTAATAATCTTCCTTGTTTTGTGAGATCCAATTCTGACTTGATAAATCTTAGCAAGAAAAGGATCATGTGCTCCACATGTAAATCAACAGATTTTKKGAACAAKAAGATATATAACAGATGGAGTACAGACAACAGACATCAGAACAGTTTGAAAGGTAAGAACAGGTATGATCACAATTACTTATACGAATCATATTTTATTCCTGATCATCCTGTTCACTGTGCTAAAAAGAATATATCTAATAAGAATAAATGGTTTGGAAGTTACAACATACCCCAACCCAATACTAACACAATAGGACCCAAATTCATTTGGGTACCAAAATCTACTTAATCTGGTTTTGCAGGTGTGTCAAGTTTGTGCTGATCGGAATATCATTTCAATGATACACCAATGCAGGGGGAGTTGTAATCTATTCCAAACCAGGCTTCTGAACATTTCAGTTCAGGACCCGTGCGTTACCGAGTGTGGTTTCTAAACACACAGTTTAGGACCCGTGCTAAACACGTTTTTCTTATTTTTTTAATTTTTTGAGTTGAATCGAATCATTTCTATAATCTACTTTCTAGGGGGAGTCTCTAGAAAGTTCAATAAATGTTTTTCCGAAAATAATTTTTTTGGGAAACGAATACATTTTCTGAACAGGTATTTCCTGAGATTTTACTTGTGTAAATTCTCATCGTACATAACTCCAATACCTGTTTCAGCTATTCTTCAAACTGTTATTATCACATCTCTTATAAGAAAATCATTTTCGGTGATAATACGCTTGTTTGTATTCAAAGTTTGTTTTCTGATATATTTTTTTTCGTTCGTTGATTGATATACATTCAATATTTTTTAATATCAGAATCTGTAAACTCGTTCTTACAGATCTTCATTCATTTCTCTCGCATATCGAATAATCTGATCTTTGTCGCATCATTCTTTCGTTGATTGTGCTTAAAGCCCAATTTATTGATCAATTTTTATCTGATCATTGTGCTTATTTGCAATAATAATTTTGATCAATCATTGTGATTAACTGAGCTTACAGTATTTTAGGAGGGACTGAGTGCTTATCAGAAATACTATGGAATGTCAAAACCGACAAACCTACCCATGAGGACAACCATATCTGAGTGAGCTTTAAATCAAAAAGGGTTTGTGTGCTAAGATTAAAATGAAAATGAGAGGGGTAGTTGTTGTGAGCTAAAATAATTGATGAGAGTTGTGTCAGGATTAAAAGAAAACGAAAATCATGTTCTAAACTTTTAAAATCCGGGCATACCACATACTCTATTAGTTCTCAATTCTTTGGAGACTAATATTGAAAAAGGCAAAACTCAGGCCAATTCTTGTCACAACCCCACCAGCTACTCATTTATCTCTTAACAGATAAGTTTTTCAATAACATTTGGGGTACGCAACTCATCATCTATCAATTTCTCATTCGGAGAAAGTTTATATTGAATTAGAAGGATATATGTCCCCCCTTCAAGTCTTTTTGATCACTAATTGAGTCTGATAAATTTGTGTAGTCCACACGGTTTATCTTTTTGAGCCTAAACAGAAGCATATGTTGCTTTATCTTTCTACACTACACAGATTTAGCATTTTATATGTTAATTTGCCAAAACATTCATAGATATGTTATTCTTAAGTTATCAAATATTGAATGGAAGACCTGGTGAGATGAGCATCAAAAAGTCTTATATATACAGTACATCTGTTATACTCACAGGCCAATCTTTTTATAAGATTGAAAACAATTTCATTCGTTGAAATTGGTTGTTACCTTCCTATTCCCTTAATCTGAAAAGATTAAATAAGTAGATTTACAAAGATCTACTTACAATTTCATGAATTGACGGCTTAAACGGAGAATTTTATTCATTCTTGTGTATGATGGAATGATTCCCATTTCATCATAAGGGGGAGTATGTAATAATGAATGAAATATCCATTTCCGAACATTATAAAAGGGAATCTGGTGTAAAGATCAAGGGGGAGTAACTTCGAAATTGGCAAAAGACTCAAAAGAAGTGCGACTAGAGATGATTACGAAGATTATTTCGATGCTAAAAAGACGGAGAGATGTTGAATGTGAATATCCAGTTTACAACAGTTTACTGAAGATCGTTTCTAAAGATTGTTATTGTTTCTGATCTACATTGTCAAAAGAGAAGATCATCGCGGTTCTACATTCGAGGGGGAGAATGTTAGAAGTTCTTTCTCAACAGATAATTGTCTGAAGATTTCAAGTGAAGATTTCTGTTTTGATGAAGACATAGAGTGTTTAAAGCATCAAAGTTCAAACGAGACTCAAAACGCAGAAATTCTTTCAAGTCTGAATATAAAGGGGGAGAATGTTAGGATTGAAATTCAGTATTAAATTATATTCATCTTGAAAGTTAATTTTGTCAATAATTGTATAAAGTCATCGTGTTTGACTTTTCTTATAGAAGTTTGATTTTGACCTTGTTTAGTTTGTTTGACCCTATAAATAGGGTGAGGTCTTTGTAATCTAGGTAAGAAGCTCATTGTAAAATCTATTTTACGTAATAGAGGTTTGACCAAAGCTTAATAGTTGACTTTCTCTCTCTATTCTCTCAAGAGTTCTTACAAGCTTATTCATAGATCTGCCATTGTTAATCTGAAGATTCATGAAGATTGATTAAAGAGGGACTCACACATGGCCTGTCCAAAAAGCATTCGGCCAATTGCACAACGGCCTTATTCTTTGGTCCAACATTTTTGTGAGAGAAAGAGTTATCCACAAGTTTAATACCTAACAGATTAGAGGGAGCATAGTCAACCGTTAAGCCTTCTTGAAAAGAGATGCCTTTTTGATAAGACTGGAAGGGAAAGTCCTTGTCAACCTTTTGTGCCTCACCACTAGCTTTTAGCTCCAATATGGCTACCAACTTTTCTAAATCAATGGCTAGTTCTTCCAAACTTTCCACCCAAGTGCCATGCTTTGGAGAACTGAAAAACGACAAGAACTCCTCACAGTTTTCGATTCAAGGCAGGTTTCCAAAAACCATTAGAGGTTTTGGATTCAAACAAGTGACCGTTTCATCATCTCCCTTGCAAACCTCCCTAGGAAGCTTTGGATGAATATTAACTTCACAAACCAGTAATGTCTTTAGCAGAGGAGGCAGTTCCATGTGAGAAAACGATGGAGCTTTCAGAAATAGAAACAGGATGGCTAAATCGAGCGGAGGGAGGGCCATAGGTGGACGCAAGACCAGTAACAACCTCAAGACTTTTTTCCACTCCATTTGACTTTTAGAGGCAGAAACAGCAAACCAAGACATCTTCTCATGCAACCCAGTATATTTTTCATGAAGAGTCTGAACTACAGGATTATGACATACATCTTTAACAGGGACGAAGTTATGTAAATCATCTTGGTTTGCAACAATATCATCCACTTTACCAGAAACGAAGGAGGGTGCAATATTCAAGCATTGACCACTATCTTCTATGCATTGAACATTAGACTGAAGTTTAGGATTAGAGATAACATAAGGTAAAGCTAACATTCCAATATTTTCTTCTTCAACATCCTTTCCACTTGTGGCACCAAACCCCCAACCCATGTTGAATTTAGATGTATCCAATGCCTTGGGGGATGGTATCTTGCTAAGTTTAACAAGCTCTTCATCACTTAAAACACAAGAAATGGAATTAGATAATAAACGATGCTTACTAACCTTCTCCAATCTTCTATTCTTGCAACTTTTTTCAAAGTTTTCCAGATTTTCATTTTGAAAGCTAGGAAGAGGGTTGGAAAACTTCAAATGGTGATTAGGCTTACGAGACTTTCTTGTTTTAAGATGCATAGATTCCTCCATAACTGGAAAAGGAAGAGAAGAGAAAAGGCAAGGTCTAACCATTGCTAATAAACTCAATGGATAAAAAACTTGTACATCAGGCTTTGTGATTTGTCTTTAAGATTTTTTTGAAATCTATGTATAAAATGATAGTACATTGTGTTTTGTGAGTTTTACTTAAGACTTTGTCTTAATGCTTATTAATGTAGTATAGATATATACTTAAAATAAATAAGTAACTTGGGTGACATGTGTCATCTTTTGGTGAGTCGGTTTTCTTGTTTTTCCGCCTAAACACGTATCTAGACACAATTTACATTAACAGTTCAATTATACTCATTTGATTGACATTTGTCCTCTTATTCAATCAATCCCACTAATTTAGGATACAATTGATTTTATTCTTTGGTTAATTAATTCGTGTGGTAATTGATTCCCGAAAAAAATGGTGTTTACTTCTACGTTTAAATTCAACTTACTAAAATAGTTTCATGTCTAAATTCAATTCTATTCTAGGGTTAACTTCATTTTATTATATATTTAATTTACTGAAAAGTTTTACTTCAAAATTATTTCAAGAGAACAAGTCTGAAGTCATTTCTATAGAGTTAGCTCACCCGAACTCTGAAGTTTGCTTTTTCAGACATAGTTCACCCGAACTCTGAAGTCTTTTTTTTTCAAACTTAGAAGTTTGAACTTTGAAGTCTTTTTCTAGACTTAGAAAAAGAATTCTGAACTCTAAAGTCTTCTAAATTCTAAAGAGTACAAATCTGAAGAGTCATTCTTTAGAGTTAGCTCACTCGAATTCTGAAGTCTTCTTTTTCAGACTTAGCTCACCCAAACTCTGAAGTCTTTTTTTTCAAACTTAGAAGTCTGAACTCTGATTTAATGGGATTGATTTTATACTTCAGAGTTATTTCAAGAGTACAAGTCTGAAGAGTTATTCTTCAGAGTTTTATTTCCAGAGTACAAGTCTGAAGAGTCATTCTTCAGAGTTTTATTTTAGAGTTATTTTTAGAGTACAAGTCTAAAGAGTCATTTTCAGAGTTAGCTCACCCGAACTTTGTAGTCTTCTTTTCCGGATGGAACACCATGTAGAGCCTCTACATAATGCATCTAGAGCTCTGAAGTCTGAAGAGTTTTACTTCAGAGTAATTTTAAAAGTAAAAGTGTTGTAATAGACTTATCTAGACTTTGAAGATAAGTCTTTAAGCCTTAGACTTAGTCTTGTAAGCCAGAGCCCCTCTGGTTGGGCTGGCTTCTGGATGGCTTTGCTTCTGGTTGTTTATTTGAACCTTAGAAAAATATTACAATCCATCATAAAGGAACCATAGGGGCTTTGGTTGATCTTCATGTTTGATCATAGGGTCTCGGGTTGTATTTGGAACTCAAAATTTTTAAGTATTTAACATTTTTTTGACCTAGTGGCTCTGGTTGACCAGAGGGGCTCTGGCCTTGCTTTTGGGTTGGCCTTGCTTTTGGGTTGGTGAGTCCACATGGGATCTAGTTCTTAAGGACCATGGTCTGGTTGGTCTTGCCCTGTATGATGCAAACTTTACCATGGGGTCTTTTTCAAAAATATTGGGTATTTGAATAACTCTGAACTCAAGGTCTTCAAACTTCGTCTTCAGATTTGACACATGCATTCTTTTATGTTTAAATTCAATTTACTGATATAGTTTCATTTCCAAATTCAATTTTACTCTAGGGTTAACTTCATTTTAACTAATATTGATAGAGTTCCATTTCTAAATTCAAGTTTGAAGAGTCATTCTTTAGAGTTATATTTCAGAGTTATTTCAAGAGTACAAGTCAAAAGAGTCATTCTAAAGAGTTATCTCACCTGAACTCTAAAGTCTAGTTTTTCAGACTTAGCTCACCCAAACTCTGGAGTCTGAACTCTAAAGTCTTCTTTTTCAGACTTAGAAGTCTGAACTCTGAAGTCTTTTTTTGTACTTAGAAAAAGAAGTCTGAAGTCTTCTTTTGTAAACTTAGAAGTTTGAACTTTGAAGTCTTTTACAAGTCTGAAGAGTCATTCTTCAGAGTTAGCTCACCTGAATTCTGAAGTCTTCTTTTTTAGACTTAGCTCACCAGAACTCTGAAGTCTTTTTTTCAGACTTAGAAGTCTGAACTCTGATTTAGTGGGATTGATTTTATACTTAAGAGTTATTTCAAGAGTACAAGTCTGAAGAGTCATTCTTCAGAGTTTTACTTCAAAGTTATTTTCATAGTACGAGTCTGAAGAGTCGTTCTTTAGAGTTAGCTCATCCGAACTTTGAAGTCTTCTTTTCTAGATGGAGCACCATGCAAAGCCTTTGCATAGTGCATATAGAGCTTCTACATGGTACATGCAGAGCTTCTACATGGTACATGCAGAGCTTCTGGCTTGCCTATACAGAGCTCTGACATCTTAAGAGTTTTACTTCAGATTTATTTCAAGAGTACAAGTCTGAAATCATTCTTCAGAGTTATATCAAGAGTACAAGTCTAAAGAGTCATTCTATATTTACTTCTAAGTTTAAATTCAATTTAATGATATAGTTCCATTTCTAAATTTAATTTTATTCTAGGGTTAACTTCATTTTTACTAATTATTGATATAATTTCATTTCTAAATTCAAGTCTGAATAGTAATTTTTCAAAGTTAATCTTCAGAGTTATTTCAAGAGTACAAGTCTAAAGTAGCATCATACTTTTGATGATCATTCATATTTGTAAGATAAGTTCCTAATATGATTTAATTTTTTTCAAATTACCCCGTGTAATACACGGGATCGAACCTAATATATATATATATATATATATCGCAAGTTTCATATATAAAAAATCAAATCTTTGTGTATATCTTATACACATGATTTTCCCATTCAAGTGTATAACAACATACCACAAACAAATTTGTTTAGTGATAAAAAATCAATCAAAAATTGCTAAGAAACATAAATGTTGGCTCTGATACCACTGTTAGTTATTTACGTACGATAAAAATTGAATTTTTGTACGAAAAACGCGGAAGCAAGAAACGTAATAACGAAATCGAAGAACATGTTTATGTAATCAAAAGCAACAAATAAAAACTACAAATGTACCTCGATTGTAGATCAAGATGATTAAGGATCTAACATAGAATCTCTATACTAGTTCGCACATGAAGCCGTAAACCGGAACAAGAAAACCTTCTTCTCTTGTGGCACCAAAATCGACCTCAAGAACCCCTTGGGGTTGAGTTCGACCGTAGATGGGAGAGAGAGAGAAAGAGGGAGGCAATTTTGATAAGAATTTTAATTATTATGTTTAGTCTAAGTTAGTTAGGTTTAAATATCCACAATTTGGGCATAAACCCTAACGGGCTTCTAAAACCTAATGGGCTTCTAAAGCCTTTTTAAACATATTTAAAACCCATTAGGAATGAACTAATCATTTACTTAATTAATACTTAACAATTTATCAAAAATAAATTATCAAATTATTATTTACTGATTAATTGTTAACTATTAACAATTAACAAAATCAGTCCTCAAGGTTTCTTACTTTTCAATTTAGCCTAAGTGTGTAGCCTCGATAGGCTTATGGAATTTATTTACTAAATTCATTTGTGACATTGGACATTATTTTCAACAGGTCTTTCAACAACTGGAAGGTTTTACCTTGGTCCTCTCCCCGTTCATACTTAACATTTTTTCTTGTTAGCTTGGTCAAAGGTGCAACAATACGAGAGAAGTCTTATATAAATTTCCGATAATACCCCTCCAAACCCAAGAAACTACAAATCTCGAAAGGGGTTCTCGGTACTTTTCATTTTTCAATAGCTTCAATCTTTGAAGGATCCACTTTTACTCCTGCATCAGAAACAATATGACCCAAAAACTGGACTTCCCTTAGACCAAAGGGTGATGACTAGGAGACTAGTCTGATACAAGATGACTAAGAAGATGACTAAAACTAAGAAGCTAGCATAAGAGAAAGCATGAAGAACATAAACTTAAACTTAAAAACAAGAGAGGATATAAGAAAGAGACTTCTATTTCTTTTCCAAAGATGATTTACAAATGAGGGGAAGCCTTCCTTTAATAGTGAAGGAAAATGTACCCTTACACTAGCATGACATAAGCATGACAAAAGCTAGTAATAATTCAAACTAGAAAACAAACTAAATGAGGTAAGCGCTTACATCACAACAAAGTGACTTCAAGCCTATATCATTATTACGTCACAATTTTGTCTTTTAGTCAAGACAATTATTTTAATTAAACTACGATAATTATTTCCAGCGAGAGTCAGGATAGACGGATCGTCTTCATAAGGATTATGCATGTTTTCTCCGGAGTCATAACGTTCATCGTCTTCATCATCGGAAGTGTCCAATTTCTTTGTGAGATGAGTCCGGAACCAATCTTCAAGTGCTTCATCCCATGATGCAGAAACTGGATGTTCGAAATACCAAAGTCTTTCATTATTCAGAACTTGCTCTGGGGTTGAATCTGGATCAACTAGGTTAGCACTGGCTAGGATCCGCCTTGTTTCCATATACCTTTTTGGTTGGGACAGCTCGTAGTACTTACTACCTGGGTTGTTGTCATTCCATTCATGAATGAATGATAATGGAGAGTGGTAGACCAACGATTATTGTTGTCGAAGAGCTGTATGTGGTAAGAAGGAGCAGGGCCTTCTAAACATGATTACAACATAGGTCTTAAGACAGACAGCTAATCGTTGAATCCATTGATGCGCCGGGAGGAACCACTGGAGAACGATGAACACGTTCTTTGCCCCTGGGGGCGGACCTTCAAACTGACATTGGAAAATGTAGTTGAGTAGTTTGGCTGAGTTGAACAACATTGCGATGGTATGAGACTCGAACATATACCAGAAGAAACAAAGGGCTTTTTTTGGTAACCTATGTAAGTCATGGATATGGAAGACATTTAGGTACGATTAATCCGGATGGAACTAGAGGTTTCTCATGAACAGACCATGCTTTTTCAGTGTGATGGTGAAGAACGTTTTGTAATTCAACTGGGACCTTTCTCTTAAAGTGAGGTCAGCAATAGTTTTTGTTGTTTCATTTGGCAGGACTTGTGGTGAAACTGTGATACCTTTAGCTGGATCAACCTGTTGTGGAGTTTGAGAAGTGTGTGGAATAGACGAGCTGGAAGAGCTTGCATTCTCTACAGGAAATACCATTGGGAGGACTTTGGCTTTGTGGATGGTCTGGATGTCTTTTGGAACATCATATTTATAGCCTTTTGGTCTGGACAGAAAATCTGCTAGGATATTTTCCGACCCATTGATGTGTTTCATAGTGAATTTCTATTGAGAGAACCAATTTGCCCACTTCAAAAGTTGGGCCTCTGGGAGTATCTTTCTTTTGAAATGGAGCATGCGTGCGAAGGAAGACATATCCATTTCAATCAGGAAATCGTGACCGATTAGATGGAATTGGAATCTTTCTATTCCCCTTTTGACAGCTAGGATCTCTTTGAAGGTAGAGTGGTAGTGTTGCTCTGAATCTTTGAACGTGCCACTTTTGTATCCACAAATTGTTCTGACACCGGTTTTGTCTTGAACTATTAGGACTACCTCCCAGTACTCATCACTTGCATCTGTCTGGAGGACCCTTTTGTCAGAAACAGTAGGAATCTTTAAAAGAGGCATCACATCAGCCAGTTGCTTTATTCTCTCTATAGCTAAAGTCTATTCCTTACCCCACGGGGGCGGACTTTTCTTTAGCATGGGGAATAAATGCACATTATGGCTCGATAATTTAGGCAAAAAATCTGCATATAATTAACTAGCCCAAGAAATTGTTGAATTTCTTTTTGTGACGTCAGTATTCCTGGAAATTTGTGCAGTTCTTGAGCAATGTGAGGCTGTGGCTGGTATTGCCCATCAGATATCTTCATACCAAGAAAATCAATAGAATTTACTCTGATTTCCATCTTTTTCTCGGATAACATGATCCCATGTTCCTTGACAATGGAATGAAACCTGGTAAGTAAATCTATGTGAGATTTTTCGTCCGGTGAGAACAGAAGAATGTCATCGATGTATACCAGGGTATTGTTGAGTATTGGTTCAAAAATCCTTATCATTGCCTTTTGGAAGACAGATTGAGCATTTTTTAAACCAAACGGCATAACTTTCCACTGGTAGTGATGGTCTGGGATGTAGAAGGCAGTTTTTGGTCTGTCATTAGGACTTAATCCTAATTGCCAAAAACCAGCTTTAAGATCAAACTTTGATAAGACCTTTGCATCTGCGAGAGACTGGAACAATGACTTCTTTTGTGGTAGAGGAAACTTGTCATCAGCCAAAACCTGGTTGAGGGGTTGATAATTTATGACTAGCCTAAGCTTGCCACGAACTTGTTCGCTTCTCTTGTTGACATAGAATGCTTCACATGCCCATGGCGATGTAGTTGACTCTATGAGATCTTGGCTTAACAATTATGAACACTCTTGGGTTGCAAGCTGGTAGTGATCTGGACTCATACCCAGGTGGCTTGCTCTTGTGAGGTTAACATCTTCATTTTGTTTGAATGGGAGTGTAACAAAAAACGAAGGATTTAACCATAGTGGAGATCCACTTTTCTTTAAGAACTCTGTGTGATTTGAGGTGCAAGAAGATTGAATAATCTGCTTGTTGAGACTATCCATAGTGATGTCCGATGCCATATAGAGTCGTGGAATAGAGCTCCATGGATTTAGGAAACTCTTATAACGTAGACCCTATTCTGCATACCTCAATCCTGGTAGTGTATGGAGTATGTCGAAACTGATTATAAGGTCCTTGTCATGCGAACTGGATCCTAATAGTTTGTATTTAACCACACATTTAGGAAAAAGTTGGATGTAAACCGGGATATTGATTTTGTCAATGACAAAAGTATCACCATTGGCTGCAAGAAAGTGTTGGTGATGTGGCCTCCAGTAGCTGTTGGGTAAGATATTGGGATTCAGTATTGAAACAAAAGACCTAGTATCAAAAAAGGCGACAACCGAGATAGGATTGACATACGTCGTGGTGAGAAGGTGGACCTTCGCTAAAGGAACTGGTTGTGTTTTTTGCATGGGTAAAACATGTGGGATGTGTGGGAGAGGAAGATGGCTTGCTTGGAAAATGGGGAGAGGCTTTATCATAAAAACTTCAATGTCTGGATGATACTCGGTTTCGGATTCTTCATCTGAAGAGTCTAAATAGGCAATTGAACATAATGACTGGTCATTAAGTTCATCAAGAAGAGAGTAGAGAGACTCTAGATCAGAGATGTCTACAGGCTCAATTTGGTTGAGTGTCTGAATCAACGCTTGGGATTTTCTCTTGTCTTTACAATCTCTTGCAAAATGCCCTTTCTTGTTACATATGTAGCACCTATCAGTGTTCCGACCCCGTTGTGGTTTTCGTTTCAGCAATTTCCATCTTTTGTTCCGACCGTTTTGTGAGACAAAAGGCTTTCTTCTTACACCTAGAGAGGACGTCTTCTTTTTGTGAGAATAATCACAGGAAGAACTTTCTTTACATTTAATTCGTAAATACTTGTCATCACAAGCTGTATGAAGGGTTTTGCTAGTCTTCTCGAGATCAGAAAAGAAGTTTCTCTGGTTGCAGAGCTTAGCGAGTGCATTCATTACCAGCTGGTAAAGTTCTCCTATTGAGGCTTGAGCAACTGTGATTCTCTTCAGCTCTAAGAATCTAAATGATTCATTTGCTAGAGTTTCTGGAAAGGAGTTTAAGAACACTTGTTTGAGATTCACATCATCTGGTCCGTTTAGACAATAAAATCTTTTGGACATGCGATCATAATGTCTCTCCAGATCCTTTTTCGGATATGAACAACACTTCATTTTTAAAAACTCTTCTCTTGCATGGGCAGTGTGCTCGATTGGATTGCCTATAAACTCAACATATATTTTATGTATGAGTTCTTCGGGAGACTGAGATTGCTGGATTTGTAGTTGACGATACTCTCCAAGACTCAAGTATCAATCTCTAAGGCGTCCTTGGCACCTGGTTATGAATCTTTTAACTACTATGTCAATATCATAGTATTGGAGTTCTGCACTACATCATGTTTGCATTTCAATGCGTCTGTCCCTCCATCTTGATGGGGGGATGTCATCAAAGGTGAACTGTTGTTTAGTATCACCTTTTGGAACTTTGGCCCATCTTTGGGGTGTTGTTTCTGAACCAGTGTCACTGGGTCTTTCCTCTACTTCTGAATCAACACGATAACCGGTTCTGGTTCTGTCATGAACAGGTGTTCGAATGCTTCTGTTGGGTCAAAATAATCTTCTTCATTTGTGGAGGAACAGATGATCGGTGCAACAACAACAGTGGATGTCGGGAGGGTATTCGTCTGGGTCAAAGATAGTAAGAAAGAAGAAATAGGGTTTATTTCCTCTATTGGTAAAACTCCGGGTGGCCTCGAGGAGGCAACCATAGACGTGTCTTCCGGGAGTTCTTTTGTTCCACTGGAGGAGGCTATCTCGGTTCTTTTAGAGGCTTGTTGAGATCTGGCAGGAACCAAAGCAGGTTTGTTTGACCTTTTTTTTCTTTTTCTGAGGACCATAACGTTATAGATGGGGATGTCTGGATGAATGGAGACGAGGGAAGTGGCTGTGGATCAAATGCAGTTCCAATATAGGGAGTGGAAGGTAACCTCCATGGATCTTCAACCAAGGTTGATAACCGTTTTTGTTTGTGCTATCTCTCAAGATCCGTAAGCTGAGCTTTTAGGAACTTCATTTCTGATTCTTTTTGGGTGAGAGAGTTGGAGGCTGGTGAAGGACTACTCTGAACTATTTGGATGAGCTCATTGTGGAGTCCTTGTAGCTTGAACTTGATCTCCATGATCATACCTTCGAGAGTCTGCACTTTTGTCATAAGAACCTCTTGTATCTTTGTCAGCTTTGTCTATTGTGCCAAAATGGTTTTGAGAACCTTGTTTTGGGCAACAGTGTTTTCACTCTGCCAGTTTAGAGTGGCTTCAACATGAATAACGGTGGCGGGGTTTCTTGAGGAACTTATGGTTGTGGGAGTTCTGATCTTCCAATCATGCCTCGTTCTTTGGTAGGGATGTTCGGAAGGACTGAGTGGTGGAAATTCTTCCTGGTACTCATATGGGGTTGTTGGGGTTATAATACAACATTCACTTTGCGACTGGGTGGGGGGTTTATGAGAAGGTGATGTATGGCAGGGTTTGAGGGTTGGGTTTGGTTTGGAAGATGAGTTTCCATACAGAACATAGTAATCGAACTTGCCTGATGGTTCACCTAGGAGTCCAACAGCTGGATCTCCTGCCTCATATCTCTTCTTTAACTTTCGTTGAGAACCCTTTTGGGGAATATCTTCATCGTAATCAACTTTGTATGCTTCGTCCAAGCAATCTTGGCATTTGCATACGTCGTACCAACAATGTTGGTCTTTTTGCAATGATGTTGATGATTCTATTGGTTGGATCATGCCAATAGTTGGAAATATGTCCGTCTTTGTTTCTCTGTTCGAGAATTTGACTTCAACCATTCCATTTTCATGTCGGATGAAATCTGGAGCCGTGTTTGTTTGGTTACCCATTTCTCCGGTAGGAGTTTGAGCAACTCTTCTCTGGATAACTGTCTTGGATACGTGCATGTTGGAGTGGCACTTGAATTGACATCAATAAGCAAGGCGTCTCCTGCGTGTTCCTAATCTGGAACCATAATGTCCAAAGAGTGGTTTTGAACCCTATATGCCATTTGATAGTGAAAGGTGTCTGGAAGGTGTTAACTTGGGCAGTTCCACCTATCTGTATCTAGGCTTTGTGGGCTGTATGTAGTGAGGGATCATTGAGAGGCATATTGAAGTTTGGATAGAAAGTGACAAAAACTGTTCCTGTGTTCAAGGTTGTTTGTATAGTACCTATGCAAGCATGTTGGTATTCTACAAATCTGGTGTCGACCAAGGCGATATGGGAGAACGCTGGAAGACCTTTCCTACCATGGAAGGTAAGGGCTAGTCTAATAGCGCCAAAATGGATATGAGTATATCCTTGAGCTAGGCAATGCCTGGGAAGGTCTGCTGGGAGGGATAATGTCACTAAATGTTCGGCTGAGATGGCCGGGAGTTGGTGTGAGTCGAACTTGGATGCCTGAACGAATTCTTTTACTTGTTGGTTTGAGTTGGATCCTATTAATTTTTTTACTTTTTTTGAAAAAGAGGAAGTTGGCTTAGAAAAAAACACTATAAGGGTTAACTATGGGCATATTTGATAAAGGTATTTTGGAATCATCTGGAACATAGGAAATTTCATATAACTGATCTATTTTGGAGGCTGAAGATTGACGGAAACTTGAGGAGTTTGAAAATGAACGGGAGTAAGAAAGATCTGAGTACATGATTGGGTATGATATTCTTCCTTAGATCAAAGATCTATTCTCACTTCTTTTAAAAATATAGATGTGACTTCTCTGGCGTCAACTTACAAATTTTTATCAAGAAGAGGAGAATACAATAACGTCTAAGGCTTAATATCGAATCACTAGTCCGTTTGTTCTAGATTGGTTTTCTGATATGAGAGATCCGTATAATACGGCAGTCATAGAGCATACTAATCCAAATCTTGAAAGAGAAAGGAGGGGGAACGGCGGTAAGTCTCTGATACCAAAGAATTTCTTGATAAGGGCATCATTAGACTGAGTATTTCTCATTAGGGTGCTTCTGTGTTGTTTGTTAAGAAAAAAGACAAGACGAAGGGGATATGCATTGATTATCTAGAACTGAATAAGCTGACGATAAAGAATAAATATCATTTGCCAAAAATCGATGATTTGTTTGATCAACTGGTTGGGGTAAGTTACTTTTCCAAAATCGATTTACGGTCAGGGTATTATCAGCTGAAAGTCAAAGATGAAGATATTGCCAAAACAACGTTCTGAAACATATATGGATATCATGAGTTTTTGGTCATGTCGTTTGGTCTAACAAATACTCCAGCGGCCTTCATGAATTTAATGAACCGGGTATGTAACGAATATCTAATCCAAAAACTCGTGATATCCATATATGTTTCAGAACGTTGTTTTGGCAATATCTTCATCTTTGACTTTCAGCTGATAATACCCTGACCGTAAATCGATTTTGGAAGAGTAACTTACCCCAACCAGTTGATCAAACAAATCATCGATTTTTGGCAAATGATATTTATTCTTTATCGCAACTTATTCAGTTCTAGATAATCAATGCACATTCCCATCGTCTCGTCCTTTTTCTTAACAAACAACATAGGAGCACCCTAATGAGAAATACTCAGTCTAATGATGCCCTTATCAAGAAATTCTTTCAATTAGGTCATTAGTTCTTTTAATTCAGAAGGTGTCAAACGATATGGAGCTTTGGCCACTGGTGTTTCCGCAGGCGTTAAATCAATTCTGAATTCCACGAATCAATCAGGAGGTAAACTAGTCAAATCTTCCGAAAACACCTCGGGATACTCACAGACAACAAGAATAGACTATTGTTTACCCTTTTCTTTCTTTGAATCAACTACATACGTTAGAAAACCTCAACACCCTTTTGAACACATTTTTGGCTTTCATGACAGATATCAAGTTGTTGTGATGATCCCGCCGATCACCATAAATCAAAATCGTCCATTTCCCCTTTAAATCAATATTGATCATCTTTTTGTTGCACACAATACTGACCTGATTTTCTGTTAATCAATCCATGCCCACCACAACATCAAACTTTCTCATTGGCATTGGGAACAAACAAATCGGTAACCCACCCCCCTCAATTTCAATTTGACAATTATCAAAAACACTGGTAACAAATACTTGACAATTATTAGTAGTATCAACTACTAAAATATAGTCAAGAGGCACAGAATTCATGTATAAACATCTCACAAATAAAGGTGATACAACTGAATAATTTGCACCAGAATCAAAATGACACCATGGCATATCAAAGTTGATAAGAAAGGTACTTGTTATCACATCATGGATTTCCTCGGCCTCCCCCTTTGACATCTGAAAAGATCGTCCCCTCGCCTTATCCAATTCACCTCCCAGACGTTGACTCCCCCACATGTACTCGGAGTATTTCTACCCACAGTCAATCTTGGAGTCTTTAACTGAGGTTCGTTTGATTTTATATGGTCATGAGAATCACACTGGTAGCAGCGTTGGGGCATACGACAATCTCGAGAGATATGCCTCGACTTTCCACATCGAAAACAAACTCTTTGATTTATATTGCAATCACCTTGATGGATATGGTGACATCTTTGGCATGGTCTTTCATTAAATTGTTGGGTAGGATGATTTTATGTCTTTACAAATTTTGGTCTTCTATATTTAGTTGAAGACCCTTCTCATTTCCTCTTCTCAACCACCTTCTTCTCTCCCTACCTGTTCTTGTTCCTTTGCATTGTTTCTGCAGCATCTACCGCTAGTGGAAAAGTTGAAGGATTCATTTCAATTACAAATTCGCATATCGAAGGCTTAACCCCCAAATGTACCTCTCAACTTTATGAGATTCTGACGAAATGTAATGCTTTGCAAATTGAGAGTGTTCGATAAATTTTTCAGTATGCTACCTTACCAATTGGTTACCCTGTTCTAGCTTTAAAAATTCTTCTTCTAATTATCTTACTGCCGCTTTCGGACATTAATTGTTCTCTGAATCGATTAACAAATTTCATCCAAGACATTGTTTGCAAAATGTTAGGTCTCGCTAAAGATTCAACATCCCAACAGTACAAGGCATTAGACTTTAGCATCGACACAACAAATCTGATTCTATCATCGTAAGAACACTTACTAGTATTAAATATGAATTATATCTCCCTTAACCAGCACATTGCCTTCACTGGGTCCCTTTCTCTAGAGAATGTTGGGGGTTTACAGGTTAAAAACATATTAATATCGCCCTCTCTAGTATTTGTAGATTGAAACTGTGGATTTATTTCAACTATCTCTATTTCTACCCTAGCCGGTACTCCCAAATAAGAAGTAAGAGTATTTCTCAGCTTGTCCATTCCTGCTAACATGTCTAGAGTAACATACTCAGAATGTTGTACTGGTTCTTGATTCACATTTTTCTGAATTGATTCACCCTGGTCTGGCTGAATTTCAAGTTGACTGTCCCTTCTCCCCCCATGTCCCCTTCCACGGCCCCTGCCCCTGCCCCGACCCCTCCTCTACCTCTACCTACTGGTAGATTGGTAGGATTGTTTTCAGGTGAACTTTTCCTCTCATCTGGGCTTATGAGGGTAATCTTTTCAGACCTTCGTGAATGGCTTGCCATATGTAAATTTTTAAATTTTAATATTCACATAATCACATTCCCAAATATAATAAAGTATCCAAGTACAAATATGTACCTGTAAATTCATAATTATATAGGCCAGTTGTAATTTGAATTTACTTTACATATCCCATCATATTTATTCCAAAGGTTCTACATATGTTGGGACCCTTAATATGCAAATAATACAGTTTAAGTCTAGGCATCATGTTGGATACCTAAATCCCTTAAACTCATGCTCTAATACCAAACTTGTAACACCCTAATTCACATTTGCATATACCTCACATATTTCATTTTATCATAAAATTCAAATATACACATTGGTCCCAACTATATATCTTGCTACAAAAAATTTCCATATAAACCCATTACAAGACTTATAAAGTTCTCAACTACAAATAACATAACATCTTACAAAAATTCCACATATTTAATGCAATCATGATCCCTTTACATTTTTCTCTTTCCTTTATCCTCTGATTAAGCCTGACCTGTAATGCACATTTTAAAAGGCAAAATGAGGGGTAGACCATGAGGTCTAGTGAGAAATTCTTTTGATGCTATTACTGAGTGAAAATCACCAAAACACTTTTACAAAACTCATATTTGTATAAATAACAAATAGACAACATTTTATTGAACAAACCTCTTTTGTCGCATCAAGATGACGAGACAACACCCACTTATCGCCTCACATATAAACTTGTCCCATTTAAATAAATAAGTAATAAAGTCGTCGCCTCCAACAGATGTGATAACAGTAACTTGTCACACCAATAGATGCGATAACAGTAACTTGCCGCATCACATACATGCGATAAACCACACTTGTCACACCTCAAAGATGCGATAACCAACCTTGTCGCATCCAACAATGCGATAACAGTAACTCATCGCACCATACTAGTGCGATAAACCCAATTTGTCGCATCTCATTGATGCAATAAAAATAACACCTTGAATCACAATCCAATCTCATCGCACCACCCTATGCGATAACAATCACACTTATCGCATCATATAGATGAGATAACAAAATTTTATAATCAAAAGATCATCATTTCCATAATCTGATTATGCCACCCTTATCCTAATATACTCAGCTCCTGATTATGCTACCCTTATTACAATGATATACCTAGCTCCTGATTATGCCATCCTTATTATCAAAAATATCTATCTCCTGATTATGCCACCCTTATTTACAATCAGATGATAACATCGTATCAAAACCCAAAATTTATGCTAATAATAACATATACACATCATGTATCCACGTATGAAAACTTACAGTTTATTTACTCAAAAACATAATAAATGATGTTTTCAAAATAAAACTCACCTTGATTTATAGAGATGAGGACCAACAGCAGCAAGCATATAAATCAGATTAAGAGTCACATAATTCAGTCCTTCTTTCTTCCCTTTCGGTTTCTGTTTGCTTTAGTCACAAGAACACACACATACATAATAAACTCCCTTTTACCTTTCTTCCTCCCCTTTTTCTTTAACAAACCCAATGAGATAAATAAAATATCTCATCAAATAATAAACAAAAACACATAAGGCGGTGGTAGTTTAAAACATATTTTAAGCATATAATTAATTTAACCCCTCAACTTACCACCCTTATTAAAAAAAAAACCCCGAACTTTATAACCGATAAACCCGATTATCACACACCACCATCCATCGCCACCACTACTACCACCATTGACCACATCCACCTCATCCTTTATACAACAACCTCCTCCACCACCTTCACAACCACCGTTGATCACAGACCACCACCGTCCATCGCCACCACCATTACGAATGTTGGCCACCTCCACCTCCTCTTCCACTACAACAACCTCATCCAGCACCTCCACAACCACAGTCGACCAACTCTACAAACCACCATCACTAGCACCGTTGTCCACCTCTATCTCATCCTCTACATAACAACCTCTTCCACCACATCTATAGCCACTGTCAGTCACCGACCACCACCGTCCATAGCCACCTAGGCCACCTCATCTCCACCATGACCATCATCGGCTACCACAACCAGTGCTCACCACCACCACTATCCACCATCTTCACAGGGATCGGGGACGAGGATTTCCTTTCCGTTTGGTTAATGGGTATTGTACTTCCTCCCCGCCCCATATATTATAAATAATTTATTTAAAAATATATATAATCTACACTATATCATAAAGCATTTGATAAAAAACACTTACAAATCATTTTTATGCATTAAGTACTGTTTATTGATGCATATTATCTAAAATTGAAGATTAAAAGTAAGTTGTGCGTAAATACAATTTGTTAAAGCTCTATTTTGAATTCATGTAACTAATTACATATAAACATAATCAAATACAGAATAAACATCTAATTTTAAATATAAAAAATCTAAAATATAATTAAGATAAT
>NC_037544.1:23729828-23744872 GCF_001531365.2 Cynara cardunculus var. scolymus | reverse complement strand
AGATTGATGCTTATGTTTTTCTCTTTTATCAGTTTGTCCATGTTGCTTAATCGTTTCACTTTCTTGGCAATTTCACAACACGAACCATGAAGGACCATTTTTGTTACACGGGGTTTTGGTTTATGTCCCCCAATTGCATCATTTTTGTTATATTTAAGGGACATTTTTTGTTTGATTGACTAGGTTCCAAAGCCCTTCAAATAGTTTATTTTGGTTTTTATTTACACATATAAGGGGCATTTTTTTGACTTTCCGCCGTGGGCATCCAAAATCTCAGGGCCGGCCCTGACCATCGATACGGGGACGGGGACGGGTTGAAGTGGGCTGCACATGGGTTGGCCAATCCAACGCTTACGGCTCAAAAAAATCTCAACCCAACCTAACAAAGCGAAACTGCAACCCGACCCCACCCAAACCGGGTTGGGTTGGTCGAGTTGAAAGTTCGGTAAATCATTTACCATCTAGCTAAGCATTTTGTTTAAACGAAGTAAAAGGGTTGATAACATAAAAAAAAGTGTGACAAACTCAGAAAAAGGTTGAAAGTTCCTGCAATAAAAAAGTAAAATTTCGGTTGAAATTGTTAGATATAATTTTGAATATAATAATTACGGATTGGTCTAATGTACATAAATTAATAAAAATCTTAATAATCATATTAAATCCTTAGTATAAACAGGTATCAACTTCATCATGTTGGGTTGTGTTCAAATTATCCTAGCTCAATTCCAACCAGTAGATATTGTTTGGCCAAATTTTGTATCAACTAAGTGTCGGCCGTCGGGTTACCTCGGCCAACGGGTTGAGAATTTTTGGGTTTTTTCGGGTTGGGTTGGTCATTTTTTGAGCACCCCTAGGTTGAACCAGGTGTGGCAGGTTATCTCTTTTAAGGTTTTTTTTGGATTTGGGATGGCCTGGTTGGTCGGTATTTTGAGCACCCCTGCATATATTATTAGGGAACCTGTGACCTTCTCCCACCCCAATTCTTCTTGACAAACATTCAAACCCAATGCCATTTTTGTTAAACTGTTGCGTCAAGATGTGGTAAGTTTTTATTTATATCATTGCATTAACAAAATCATCATTTTATAACGATTGTTTATGAACTCAGATCTGAATTCGTATTCAAGCTACCTCCAAATGAAGCTTCAGCCTTCAAGCTTCAATTTTTTCTTTTATCTCTCTGATTTTGCTACTAAAATTTTTATTATGTTGTACCTATGATAAATATAAGTCGTTTATGGTTTCGATTGCGGTCTCTATAAGCTGTAACAGGGGTTTCCACCCGCTGTTATTAACTAATGTCGCCATATACGGTGGTTACATGTCAAAGTTACCATCAATTTATCAATAGCGCATCCTCCAATCACACCAAAAACTAGCAAATCAATTTTAAACATTTATATGATGTTATTGGAAGCTTAAAAATAGGGTTATTACCTTGAACGAAGATTTACAGTCGAAGAACTCTAGGAAATTAGATCTTACAGCAACAAGAAATCAGATTTTTTTGTATAAGCTTTAGAGTTTTGGGATGAGATTAAGCACGATTTGTTTGCTATATTTATAGCCTTTTGAATGCAACAGAAGATCGTTAAGGATTGGAAGCACAAAGGAGTATCATTGTATGGGATTTCATTCCCTTACTAGTGGTTGCTGCATAACTGATATTATTTCGACCCCAAACAATGAATACTTCATTTTTTGTTTCTTTATTCAATATACACGAATACATATATGTTTACTGTTTTTTATATATGGGTTATTACAGCTCTTGAAGGGTTTTGTGGAAGAGAAAGGAAAGTGAAGAGCATAATCGAGTCAAATGGGCAGACCACCCAGTAATGGGGGCCCATCTTTCCGCTTTAATCAGGCCGAGGTCACTACTCTCTCCATTTTCTCGTTCATACTCAAATACCAGTGGTTAATTTATTTATCATATTTCGCCGAATTGGATTACTTGATCTTTTGTTAATCTTTTCGAAATCCCTAAAAATAATTTTTTGAAATGGTGAAATATCATTGGTTTTGAATGTTTTCTTTTCGCTAAAAGTCGTTCTTTAGCTGTTTTGTCTGATATATCTTGATTAACTAACATTAATAGTTGTCCGATTATCTTGATTAGGTAACAGTAATGGTGGGATTTTTGAAATTTGAATTGTTATTACTGCACTATCTAATTCGTCCTAAAGATGGAAAACATAATGTTTGTCTGATCATATGTTTTCATTATAATAACATGAATCAACACGTTTAAAAGATTATTTCTTTGGCCATCCTTACGTTCAAGAAGATAGTATATTTCGTCTTTAATGCCAAAAGGGCATCAAAACTTATGTGAATTCTTGGATTTTTGGTTAAAACTTGATTGAAACTTGGCGGTTGTTGATTTGTAACAAAATGCAAAACAAATATGCAAAATCAAGAAGAGTGCACCTCTTTTCTTTTTACAAAAAAGGGGAGGTTGTTCAATTATGATGGATGTTTTTCTTTGTCACTTTAAGGGTCAATGCATGTACACTTCACAAGGAGCCCTTCTAGTGTATCTTTGCTTGGAGTTGGTGCACATGGTTGTTCATCTCATACATCATCACTAAAGGGTTATAGATTGGTGATTGGAACATGGATTTGTTACATTGCATCTTAGGACTATATGTGAAGCACCAACGATGTGGGAAAGATTGAGAGAGAGAGAGCTAGCTGCTCATCAATGTTTCATATCATGTCACACATCTTCATTAACTCAACTGAATATGTGTCTTCACCCAAACTCTAGAATGCCATACATTCTATTAAACTTCAGGGATGCAACATACACAGTTTTCTAAGTGGAATTGGTCAAGAAAATCAGCTGTTGAAGAATTTCTGATGGCCTGATGTAGTTTTTGTCCTTGCTCTCTCTATAAGCATGAAGCAAACCTTAGTTATTGCCTTGTCTACAAAAATGGATTGCTAGTAGTTGTGGATTATAACTTATCACTTGTATACACACAACTCATGATGTTATGGAGCTTTTCACATAACGAAAGAGTTATTGTGCACTTTTTTTCCTAAATATTTTTAGCCAGGATATTTGCTGCATATATTTAATCTGTCATAAATAATTTGCGTGGTATAAAAAATAAAGGGATTGTACTATTTTTGGTGATAAAAGAACTCATAAGTATACAATATTGGGAACATTATATAAAGGTTCATTGTTATTTTTTCTTGCATATATAAGGAATCATTGTACTTGTTATAGATAATTTTTATAACAAGAGGTTGTAAAAGAAATATTGATTATGCTTTCTAGGTAAAAGAGAAGATAGAATCTATTGCTCAACAGAATATGAAAATTTATGGAAACAATTTCACTACATGTTTCCCACACTCCCAACTATAGCATCCTGAGGGCATCACAAAGAAGTGTATGAATTGGTCACAAGAGGTTGTTTTTAGGACTCTCGATGTTACTTTGTAAAAATGGAGGCATGGTTGCCGAGAAATATCATACTATATTATAAAGCATTTGACAAAAACTCTTAAAGACCATTTTCTATGCATTAAGTACTGTTTATTGATGCATATTACTTAAAATTCAAGATTACAAGTAAATTATGTGCAAGTACAACTTATTAAAGTTCCATGTTTGAATTCGTGTAAGTAACTGCAGATAAACATAATCAAATACATGATTAACATCTCATTTTAAATATAAAAAATTTAAAATGTATTTAGGATAAGAGTACTTGACTATTATTTTTATAAAAATTATATTATTCATCCAAAAAAAATTACTTCATTATTAAACCTAACTTAATAATAAAAATTTGAATTAAAGAAATTACATAAAAACAAGAACTTTTAACAGTTAATTTGATACTAATATCGGTATATTTTTTTCAACTTTTTATGATATTCTCAAGTTTTACATTTTATTCAAAAATAAAAATTATCGCTTTCTCAAAACCACATAAAACCATATTATAACATCGATAAAGACAAAATAAAACAAAACATTAAAATCGAGATGTATCTTGCTGCATTGAGCGAGTACTCTTCTAGTGTACTATAATGAAAGCCTTCGCTCCTTTTTTCACCTATGAAATGGAACATTTGGCTTTAAAAATGTGTAGGTGTTATGTGGAACACTTTATCTTAAACATGAGTATTAATTTTGTGATGATATTTCCGTGGCAATTTTCACGTGAGCCTAAACATACTTTGGTCTTTGTTGTAATAAATTTTGCTCTTATATTAGATGTAGCCAAGTAATCGGACTTCGGTTTTCTTTTAACTTCTTCAAAGTTTATCTGCCTGATGGAAACCAAACAAGGTCTTGCGGACAGAGTTGGGAGTTGTGTCCGTCATGGATAAACTGAGAGAGGGCAGATTGCAGTGGGTTGAACACATTTGCATGAGACTTATGGCGGCACCAGTGAAGAGAGTAGAAAGTGCGACAGTGGAGGATGGACATGCTTAGTAGGACGTGGGATGAACAACTAAGGATAGACATGGCAGCCTTAATTTTCGAGGACATTACTTCTGCTAGGAAGTTCTTATAAACGCATGATTAGGGTAGCGGACTAGATGTATGGAGCTGTAGCTAGCATGGACGGGAAAAAGGCAAGGCAGTTGGAAAGGTTGAGGGTGGGACGAGGAGTGTTAGGGAGCTGGCAAATAGGTTAACGTAGGCCTACGATAGATAGAGGGATATGTCCTTTTCCTTGTCTTTTTCTATGTTTCAATGTTACTCCTTTTCTTTTTCTTTTTCTGTTGCCTACTATTTACTATCTTTGTGCGTCTTCACAGAAACAATTGCCCTACTCTTTGAGACAGGTGTGCATACATCCTGCCCCTCCCAATTCTTTTTGAGTGGGATATACTGGGCTTGTTTGTTTCGGTTTTAAAGTTTATTTGTTTGATGATGATGATGTAAAAAGAGCATTGTTATATTGATAACTTCCAACTTTTTAACAAGTTGGTACTAGTAACTATTTTCTCCTTTGAAGATCGCGGAGATGGAAGCCATCTTGCAAGCACACAAAACGGCAATGCCTGTTCGTGAAGTTCTTGTTTCCCTAGCTGAAAAGTTCAGGTATATTATATCATGGAATTTAAGAATAAGCTTAATTTGTTTTGGGTAATGTTTCACTGTGTCATTATTGGATGTTAGATTCTGACATGGGATCTCTGTGTGTAGTAATTCTGAAGAGCGCTCGGGAAAGATTGAAGTTCAAATGAAACAAGTGAGTTGCTTATTTGTGCTGTATCTGTATGATAGTTACACATATATTCCCACTCTGATAGTAAACCATTACTCATAACGTTTTGGTGCATGTATACAACACTCATAGGTGTGGAATTGGTTCCAAAATAGACGATATGCAATCAGGGCTAAAGCAGCCAAATCACCGGGGAAGTTAAATGTAACACAAATGACCCGAGATGATTCAGCTATGGTAAAAGGTGTACCTCAGGCTACTCAACCACATGGCGCTTCTTCAGGTGAGTTAACTTGTACCTAAAGATGGAGTGTACTTTTTGCAGTATTTTTCTGTGCACAACTTATGTGCATTCTTGCTAATGCAGCCACTGTTAGATCTTTGCCACAAGCACCACAGCATCCAACTGGTCCTTCAGGTAGAACTAACCTCACTTTATTTTGAGATTTCAATGCCATTTGTTTGCTAATTTATATTCTGGATCGACTCAGCTGTGGTTAGAAGTTTCCAACAAGCACCACAACATCCAGCTGCCTTTTCAGGTAGAACTATCGTCTATCTTTGAAGTTTTGTCCATTTTCTCTTCTCTGTTTGTTTGTTACATGGACTTTGTGAAGACATGTGAATGGACTGGTTGGCACTATTTAATCCAGCCTGCATTCGAGCTTTTAGTACAGTCTATAAACGTATGGCTTGTTAATTTTGTTCACATGACACAATAGATTGTTTCTTACAACCATGAAGCCATACTATAATTTGATTTGTTGAAAGTTTTATGTTAAACATAAATGATTAAATTAAGATAGAAATAGTAAGATACTGGGGGTCTACATTCTATTTATGTTGTCTTTAGTGGTGAGGAGTAACTTGTCTTTCTTTACAAAGCATTGGCAACATAGAGAAGCCACTGAAATCCACCAGCTGGGATTTCGGGAGTCCTTTAATTTTTATATAGATAAAAATTCAGAGGACCTATCATCAAACATAGGATACACTTAAAGATACACCATCTTTTCTTCTATTGGAGGATGATTGCAAATTTGTGATATCAGTCTATCATCCTATTGAATGATTGTTAGTTCCTTTAGCAGGTTTGTCTAGAATAAAGTGGTGGCCTAACAATACCCTCTTATAAAGGGTAGTGATGATTAGGGTGTTACATTTTTTTTATTAATTACTTTTGTGAATGACATAGAGGAAATTAGAAGTGTAAAGTATGAATCAGATGTAACCCTTCATGTATAGCAAACAGCACCAAATATGCATCATTTGACTTTCACATATGTAAATACACATCTTGGAGTTATCTGAAGTTTGGCTGTCTGGTAGTCCATTTCATTACTATTATACTGTTTTTATCACCAGTTCAAAGTGCAGGAAGGGTTGCAGATAATTCTCAGATGGAGTATGAAGCTAAATCTGCTAGGGATGGAGCATGGTTAGTACCTAGAGATGTTTATTTAACCTTGATTAATTGACCACTTGATACTCGTGACCATTTCTTTGAGTGGTAGAAATAATAGAAACCTTTTTATGTAAACAACATTAATTATTTGCAATCTTCTTTTCAGGTATGATGTTTCAACCTTTCTATCACACAGGTCTCTTGAGACAGGTGATCCGGTAATTATAGAGCCCAATCAATGCTTGACTAGCCCAATTTTCGTTCTCTCTGATCCAATCTTCTTGTAGACAACTTCATTCTGCTATCTGATATCAGGAATATTATAGCATGTTTTTTTTATATAAACCTGTTTATTCATCTTTTCAAAATCAGGAGGTTCTGGTTCGATTTGCTGGTTTTGGAGCTGAAGAAGATGAATGGGTCATTGTACGCAAGAATGTTAGACAAAGGTCTCTGCCATGTGAATCGTCTGAATGTGTAGCTGTTCTCCCTGCAGATCTCATACTTTGTTTTCAGGTCTCTCCTCTTGAGTTTTCAAGATAATTATATTTTGTTTTGTTGAAAATTGAGAACCTCTTTTTAAAAGCGCTTAAACTTGTACAGGAAGGCAAGGAGCAGGCTCTTTACTTTGATGCCCATGTCCTAGATGCACAAAGGAGGCGGCATGATGTAAGAGGTTGTCGTTGTAGGTTTCTGGTGCGGTACGATCACGATCAGTCCGAGGTATGCGACTATGTATAAGTTTCAATTTTTGTAGGTAAATGTTTTTATGCCTTTTTCTTTATTTCCTTTTCTTTTAGTACCGAATAGGGGTGCTAACGAGTAGAGCAGATTCGAGCAAAAGGTTGTTCACTCGAATAAATAATACCAGGCTCGAACTTGAATAACTTTTTCAATGTAGGGGCTTGAGCTCGAATATTTTCTCAATGTTCGAGCTCGATGAAAATGAGATTGGTGTTGATCATCTTCCTTGGCCCCTTCCATTGTACTCTTCCCAGAATCATATTCTCAAGCCTGCTTATGCATCAATTGCTTGCTTTTCTCCCGTTCAACTATGAAAAGACTCACCACTGAGCACAGCCCGTTGGCTGTCTCTCCATTAGGGAAGTCCAAACTTTATACCCAAAAGTCTAGATCACAAATATACAATACATAATTGACTGGTTCATTGGAAACCGGAGTGCAAATGATATGTGGAAAAAACTAAATGCCAAATGGAAAACATAAGAGTGTTGGGGTATCACCCTAAAACAAAGTCAACTAGGGTTCCAAGTTGTTTAATAACCTAAAATTCCTGAAGTACAAGACATATTAAGTTTATACATTTTTTTTCTGCACTTTGTAAACCTTCTTAAACCTCTAGTGTTGCCAAGATATTCACCTAGAGTTTTAATCATGATTAGAATCTACATTCACTATAAATTGAGAATCTACATTCACTATAAATTGAAGTCTCTGCCTCCACTCTTCCATATATGATCAATCAGTCCCATGTCCTCATTGATTTTACTCCCTGCATTCACAAAGTTCTGACATACGTATCAGAGTCTCAATCGGTGGAAACCCTACGAGATAAGTTGTTTTTCCATGTGTTTAATGTATTTAGAACATGCTCCAACAGCCATGCACCCTCCTACACGAGTCCATTTTCAGTCACTATTGACTTGCTATTTAAGGTGCATCACATCTGAATGATCCTGTAATGAATATTCTTTGAGCATTTATGATCTTAGCATGCCAATGAAACAGCTGCACCACTTTGTGAAAATTAAAGATCCACTCAAGGACAAACACTGAGAGCGCAAGTGGATCTTGACTAGGACCCAGAAGTTACATAGAAAATGATTAAGATAGACATACAAATCATAATTGGGACCAAGACAGGGAAGATACAGTTGCCAGACTTAAGGGTCGATAGAAGACGAGACATCTAGACTAGCCCTACTAATTCCTAAGGTACATTTTGCCAACCAAAAGACAGATTTTAATTTATTGGACAGATTTCATTTCAGTTTTCCTGCCAACCAAGCACGTGGTCAAACCTGATTAAATTCCATTCTAATTAATTCAGATTCCAATTCCTTTGACGTATTTCATTTCTACAATAATCATTTTGGGAAACAAATGCCACTTAATCACAACCTCTCAGGATGCAAAGCTGGACCAAAGTAGTGATTTCCAAGACCCCTGCTGCTTGTTGGTGTTGGTGCGAACCTTTGCCACAAAATTCTGGATATATTGTTACATCGCTTGCCTCCATCAATAAAAACCTCCTCTTAATACATTTAATGCTCATATAGGGTTTTAAAACATTTCATATAAGAAAGAGAGAGATTGTGTAATGCTTGCTTTGATAAGATTAGTCCTTCCATTAAATGATATAAAAATATGCTAAGCGTTAATTTACAACTCTCGACCACCCTTTTCAAAGTGTCATATCTTTTTGGTCTGGCATCTACAGGGATCCGAGATGGTCCAAAGGTACCCTGAAGTGGTAAAAGTTACTGTTCCTACTTGAAGAGAATAGAGGCTTTTTTGTGATTTTTGACTTAGACTGACCAATCAAATTCAACTTCATAATGCTACACATAGAGTTATCTTGTTCGACCTATCCATATCAAATTTGAAAACTATAGATTTCTCCTCAAAGGTCAATTTTGAAGTATACTTTTCATTTTAATAATAGCTTTTCTTTTCCATTTCAGGAAATTGTGGCGCTGAGGAAGATTTGCCGCCGACCTGAAACTGATTATAGGCTGCAACAACTTCATGCCGTAAATGAGTCCCTTTCTGCCAACCAGAACAAAAATGGTGCCAATAATATACATACAGTCAGCACTTTGAGAGTCTATCCTCCGGCTGAAGTACAACAAAAGCAACATAAAGTTGAGCCAGTGGTTCCATCTTTGTCAGCCGAAGTACCACAAAAGCGCCAGAAAGTAGAATCAACTTTTCCGGCTCCTCCACCAGATGGATCACAAAAGCACTTCAAAGTAGAACCTGCAATGGTGGCTCTTTCAGGTGTACCACAAAATCAGCAAAGAGTACAACCTGCACCTCCACCTCGACCTCCATCTGAGGCGCCACTATATCCGAATAAAGTTGAACCCGTGCTATGTCTCCCATCAGACCAAGCATTAGTAGAGCCCCATAGAGTCGAACCTGTGGTTCCTTGCCCATCTGCCCAACCATCGTTAGAGCCAAATAAGGTGGAATCAGTGGTTCCTGTTCCATCAGCCCAAGATTCAGCAGAGACGCAAGTGGCCATCATGCCCACCTGCTCAGAAAAAGTCCCACTTGAGTTGCATCAAGTACAGCCAGTGATGCATGGTCCTTCAACTGAATTATCACCTACAGTAGTTGCACCAGTCGAACCCAAGGTAGCTGAATCACTGAAAGAGTCCATGGTGTCTGGCACTTCAGTTGAAGTACCATCAGAATTAGAACCTGCAGATGATGTATCAGTAGTTGCACAAATGGAAACCAAGATAGCTGAGCCACAGAAAGAAGAGCCTGTGGTGGCTGTCCAAGTACCATCAGAATTGCATGAAATACAACCCATGTTGTCTGGCCTTTCAACTCAAGTATCAGTAGCTGCACCACTGGAACCCAAGGTAGCTGAGCCACAGAAGGAAGAACTTGTGTCTGAAGTACCATCAGAATTGCATCAAGTACAACCCATGATGCCTGGCCCCTTAACCGAACAAGTATCGATAGTTGCACCCAAGATAGTTGAGCCACAGAAAGAGCCCATGACGCCTGGAGATTCAATCGAAGTAGGGTCAGAATTGCACAAAGTACAACCCATGATGCCTGTTCCTTTAACCCAAGTATTATTAGCAGTTGCACCAATGGAAGCCAATGTAGGCGAACCACAGAAAGAAGAACCATTAGAATTGCGCCAAGTACAACCTGATGAGCTTCATACAAGTGTACTTGAGGCAATAGAGACCAAACCCGAGGAATCTGTGACCACGGTGGAGGAAATAGAGACCAAAGCCGAAGAACCTGTTAACAGTGGTAATGTTATTGAGCAGCCAAAACTTGCAGAGGTTATGGAGGGTAATGTCGATGACGAGGAGCATGCAAAAGATGCTGAAAATGGCAACATAAATGAGGTCGGAGACCCGGAACTCCAAGTGGAAAATGCTGGTACAGTTGAGATGGAAGAAGGATGATTGATTATATGGTAGAGTAGAGATAGGTGTGTATTTTTAGGATAAGAGGATTTTGATGATCCTTTTCTTAGGCTTACATGGATGGGTTGTTTTGCGTTTACAATTATATCGTTGGTTTAGAATTAAAGTGAATGACGTTTTTAACTAAATAGAGTCGGTTTAATAATGTGTTTGTACAATGTTATGCTTGAGAAAATGCCAAAAAGAAACCTTTGTGGGGGACGTTACGTTATTCACTCAAAAAAATTGTTTGAATATGTATCATATCTGTAGTGATGTAACACGTTATTTATATAGGATCACCTTTATTTTAAGTGAACTATTCAATACAATGAAATAAATTTCGATTTTAATGTTTAGTTTTATTCTTTATCTCTACCAATATAATACGATTTTATATGGTACTGAGAAAACAGTAATGTTTTTATTTTTGAATTAAAATATAAATTTGAAGATAACATAAAAATTTGTAAAAAAAATAAGTCGCTAATAGTATCAAAGTAACTATTTAATAGTTCTCCTTTTTTACATAACTTTTTTGATTTAATTTTTTATTATAACTTAATTTAAATTTAATAACAAAGTAATTTATTTTTGGTTTGATAATATAATTTTTTATAAAAATAATAATTAAACATTCTGTTAGAACTCAATGATTATCTTAATTTTTAGATTTTTTATATTGAAAATAGATGTTTATCTTGTATTTGATTATGTTTATCAACAATTACTTACACGAATTTAAAAATGGAGCTTTAATAAGTTATACTTACGTAAAATTACTTGTAATCTTAAATTTTAAGTAATATGCATCAATAAATAGTACTTTATGCATAAAAAATGGTATTTGAGAGTTTTTGTCAAATACTTTATAATATAGTATAGATATGTTCTAGTAATTTTTTTCCTTTTTTATTTTCTCCTGATATTTTTTTTGAAAGGCAAAAATGAAGGACAAGGAAGAGAGCTTCGGCATGGTCATCACCCTCACCAAGCCAACCAATATATTAAAAAAACAGATTCAACAAGAAGCTAGACACAAAAAGATACAAGAATCCACCACAACAAGCGAGAACAAAAGGAAAACAAAACCAAAAACCGAAACCAAAGCCAGACAAAGAGACTAAACAAGGTAAGGAGAAGATGACTAACTATCCCAATTAAGAATAAGACCAAGACAAAACCCAAACCAAAGCCAGACAAAGAGACTAAACAAGGTAAGGAGAAGAGGATCAACTATCACAATTAAGAATGAACTTACGATTCCTATTCTCCATCCAAAGCTTGGATAAATTTTGAACCCAAGGAAATGGGTCTTCACCTTTCTTCTTAATTTTCGCATCATCTTCAGCATGAAAATTTTTATTCCGCCACTTCCAAAGTTGCCAAAGAGCCACAACGCAAATAGATAAGAAAGTCACTCCAACCTTGCAATGAGTGCCTACTTGATTGATTAGCATTTTAAAATCAGACACCGAAGATAGACACGAGGATTTAAGGTCCCACCAAGCCCATATTTTTCTCCAAAGAATGCTTAGCACCGAACAAGAAAAGAAACAATGATCCATTGTTTCAACACCTTTGCCACATAGGATGCACTCCAATGATTGTAACGGAATTCCTCTTTTTGAAAGATTAAATCTTACCGGGATAGCCTCTTTAAGAAAACGCCAAGTGAAAATATTTACCTTCTTTGGAATTAAAGAACTCCAAAAACACGGTTCATTGCTCCCAACGCTTGTATTGACCGCTCCTTGAATTAATTTGGACAAGAAGTTGACCAGAAAACCCTTTTCTTGTTCCAATTCCAAGATCACATATCCTCACCTGAAGTATTGAAAACCGCTTGAGAGAGATGCCTTTTTAAGGCTTGAAGATCATCTAAGCTTCTACCCCTAATCGTTGTTTTCCAATCCCAAGCACCACTCCAAGAACCATTAAATAAGTCCATCTTTCTTTGAAAGAAGCATTTTTATTCCTTTCCATAACATAAAGTCTAGGATATAGGTCTTTCAGCTTTGACCCTTGATCGATGCTCGCATCTTTCCAAAAAAAAGAAGAAGAATCTTTAGCAACCTTTTTCGAAAAACGATTGAATAACATTCTGACCTGTAACTTCCACCTTTTTGCACGTGTTGACAATAGAAACCTAAACACTATTTTCTCCTGATATTTAATCTTATAATTTAAATCTCTCATAATGTATAGGGGTTTAATTATTTAAAATTTTCAAAATTTATGAAATCCATCCTAAATCAATATTTTAAATATATTAATGTTATTAATCAATAAGATAATAATAATTATTTATTAAATGAAATTAATTATTTTTGTAGGAAATTCCATAAATTCTCTTTTCTCTCTCCTCTCTTTTCTTTGTTACATACACACAATTAAGTATTCACACATTGTAAAAACAATGCAAACAAATATTTTTTTACTAAGGTGTTCATAAATGTTAGATTTAGATTTATTAATTTGATTGGTGTTCATAATATGTTCAAAATTATATTAGATCTTCAGATTTCCAGTGTGTCAATAAACTATTTCTAAGAAAAATATTCACAATGTATTGACCTGCATATTCAATTATATGTACAAACTCAACTATTAGTACAAATATAAGAACCAATTAATTGAGATATAAATAAAAATTATGAGAGTTTATTTATTATGATTTGGATATTTATTGGAAGATTATCAAAGTTCATTTGTTGACCCTTGACTTTCCTAAGAAATAGGGTCTGGTCAATCTTTCGATGACAAACTTCTTAGAGATGAGAAATGAAGAAAGGATGTCATACCAGGCACGAGGGACCTGTTTTAACCCATAAAGAACTTTATCCAATCTATAGACATGATTTGGATATTTGGGGTCAAGAAACCCTGGAGGTTGTTCAACATAAACTTCCTCCTGAAGTTTCCCATTCAAAAAAGCGTTAGAAAGAGTCGAATAGCTTCGAGTCTAGATAATGGTGCAAAGGTTTTGTCATAATCGATTTCTTCTTCTTGCCTGTATCCTTGAGCAACAAGACGAGCCTTGTTTCGGGTTATATTTCCTTGTTCATATAACTTATTGCGATAAACCACTTGGTGCCTGTTGATCCTCTCTCTCAGTGATTTGATGATAATCCCTTTTCACTTATACATTGTATTTATGTTTCTGTCTTTTCAGTTCCAGTGATCATCACTGAACTTGTTCAGTGATCGCTGAAGAACTTGTATTGTAATTCAATCAGAGACAATAATTTTTCAAGAAGACAACACTCACACCAAAGAACCTTTAGCTGATGTCGAAGACTGAAACTGAAGATTAGAGACTGGTGAGTACGTGATCTGAATCGGTACTCAGTGATTACAAGTCTGTCTACACATGTGTGAAGACTGCTCAAGCCTTAGCGAATGCTGAAGAGACCTCCAAACAGTCTTACCTTATCTTTTTGCAAGCAGTCTTGTAAAATTTGTATTGATCTTCTCTATCAATATACATTTTAAATTTAAAAATGTTGTGTTTGTACTCATCCCCCCTCTACAAATTGTTTTACTTATCTTGTAGACCCTCAAGGGACCAACAAGTGGTATCAGAGCAGTGTTCTATCTTTTCTAAGTTGTTTATCTATTTTTCTGCATTAGTTTATTTATTTCTCTAGATAACTTTACATCTTTTAAATGGCTTTGCAAATTACAAACACACACACAAAAGACAATGGCTCTCTTGCCAAACCTCCCTGGTTCGTCCGTGACAACTTTAGTCTATGGAAAAACCGGATGTCCCTCTTTCTTGAAGGTGTGGATCATGAAATTCCACATTACATAGTAAATGGACCATATGTACCATTTGCTATTTCTCCGGCTGTTCCAGCAACAGCTACGACTGCCGCGATTCCTGAACGGCAGATTCCAAAGCTCCCTCATCAGTGGAGTGATGAAGACAAGAAGAAAATAGCTATAGACACTCGCGCTAGGTCTATAATAGCTATGTTTCTTCCTGACGAGATTTATCATTCTGTGATGAAGCTCAAGACTTCTAAATCCATGTGGGACACACTTTGTGTTCAATATGAAGGAACCACTTAGGTTCAAGAAACTAGAAAGATCAATTTAGTAAGACAGTACGAAAGCTTTCTCTGTGGAAAGACTGAAACACTTAATCAATGTTTTAATTGTCTCCTTATTGATCTAAGGGCTGTAGGCAGGGAATATTCCAATTCTGAAACTTTAACTAAGTTTCTGGAATGTCTTCCTGAGTCTTGGGAC
>NC_037544.1:23719639-23729728 GCF_001531365.2 Cynara cardunculus var. scolymus | reverse complement strand
GTTTTCCTTCCACCTTCAATTTGCTTTTCCAGTTCTGCCCAGATCTCCATGGATAGTTGACAGTGATCAATACACTTAAAGATGTCATTAGGAATTGCCATAATCAATAAAAGTTTACATTTGTTCCCCAAATCGACGTTAATCTTGTCCTCGTCACTCTAGTTTGCTTCAGGACGTGGTTCGTAGTGCTCAGGTATTTCAGGTGTGGTTCCAGTTGCTGGAACTCTAGGAATTAGATTCATTGGGATGTGGGGAGGGTTGTACAGGAACTCACAGATTCTAGGATGAATCCCTTCGAGAAAGTTCACCATTCGAACTTTCCATTGAGGGTATTCTTTGCGAATGAGTGTGGGAGGTTTGGACTGTGAACCAATACTCATGAAGGATGTATTGGCTATATTTGCCATTGAAAGAGGAAGAATCAAAAGAAAAGTGAAGAAAATCGATAGAACAGTGAAAACAGGGTAACCTGGTGAAGAAGACGACTGTGTGTTATTGAGCGAATAAAGATGAATACCAAGAACAGAATAAATCAAAATAAAATTTGATTCCTGCTCTGATACCAATTGTTGGACCGATTAACTCAGTTTCTTGGTATTAATTACTTACTTGGATGATCTGTTTGACAGAGATAATGCAGCGGAAAAKATATGAATCAACCAAAGTAGAAATCAATAAGAACACAGTAATGAAGATTGATGAACACAAGAGAGAGCTTCAAATGATTTTCAATAGATRAAAATGTCAACAATTACAATACGGAAGCACACTGAAATACATGGGCCTACGCTGCTATTTATACAAGCAAGTAACCGTTTTCTGACATGACCTAAAGCAAATTAATCTAAGCCGTTAGATCAAAACAGATTACAGACAAGAACACGTGATAGGCACGAGCAGCTAATAAACCAAAGTAAAACAGCTAAAGAAGATCTATACAGAAGACAGACTGCAGACCCTCTATGAGACATCACAGAGGCTCTGCTAGATATAACTTGAAAGCACATTGACGTAGAGGAAATCTTCCAGAACCTCTGTGAGACACGACAGAGGTTCTGTCGTCTTTGTCTTGTAGCATTGTCTTTCCAGAGGACCAGTTTACAGAACCTCTGTGAGACACGACAGAGGTTCTGTCACTTGAGACTTGTATGCTTAAGCATCTTCTGATGTTGGTCCTCTGTGGTCTTCTGTGACAGATCATCTTCTGTCAACACTTGCCGTATTACTTTTTCCATAATTTTACATTTAATGAAATGAGAGCTAACACAAGATCTCTAGCCAAAGTTTCCCATTACTAATTAAACATGGGTTTGTAACTATTGTGATATATGTACAAAATAAACTTTGAGCCATGGTGGTAATATTTATGAAACTTACGCGCAATTACCATGCTACTAACTCTTAATCATATGTTGGAATAACATTCTCATGTCCATACAGTTGACTTAACGTGTAAGAGACAAACTTGCCTTGTTGCATCAATACTAAGTCTAATTCGAACTTCAAGTTATCACTGAAAACCACAATGTTTTCTAGTACTTCTGACAACCATCAAATTTTTTTACATAACTTTACCTTTGCTTTCAGTAACTGAAATACTTATTCTTTCTAACCTCAATCCAACTTGATGTGTTGTCTAGGTGAATGCTGACATTAAAATATGAAACTTACGGAACTCTTAATGAATCCTCGACACTATTTTAGTAACCCAAATAAACACCTATCCTAGTTACTAATCTTGGTTGCTTTAAATCTGACATGACCTCTAAGCTTGTTGGCTTTTACTTAGATGTCCTTCTTGTCAAATATGTGACCAAGAAAACTGAAACTTTGCTCTATAATTCACTAAGTTTTCTTTTTCTTATAGATTATCTTCTTCAACGGTTGTAGGGTCAACTTTTGTTGTTATACATGCTTAGACTTATTTATCAAATAAGTAAGTCCATTACCCCTAACAACTATAACGACTTCTTTAAGCATGGTCCACACAATATGCTCACTAGGTCCATAACGTTATTGTCGTGTTTCTCAACCCATATGGCGTTACTAAAAGCCCATGATTTTAAATTAAAGTTATATGGGTAAATGTTACTTCAAAATATGTAACATTTAAGTTGATCTGAAATAATAAATTTGTTGTCTAAAAACTCTGAGATATTTGTATTTAAACAATATACAAACCTATATACTTTCGAGATCTTAACTCTCTTGGTGTAGTGTAAGGGGTCATCTATCTATCCGTGTCGTCCATGTACATTGACAATAGAATGTGCAAGTTACTTAACTAAACTGAATATTCATGTGTACAGAGGGACCCTGCGGTACATGCACCATTTATGCGTCTTTACAATGCCTTGCCTAAGCCACCGGTATTCGATACATGACCCTTCACATACATACCCAATTTAACATGCATATCTGAAAGCTAACAGATGTCAACTACAAATAGATATATGAAACAACTCAAGTTCTGACTAGAACTACAGGTGCTATTAAAGTCAGATTTTCCTTGATGTTTCTAAATCTAAACACTTATATGTCTAACCTTCGAGCCTAATCCCATACTATTGTTCTTACATACTCTCAACATGCTTACTTCTGAGTACCTTACTTGCGTTTATAATACTAATCATCTTTAAGAGCAATAAATTAGATCAATTATAACTACACTTTAACCTACTGCATTGTAGCACAATGTCATATTGTACTTACGTTGTGTAATGTTGCATCTAACATATGTTATGCTAATACTGGTCTTTGTGACAACTTGTCACGCCCATATTTTTTTTCTTTCTTTCGAGTGCCGTGACGTCATTCTTAATAACTTATGTCATGAACAAATACGAACTTAAAAATTCAAACATACATAATGTGTTAAACATAATTCGTTACATAATTGTGAAAGCGTAAAATACTTTAACGAAATCAATGCTAATTAAATATTTAATCAAGCATGATTCAAAACATAGTCTCGTCTTTCTTCGTTCAACTCGTCTACTGATAATTGATACCTGAGATATATACATGTATAGTATAAGCTAAAAGCTTAGTGAATACAATATGGTTTCATGATCACATGCACACATAAAATAGTGTTTTAGTGTAWTTTAATTATTATCTTGCAAGTGAGGYCTCGGCTCGTCACTTTTCTTTGCGTATGTGGCGTATTCTATGGACGAGGACTCCAAGACCTCGGAATTGCAAGCCCTCCTTTCATGGCCAACCCACCTCGTACGATGGACGAATCTTTCTGTATCATACTAGTTGTGTATCATTTATTTGCAATACTCACTCATTAATGCAAATCTCATTGTGACATGCAACATACATTTCATGCAAGTGACAACATAAATCACATATGCATCATCGTCATTTTCCACATTATACACATACTTGAATATCATATTGATAATATCAAGTCATCATAATCTTTCTCATCAACATCATCTTTCATATCATGCATATACTTAAATATCATGTACATCAATATAATCAAGTTATCATCATATGCATATAAACACATCATGCAAATATCATGGATAAAATACTTTTGTAATAATCATGTATATATCCCATTAAAATCGCATAATGTACTCACCTTGAATCGTTAACATTCGAAAGGTCGTTCTCTCAAAAACCGCAACCTACATGATAATTTATACCATTCCTAAACATCTTAAATAATCGTAATTAAATTGATTACTATTCCTTAACAATCTTAACATGACTTTTCTTAACATTCTTCTATTGATCAACCCCCGATACCATCGTGTCTCATGTTGCGCTTAAATATTTTCTTGAAATATTATTAATAATGTGACGTCGTTATATATTAATTGTTGCTCGCTCATTTTATAAAAATGTGTAATACACTTCACATTTTCTTGAATAATAAATATTTTACCAAAATAATTAAACTAAATAGCTTGCAAGGTAAATAATGTTTTGTGACCAAAACGTCTCGTTTAAGATTTGCAAGTAAATCTTGTTTTGCAGTCCTTTGACATATGACCAGGTTGCCCACAACTAAAACATACTCCTTTACCATACCTACATTCACCATGATGGAATTTTCCGCAAGTGATACATGCGGTCGAAGTTATAATATTTTCTTCCGAAACTCGAATTTTCTTGGACTCGTTAACGTTGACAGCTTTCCTCTTCAATATTTTATTAGAGGCATCTGAGACATAACTATCCTTTTCAGCAAGAGTGGCAAGTTCAATCGCCTCTTGGAAAGTGTTAGGTTTTGATATTCCCACCAATCTCCTAATGTCCCTTTTTAGTCCATCAACAAATCGATCTACCTTTCTCTTCTCGGGAACGACTTGATGTTCAGCAAATCGAGATTTCTCTATAAAAGTCTCTACATATTTCTCTACAGTCATAATTCCTTGCTCTAAACGTAAAAACTCACTTTCTAATATCCTCATCTGGAGTGGAGAGAAATACCTCTCACTCATTAATCCCTTAAACTCATCCCAAGATAGAGATGCAGTGTTTGCCAATCCCCTAGTGGCACAAACTGATTTCCACCAATGTAGTGCATTTGACTTAACCATAGTTGATGCAAATTGTGCCATGTCACTAGGTGCACAATGACAAGTCAGGAAGCAACTTTCTATCTCGTCTAACCAGTTCATAGCTGCTAGAGGCCCATTCTTCCCCTCAAAAATAGATGGACGGGTGCTAGTGAAGGATTTGTAACTACATCCTTTGTTATCAGGTTTCTTAACTTCTTTATGGTCGGAGTGTGCCTCCCCATTCGACTCTTCATGATTGTGAGATTCATTATTAGTCGACTCCTTAATTTCATAAGTTTCATTTTCCAAAGGTCTGTTATGCTTTAAACGAGCTTCTACCATCTTAAGTGTTGCCGTTTGGATCTGCTTAAGCATTCCAGGTAAAGAAGTGCATATACAACGTGCCATCTCTTCGGCAATGTTCACTTCTGGTTGTGTAGGCTGTATCGTTGGTCTAGTAGGACCACTCCGGCTTCGGGTTGGGGTTGAGGTCACTCCCTCGACTCTATTATCTTCACGACCATTAGCATTCATTGACCTTGTTAGTCTCTTCGACATTCTATAATAATGAACATTTCGATCTTTAGTATACCTATGCACACTATTTTATTCTTATTATAAAATTTCACTATGCACAAAAAGTAAACTTCACGTATTTTCCTTCCTCGCTCGATGGTTGGGACTCGTCCCATCACTAACCATCCCACTATAAAGATATACGAGCCATACATACATATAATACATGTAACATTATCACCAATTTTGCATATAACAAAATCATTTAATACAAGTATCACATAGCGCGTTCCAAATAATTTATACCAAGTACGAATCACAAAGTGATAGGGTTAAAACATATTTCTCATATTTTTTTTTGTAATGCTCATAATCCTGAACATGTGTACTCCTTTCTGACTTCTGAGTCCTTTAAACTTTCTATCTCCAAATTTTAGTTGTCACTTATCCCCCTTCTAACTTTTCATCGGCTTACAATAATTACTAGGCGAATATATAGGATTGTTAGTTAACTCGTATCTAGTCATTCTAAATCATCAAAGAAACTTAAGACAATAGCTATGTAAAAACTCATAATCACTTAATGACTGTCCAGGTACTTAAGTCAAACACTTCTTATTAATCTGTTCGACTACCAATAAAAATGATCAAACCGGTATCTTAAAAGTTAGAATCCTTTTGTTGCGTTATGTAGCCTTTTGGAGGTCCACAACTTAACCAATCATACATTTCTATGTATCACTTCATATGGTTATATCGACTAGAAAATAAGTAGTGATCAAACTTAGAGAGAATCATTCCTTAGTTCTAGGAGTGAAAAACTAGCAATTTCATAATTCACTTTGTCTAAGAGTTTCGTCACTAAAGATCATATAATATCCTTCACAGGCGCTCATCATCTGATTCTTAGTTTAAGTCTAAGCTAATAATAACTTAGTTCACTTAAACTACGGCTCTGATACCAACTTGTAATGCCCATATTTTTTACCATGAGAAATGCTACGTAATCTAAAACAGATTCTCCAAAGCACTCCAAAAATAATGGCTAAATTAAAACTATAGACTGTTTACAGCGGAACACTTTAAAAGAATAAATATATAACTTAATGTCAGTCTGTCCCATACCGGGTTGCTCTACAAATTTATCTATCATAGATTATTGCACCTAAATATTGAACTTAAATGGATTAGACAAGTCTCTATGTATGACCTTCTTTTTCTTTGTCCAACCTGAAACCTTCTGTCCCTGAGATGCATACTATAGTCAGCTTATAAAGCTCAGTGAGTTCATGGTTTGCGTGAGTAAAGATCATTTCACATCATACATATCAACTTGTAAACTTTGTACCAAATAGTATGCATTTTCTGAAAAACATGCAACACTGAAAGAAAAGAGATCTCATAAATTGTTTGTCGGGTATGAGTCATTTAGTCACTGGCATTCCTTGAGTTGTCCGACCTGCACCTGTCTAGACACTCATTACAGGGTTGTGCCACTTGTCATGTGACTTCTTGGTCAAATGCTCACCCGCTAAAACTGATCATAAAACTTTCAAATGAAATAACATGCTAGAGTTATTTGAAAACAAAATAAACACATAGCATGCAACTAATCATAAAATAACATACTTGTAAAATATATCGTGTGTGTAAACTGAAACATCATGCATATGTACACATTATCATATAAATCATATAATGCTCGAAAATAAATTTATACATAGGTATGCATCCCATTGTAAGTCTTATGAAGACTCACCTGATTGAGTATAGATTGGCTACCGATAGCTCTTGACCAAATGTCTACACATCTCATACCATAATATCTCATTAACGTCTTAATTTCTCAAAAAGTCAACAAAAGTCAACTATTGTCATTCTGACCCAACCTAAAGTCAAACTTCGTATCTGAGCATCTTAATATGCATCAACAACTCTATTTGACCCATCATTAAAATCCACATGGGTCAAACATGTCAAAAGTCAACCTTTGGTCAACTCGGTCAACCCCGACTAATTTTGTCAAACCCCATGACTAAAACTCGACAACGGCTTAAAACATCAAAATAAAAAAAATTATGATCTTATAAATCAAACTCTCTAATTTAAAGCGTCTCTATAATTGATTAACTCGGAAATACGACACTTTAATCTCAATTTTAAATCATCAAAATAATTTAAGAAATCTCTCAGTACTATGTCTGATAACAACTCTTAACGTCGATTTAACCTTTTAACAACTAAATGAGACTTATGTTTCATATTAAGATGTCTTAGACAACTGATAAAATCAAATTCCGACAACTAAGAGAAYATTTATTAAATTACTAATCAATTTAATAAACAACTTAGCAAAAGATTAATTAATCACTATTAATTCTCTAAAATAAATTAATATGTTAGTTAAATAACATACTATTCAAAAAAAAAATTAAATTAATTAAACAATATAACTTATACAATATAATAAAATGGAATAATATACTAATTGGTTAGATTTGGTATGGTTAAATTAATTACCCAAATACACCAAAGATGTTACATGGACTAAATCTTAAGCCTAAAAAAATAAAACAAACCCACAATAAACGTAAGGCCCAAAAAAAACGGCCCAAGAGACCAGCATCAAGCCCAAATGGCCAGCATCTCCCCTACATCGCCCCAACAGCTCCGGCGATCGAAAAATGACCCTTTGCCCTCGTTTTTTCATCGTTTTCGATGATTCTTTTTCTTAAAACTCTAGAAAATAATTTTCCTTAACCATAGTAACAAAAATCAACGAAAACCATCAAGTATTGAGTCTCCTATGCTCGTTTAAAGTTATGATCTTAAAACCACTCGAAAATCAGTAAAAAAACTCAAAATTGAACCTTCAAAACTAAAATTTGAGACAAAAGGCTACTAAGGTTTCATAGAGGACCAAAAACCAAATCCATCCATATAAAGAACTCGAAATTTGGTTGAGTATTTTACCTCCAATCGTCAATAAACGGAGCTTTTCGAATCCGAACTTCAACCTCCAATTTCTCTTTCGAAACTCAACGAAAGTTCGGTTTTCTTGAAGCAAAAATGTAGAGAAAAGTGTTGTCTACATGTATATGTATTTTTTTTGTCTTAATAGTTGAAAATTCAGACTAATAGAAAGCTTCAAATGAGTTGTCGTTTTCAAGTTTTTGAAAAATTTCAGATCTGGTGTATTTACAAAACAGGTCCTTCTAGTTTGGACCTGTTAACATCTGACTCAACCCCTTAACTATCATAAAAATGCATTCGGCCCCCTGACTCTATTACTTTTGACATCTTTACACATTTCATCCCTAATATGACATGTTCCTTCATTTTTAATCCGATTTTCAAATATGTTTATATTTTTTTATCCAATAAAATAAAACTCATTTTATTTTATTTTCCTTGTTCTTTTTTTTTTCTTTTTAATTTATTTATTTATCTCATTTTGGGGTGTCACACCAAACGACCTATGGCATCATCGAATCTTCGATGATTTGATTATCCATGTAAACCGATTCTGTTTCCCACATAATCGATTTGGTTACCATGTAACCAATTCAATCCCAATGCAACACGTGTCAAAAGATCCCGATTATTGTCTTTTCTCGCAAGATTGGAAATTCAAATAAGTATTTCAAATTTAAATATTGGGGGAAAACTGTTTTGGTAAAAATTCACACCCTCTATCGTCGAGCATATTATCCACGACCATGACATCCATGACCTATGTGATCCCATATTTCAAGTCTAACAATCAATTAATTCACACACAAAGATCAAGAACAGTAAGTTGAATTGAATTAGTCGACTTCATTGTATTGCATAAATGATGTTCCCAAAATCATACAAATCTGATCAATTGTCCAAGAACACAATCAAGAATTAGTAGAGAGAGATTTTCACCAATATTGCTATTGAATTTCTTGAGAGAAAGTACAAGATGATTAACAACTAATCTAGAAATTATCAACTGAACTCATGACAATTAAGAGACTAAATCCTATTTATACTAAAGAAATAGTAAAGGCTAACTATTACAAAAACATTACAATGAGAGAACTTGAATACAACATTTAAGCATAAACTTGAACCCAACAATCTCCCCCTTTGGATTCAAGGTCGAGACATTGTAAATCTGGTTTTTCTCAGTCCGAGCAGTGTCTCTAGCCTCCTCAGTGCATTCTGATATTGCAATTTATCATCAAGCAGATCCAAGGCATTAATCAGCAAATACCTATCTTTTGGACTCATCCTCTCTGACTCCACAGCTCTATCGTTATCATCTCTCCTCGTTTCAAGCGCCCGTCTCACCATCCGTATAATGCCATAAGAATATTTATTCAGCTTACTAAATCTTATGAACTTCTTTATCTGACCCTCGGCACTGTATACCACCCCGAACTCCGGTTCTTCAAGAATTATATATAACGGATAGCCTTCAATGTCTTCTAGCTCTTGATCAGGTCTCATCAAGTTAATGATTCTCTGATTATCTTTAAGATCCATTCAGACATTAAGAACCATAGACACTTTGACATGACTCCGCATAAACCTTTTGATCGCATTAAGAGCCACAATTACTCCTTTTCTTCTGACCGTCATATTTCGGATTTCGTGGTACATGTACTCCAGATCTTCTAAATACAAGTTGGAGAAATCAGCTTCGCTAAACACCCAGACCTTTCCATCTTGTCGTGTAACGGTGAATACAGGATACCAGACTCTAAGAAGTCTTTGAGCATCAATTTGTTTAATTGAGAGGACTCGATTTTTGGTCCGAACTTGGCTGATTGGAAAAGTATCATCAAATTTCACATTAGTGCTTACAATCACAATTTGAGTCCTAGGATTATATACTCTATATGCAGCAGTATCCCATGCATAGCCAATGAAAATTGCATCATCTCCCTTGGGCTCAAATTTTCTTATAGACTCTCTATYATTTAGTACAAAGCATTTACACCCAAACACATGGAAGAACTTGATGTTTGGTCTTTTGTTGTGGAGAAGCTGATAGGGTGTCTTCTCAAATTTCTTTACT
>NC_037544.1:23717483-23718609 GCF_001531365.2 Cynara cardunculus var. scolymus | reverse complement strand
TGAATATGTTTGGATAGAGCATGCATAATATTGAAACAACCATAGAAGGTAACATTGCAAGAAGCTCTCTTGAAGTTTTCATTAAAATCATCAAAGAAGGGTACAGAGTTTTTATTTTTAGAGCCCTTCTTAGGTATGGGCTTCTTTTTACAAGACTTCTTCCATATTCTAGGCTCCTTTTTGAAATCTTTTTTAAATCTCTTCTTTTTAGATCCCCTCTTTGATTTCCTGCATTTACTGAGACAGAAGCAGTGTTAGATTGTGGCCATTTTCTCAATTGTTGCCATATGTATTTTGGTCTTTAAGTTGTAGAGGAAGAGCTTTGAGAGTTACTTAGTCTTATTTTTTCCTTTTCTCTTTTCTCAAGATCAAGAGAGGTCTTGATATTTATGCACATATCCATAAAATTAGGGCAAATCATTACCCCTGTTTTCTTGTTGGTTAAGGCAATAGTTGATTTTTGTGCAACAATATCAGTTTCTACAACTTGTGTAGGACTCTCTTCATAAACTGAGGCAGTTTCATGCTCAGATTCTAAATCAGAGAGGGCCTCTTCTTCAGAGTCTGATGTGAGAAGATCTTCATCAGTTATGAATGAACTTGAGATAATTTGATTTATGCTTGAAGGCTCTGTGACAAAAGTTTTTTCACAAAGAGACTCATTTTCAGAAAGCTCTGGGAGATTAGAGTTAACATTTGTAGCTTCTGTGATGTGTTTTGGAAAAAATTCAAGAGCCTCTGAGGGTAATTTTATTTCAAGGGGACGAATTGTACACACAAAAGCACAATCTTCTTGGGTCTCTGGATGTCCAAACTTAAAAAATTCTTATCTAACTTTGTCTCATAAATTTCCTTGGAATGGAATCCTTCCTTTCAGAAGGTGAGAAAGAGTCAATATAGTCTTCAAAAGCTACATTCTCCATTATTAAAGGAGTTCTTGAGTCCGGAGCAACCAAAAGCCTTCGTCTTTTAAAAATGGACTTAGTATTTGGAATGTTACTTTTAAGATTCTTTGAAGATCTGAAGGTATTCTCAAGAGTTTTGTTAGATTTAAAACCTGGTTTGTTGTCAAATTCTGAGAAACCCAGACCTCTTCTCCCCATGTTAACTTTGATCTTTTTATAAA
>NC_037544.1:23701956-23716757 GCF_001531365.2 Cynara cardunculus var. scolymus | reverse complement strand
GCCAAGGTCCATACTTCTAAATCCAAAGTGGCCTTCATTGACATGGTCAAATGCATCCATTTCTCCAAGACTTTTCAAGAACATAGAGTTGTTGTGCTCTGTAGTTCTCATCACTCCATATCTCTTGCAATTGTTGATTAAGGTATTGAACCTGGAGTATGTGTCTGACAGGGATTCACCCTCCTTAGCCTTGAAGCTATGATATTCATCAATACAAATGGCTTGGTTGTTCTTGAGAGTCTTCTGCCCTCCTTCGATCTGTTTCTCCAATTCTGCCCAAATGTCCATAGACAGATGGCAGTGATCAATACATTTGAAACTCTCATGAGGAATAGCCATGATTAACAGCCTTTTACATTTGCTTCCCAATTCAACCAATACCTTATCTTCATCGCTCCAGTTTGCAATTGGTTTTGGCTCATAGTGCTCAGGAACTTCGTGGGTTGTACCAGTTGCTGGAACTCGTGGAATCAAATTCATTGGCACGTATGGTGGATTGTAGAGAAATTCACAAATTTTGAGGTGAATTCCCTCCAGGAAGTTGATCATGCGCACTTTCCATTGTGGGTATTCCTCTCGGATAAGCGTGGGAGGCTTGGATTGAGATCTAGTACTCATGAACAAGGTATTACCCATGTTCGCCATTGAAATTTGAAGAAAAAATAAGAACAAGATAAAACTGATTCAACAGTGAGTGAAACAGGGTAATCTGAAGAAATTGGTGTTCTAGGAATCACAGATTAATACCAAAAGCAGAATTAACTGAATTAGAATTCAAAACCTGCTTTGATACCAATTGTTGGATCTGAATTCAACTTTGGTATTGATCTAATACTCTAAATAAGCTCTAAAACAATTGAAGTGCAGCGAAAATATTAATAAGAGCAAAAACAGAGTGAGTAAGTGATTTGAATTTCTAAATACACCAAGAACACACAGTCTCAATGAAGAAGATGAATGCAAGCAAATTGCTCCAAAGGTTTTTCAATCAATTCAATTGAAAATTTTGACAATTACAATACTGGAAGCACACAGTTTACAAAGACCCTATCTGCTATTTATACTAGTTCCTAACGACCTTAGAGACTAGATCTTGACACGTGTCTTCATCTGGGTCATCCAAAGAAAGTGGATTAAGCCCTAGTCATGTGAGAAGCACATGCGGCAAACCACCTTCGAAAACTGTTAGAACAGAAACTTCACAGAAGATGGAAACCGCAGACCCTCTGTGAGCCATCTCAGAGGCTCTGCTGTAAATAACTTGCATGTTCTTTTGACAGAGGACTATTTTCCAGAACCTCTGTGAGATGCATCAGAGGTTCTGCCACTCTTCACTTGCTCGATCATACGGCTTCTGTCGCTAGTCCTCTGTTGTCTTCTGTGGAGTTAACCTTCTGTCAAGTCTTGCAATATACTTTTTCTATATTTTTACATGATAGGAATAATGGAGCTAACACACCAAGATCAACTGTAGTGGAGGGTTCAGGCAAAGTCTGACGATCACCCTGGAATGGGAAGACAATATCTTCTTCATTAATATCTGCTTCAAAGTCAAAATACATCCCAGTTGATTCATCAATGTTGTCGATATCTTCACCAAAATCCTGCTCTCCACCCAGTTCTTTAGTAAAAGCTTCGTTGAATCCAACATTGGCCGACAAATCCAGTAGCAGCCTTGTTCCTACAGTGGAGTCTGCCGGCTTTTCACCATTGGCTTGATCGCTGGATTCGTCTCCAGAACAGTTTCATCTTCCATAATTATTGGCTCAATAGTCCTTTCCCTTGTAGATTCAGGAACAAAACTTTTGACGTTAACTGCTTGAGAAGTTGGCTCTCTTTCAACACTTTGAGCACGAGCAGACGACTCAGCCAGCCTCTGTCTCTTTCTCTCCCCCTCATGATGATCAGGATCTTCCAGATCATCATGTCTTCTTTTCAGTGAGGTGGCTTGAGCTCGGCACGTCTCTTCTAAAATAGATACCCGTTCGGAGAGGGCATCAATTGAACTTTATAGGGCTTGAGTGTTAGATGTAATTAATTTACTAACTTTTGAGAAGTTAGAAGCAACAACATCCTGAAAGGCCAAAAACTCTGAGGCTCTAACTGTGGGGTTTTCATCAACAAGTTGTCGAAGGAGCCCAACCAGATCTGCATCAGCCGCATCAGGGTTTTGTGTTGACATCAACTTGGCGTACAACAAAGATTTAAGCTCATCCACCGATTGCTCTTGTATTGTCAGAGGCTCAGGTACAGGCGGTGATGACGGCACAGACGGTTGATCTTCTACTACAGGCTCCTTCCCCTTCAACATCCTTTTGAGACTTGAAATTTGTGCTTCTATTTTATCTTGAACAGCCTTTAGGGCGTCGTCCAAATATTCCCTTGACACGAAGTCAGGTAAGATCACTCCTAGATCACTTAGATTACTAGTTGAGACAACAGTTGAAAAAAATGTTGTGCCTACGTTCAGTGTTGGCAAAATGGTAGCACTAGTAGGACATCCGACCGGTCCTTGTGGTAAGTCAAAAGACACCACTCTGGTCGTTCCGGTGAGTTCACTAAGAACCGTAATTGGAGCAACATATGCTCTAGACTCTTGTGTACCTAAGTGTATAAGCTCTAAACCCGAGGTGCACAGAATCGAAGTCGTAGGCTGGGGCAGTGGCCTACTTGTTTCAATATCTACATTCTCCGAGTGAGAAGTAGATAGAGTATGTGTTATATCCCCGTGATGAGTTGAAACAACTGGTTGTTGTGAACCAGTTGAGTGGTCAGGATGTATGTGCAAATGCATAGCTGGGCTAGCTATGTCTTCTTCAATACCAACATTCAACGAATGAATGTCGATAGCAGATGTGGGTGCCCGGCTAACTGTATCGGCTGGGATAGGAGCTTGTTCTTCATTTTGTGCTCCACTCACACTCACCATCTTTTTCTTCGTCCCTCACACTCAACCTCTCAACATTTTCAACTTGAGCTCCCTCATCACCTTCTTCTACTGGAATATCTTAAACATCTTCCAGCATACGGTGAAATTCATCATAGTGAATGCAGACTTGGGCAAGTCTGTTTAACTTCTATCTCAGAAAAGATATCGTCAATGTTCTCAATCACTGCTCCGAGTTGAATATTCTGAGAGATCATCGGTTGAGCAGGATTTTCAGCATCATCATTATCATCATCATCATCACCCTGAGCTGCCTGATTATCAGATATCGTATCTTCCGAACTTGAAGAAGTCGTTGAAGTACTTTCTGTTGAAGTACTATGTTGATCAGAGGCTCCCCGCTCCTCATCACCCCTTTCATTTTCATTTTCTCTCTACTCAAAACCCAGTTCAGGTAACCCTTGTTCCTGAACACTCTCACCTATAGCTATACCCTCTCCCTCAGCTAAGGCATGGGGTGATCCCGGGGCAAAGTTCAACCGGTTCTGGTTGAACTATAGGATCTATCACTCTCCTTTAGTCTACTACACACTGAGCCCCCTAATCAGCGAAGGCAAAAAGCTCGGGTGGAAGTTCCATAATAGAGTCCAAATCTTCAACTTTGGTGTGTTGCCGAATACGCGTCATGACGAACGATGGCCCAACTTCACTGTTTGCTCTAGCCGGAATGTCATCGTTTGAGTTAATCATGGCTTTAATTAATAGTTGCTGAAATCTTTGAAAAGGCACGAACATCCTTGCTTTGGACGAAAATCGTTTAGCGTTGACAAGCTCGACTAGTTCGTTCCATATGATCAGCACATAATCGTACTTGCGCGTAAATACGATCCCGTGGAAGAACTTCAGAAACGAACTGCTGTAAGTATCGATTCCGACAGTCTTTGATGTTAGGCATCTGTTGAGGATTGAGAACAGAAGATGCCAAATTGACGGTAGGAATCGCCGTTTGAACTAGGACGGATTAGTCAACTCTTGCGAGTATCCTAATCGTTTGATATCACGGCAGAGTTCGTCGTTGGTGACTAACGGTTCAAATCCTGTCGATCCCGGTCCCGGAAGGCGTAGTATTCTTCGGAGTCGTTTTAGAGTCAAACGACTGACATATTCGTCTACGCTTCCTTCGAAATAGTATGTGTCACCGTCTTTGGCAAGTATTAATGTATTCCAAAACTGCTGAAGATAAATTATTGGGACAGGAGAATGGGTAGAAAGGGAATATGATATCGGATGTCCGCGAAAGCTTTCTGGAATTATCTGGTAGTCAGAGGGCATATCAGAATTGAATGAATGGTTATTTGATTTAATTTCAAGAAACTGGCTTTGAGGTAGGAGAGATTTCTTCTGGGATTGGTTGGTTTAATGGCTGGGAAGGGTTACTGATGTTATCAGACCTAACTGAAGGAATATGGGATTCCTCGTCAGATTGAATATGTTGATCCGCCATTTATACATGTAAAATATCCAGAAAGTTAGATCCTGAATTAATGAAAGAAAGTTAATTTCTCAAAAACAAAGTAAAAGAAAATTTGTAAAAGAAATTGAAAAAACTTAAAAAAAATTAACAAAAAAAATTCTTTTTTAAAAAAAATCAAACAAAAACTTAAAAAAAATTAAACTAACAAAAATAAAACTAAAAAAAATCTAAAAAAATAAAATTTACCTAAAAAAATTCTTAAAAAAATCCTAAAAAATTTCTAACACTAAAAAAATCTAAAATAAAAAAATTCTATTCCTAAAAAAAATACTAAGTAAACCAAAAAAAATCATCCAGATTCAATATCCGGTCAAAAACAGAAACAAAAAAAATCTACTTCAAACATCCCTACACCGGACAATATCAACCGGATTAAGGTTGATCGGAGTAAACTCCGGTCACCTCCTCCGATGAACAATCCGGTCAAAAACACAAAAGAAAAAAAAATTAACAACACTAAATCGATCAAAACCAACACCTAACCTAAACCAAAATTTAATCGATCAAAAACAGAGTTATTATATCCAATTTATTATCATTTACAGATTTAAGTCACATTAGATCTAAAATCGAATTTTAACAGATTAGATTCAAGTTTAAGTTTCAATAGGAATTTAGGTCCATTATATGAAACAGTCCAAATCAAGTCTTAAAGATATGAAATGAGTCCAAACAGGTACAAACCTTTGAATAAGAATAGAGATGAAACAGAGAATGGGATGAAATCTTTAAGAACTTGAAGGATTTATGCAGAAAGATTAACCGGAGATAACGATTAATAGTTGCGTACGATAAAAAGTGAAAGTAAAAAGTGGAGTGTAAAAATCGATCGCATATATATAGTCAAAGTCAAAAACCGTTCAAATTCTAAACCGCTCAAGGCTCATCTGGATTAGGATAAATCGGACAAGAGGTGTCCGATTTAGAGAATATGGAAACAACTAAGAGTTAATCCGGACAATAAATCGCTCAAGGCACAAGCGATTTAGAAAAACACCGCTCAAGGGTCAATCGATTTAAAATTAAACCGCTCAAGAGTCATCCGATTTACCAATAAATCGTTCAAAGCGATATAAGACTTAAATCGCTCAAGGAACGAGCGATTTAAACACTTGAAACAGACAAAGTAACCAAGAGCTTTAGGAATCCGCTCAACAACATCAAGCGATTTAGAACATCACACAACTCCTTGAGAAACATATCTAATCTTATCCGGATAAGAGTTTATCGTATAGCCTTTTGTCCGGATTAGCCTAAATCGGACACTGCTTTGTCCGGATATGTAATAAATCGGACAAAGTATTGTCCAGATTAGTCTAAATCGGCCAAACACTTATAATTTTAAACTCTAAATCTTTCAAAAATTAGATAATGTTTAATAACCTGTAAGAAAATTTTAAACCAGTTAGTTCATACAAATAAATTCACTCCCCCTCAAAATACGAATTAGATAAAAAATACAGATAAAGATCCACACTCCCCCTCAAATATATATTTCCACGATCAAAGAATTTAAAATCAGATAAAAAATGAAACAATGATTTGTATTAAAAATACAGATATTCTAACCAAATGAATTTGAATTAAATACAGTTCAAGAAATTGAACTGTTTTTAATAAAAATTCAAATTTTCAAATTCAGCATACCTAACTTAGATACGAGAAAGTTAAAGCGTTTTTCATCTAAAGCTTTTGTAAATAAGTCGGCTAACTGAAATTATGTATTTAGAAAATACAGCTCTATGGTTCTTTTTTCTACATGATCTTTAATAAAATGATATCGGATATCTATATGTTTGGTCTTAGTGTGTTGAACAGGATTACAGGATATTGTAATTGCACTTTTGGAATCACAATAAATGAGAATTTTATTAAAATAAAACTCGTAGTCTCTGAGTTGTGTCTGGATCCACAATACTTGAGAACAGTAGCTAGCAGCAGCTACGTATTCTGCTTCAGCAGTAGATATGGATACACAGTTTTGTTTCTTTGACGCCCAGCTGACTAATTTGTCTCCCAGAAATTGTAGATGTCCCGAAGTACTTTTTCTATCCAACATACAACCTGCATAGTCTGCATAAGTTGTTAGTTCAAAACTAGTACTCTTGGGATACCTCCAAGATTAGCAGTCCTTTTTAGATAACGAAAAATGCGCTTAACGGCACTTAAATGGGACTCCTTTGGATTAGCCTGATAACTGGCACAAAGATGTGTTGAAAACATAATATCCGATCTACAAGACGTCAAATACATTAAAGAACCAATCATGTCTCTGTATGTTTTTTGATCTACAGCTTTTCCAGATGGATCAGCATGTATTTTCATTTCATGAGCCATAGGTGTTTTGATAGATGAACAGTTTTCCAAATTAAATTTCTTCAGGATATCAAATATATATTTTGTTTGGTAGATAAAAATTCCCGAAGATAATTGTTTTACTTGAAGACCTAAAAAGAAGTTCATCTCACCCAGCATACTCATTTTAAAACGCGAAACCATAAAGGCAGAAAAGTTTTTGCAATATTTTGGGTTCGTAGATCCAAATATTATGTTGTCTACATAAATTTGTATCGAAATAATATCTGAATTCTCCTTTTTAATAAAGAAGGTTGTGTCTATATTACCTTTCGAGAAACCTGATTTTACCATAAATTCTGATAAAATATCATACCAGGCTCTCGGGGCTTGTTTAAGACCTTATAGAGCTCTGTCGAGGATATATACGTGATCCGACTTTGACTGATCCACAAAACCCTCCGGTTGAGCAACATAGACTTCTTCTTTGAGAAGACCGTAAAGGAATGTCGTCTTGACGTCCATCTGATACACCGTGAAGTTCTTGTGTACAGCGTACGCCAAAAACATCCTTATAGCTTTAATCCTTGCTACCGGGGCAAAGGTTTCGTCGTAGTCAATATCTTCTTATTGATTGTATCCTTTAGCGACGAGCTGGGCCTTATTTCTGACAACAACACCATCTTCATCCTTTTTATTCTTGAAAACCCATTTTGTACCGATAATCGTCTTATTGTTAGAAGGGGGTACTAATCTCCAGACTTTCAGTGCTTCAAACTGGTTCAGCTCCTCTTGCATCGCAAGTATCTAGTCCGGATCAGCTAAGGCTTCAGACACCTTTGTTGGTTCAATGTTACTCAGAAACGTGGAGTATAGACACTCATTATCTGTAGCAGACCGAGTACGAATAGATGTTGATGGATCACCAATAATTTGATGTATTGGATGATTCCTGGTCCACTTTTTGCTATGAGGTAGGGGAATATAGGAACTTTGATCTGAGTTTTGATCAGTGTAAGTATTTGGGGAGTTAATTGGAACAGGTTCAGGTGAAGGCTCAATATTTGGAACTGAGGTGGGCTGAATATCTGACTGAGGTAAGGTATTTTCATATTCAATGACCGACACCTCTGGCACGTCAGTATTTACACCCTCTTCACGCTGAACTGGACCATCAGGAGTTTCCATCTCAATTTCTTCATCTACTTCATCAATTTCTTCTTCAATTTCAGTTACTGGAACATCAGGAGATGGACCAGATAACTGTTGTTCAGTATGTATATTCCTGGACAAATCATTAGATTGATTAGATTTATTTTCGAAATATTCATCATAAAAGTTTTCAAACAAAGAACACATCATTAGATTGATTAGATTTATCAGCCCGGGTCATGAACCGTGTTGTTCAGAAGCCACATCAATAACCTCATCAAATGACACGTTCACGCTCTCATTGATGATTTTATTCCTTTTGTTGTAGACCCTATATGCAACAGATGTTTTTGAATAACCTACAAAGACAGCTTTATCAGCCTTTGCAGCGAACTTCCCTCTATCCTCTTTGTCATTTAAGATAAAGCACTTGCAACCATATACTCGAAAGAATTTTATATTAGGTATTCTTTTATTTATTATTTCATATGGAGTTTTACCAAACCTTTTGTGAACGAGAGATCGGTTCTGGGTAAAACAACGTTCTGCTTCAACACATAAGAATAATGGAAGCTTAGAACATGTAAGGAGTATACGCGTCGCTTCCACCAACGTTCTATTTTTACGCTCAACAACACCATTCTGTTGCGGTGTCCAGGCTACCGAGAATGTATGTGTGATACTAATGGATTCTAGAAATGAGCTGAGAGTATTGTTCTTGAATTCAGTTTCGTTGTCAGTTCTGATTTTATGAACTAGCAGTTGCAGATTATTTTGAACTGTCTTCAAGAAAGAGATGATTGTCTTAGCTGCTTCATCCTTTGACCTCCGAAAATGAACCCAGGTATATCTTGAGTAGTCGTCAACTATGACTAACACATACTTCTTTCCGTTTATGCTTTGGACTCGCATAGGACCACAGAGATCCATATGGAGTAGATACAGAGGACGTTCGGTATTGAATCCTGTCTTCAGCTTATGTGAAGCTTTCTTCAGTTTGCTCAACTGACATGCATTGCATACATGGTCGTTATAAAACTTTAGGTCTGGGATGCCTTTAACCAAGTTGTCACATACCAACTTTTTCAGATATTTGAAGTTAAGGTGAGAAAGACGCCAATGCCATAGCAGATTCTGCTTCAAGGATGCCTTGGATATCAAGCAGACGTTAGTATCTACTTGTGTGTTGGATAGGTCAATTGTGTTGAAGTTTGATCTTCTGATTCCAGCTAGAAGCTCCTTAATATCAGTAGTACGGATGCTGCACTGGTTAGCTTTAAAACAAACTTCTAAATTTTATCATAAAACTGACCTATACTGAAAAGATTATGTCCAAGTCCTTCGACATATGACACTTTCTTTATCATTAAATTCCCAGAAATTATGTCACCGTATCCAAGGATAGACGCGTATTGATCATTTTCGAATCTTACCGTACCTCCAAATGATTCAAAAGAGTTAGATAATAATACTTTTTCTATCAATCATGTGCTTAGAACATCCTGAGTCTAAGAACCACACATGCGGGTTAACCTGCAAAAGTGAATCAATTGGGTTTTGGTACCCATTTTAGATTGGGTCCTTTGAGATCAAATCTTGTTGGTGGTATACTGTATGTACCAAACCAATGTTCTTTAAAATGAATTTTCTTAGATAAAGCAGATAAAGCAGAATGCATGAAATGATAAGGCTTAAAAGAAGTAAAAGACTTAAGCAACTCATTCAATCCACACAGAGAACAATTATTCTTACTATTTTCTAATATAAAACAATTCATCTACTGAATATCTTTTTACAGAATTATTCAATGTCGAATTATTTAATACAGACTCAGTAAAATTATTCTTCTTCTGTTGAGTTGAAGATTTTTCTTCTTCTTTTACTCTCCAAACCTTCTTAAACTTCAACGAGTTATCTGAAACAGGAAAAATAAAATCATCAGCTTTAATTGAATGATGAACTTTATGTTTATTTTTCTTATTAGCAAGCTTCTTCTGTTTCCTCGAATTCTTTTTAGTTTTATTCTTTTTATAATACCAATTCTCGGAAACAGGTTTTGCATTAAAATTCTTTTCCAAATCTGAAGCTAAGTCAGAATCCTCAGTCATTTCATTTTTAACAAGAAAATCTTCATGATTGGGAAGTTTCTTAGAAAAGTCGAACTGATCAATCTCATTATCTAAACAAGTTTCTGAATTCAAGATATCTGAAAAATTAATTTCTTCATTTAAAATATTTATTTCTTCTGAATCAGAAGTGTCACTCGAAGATTTAGCACACGAAAAATATTCCGACTCAACTCGTTCCGTTTTAACTTTAGAATTTTGTAAATCCTCAATTTTATTTAAAAACTCTTGCTTTTGTTTATTAAAAGACAACCTTTCTTTATTTAAAATCTTTTCTAGCTGAACCACTTGTTTTTCTAAAATTAAAGTTGGAGTATAAAATTTTGGTTCAACTGGTTTAGATTCAAGCTCTGCTTTTGAATAACTGTGAAAATAATCAATTGAAAGTGCAGAGGCTTGTGTTTTGTAGTTGGCCTTTAAATTTTTATAATCAAACGGAACTTGCATTTTGTCGTTTCTTTTTCGGTTAAAATCTTCTCGTTGTTCTACTTCATCAGAAGATTTAGTAAATTTAATTTGAAACTCGGGTCCGCAATCAAGATATTCAAATTTATATAAAGTTGGGGTACAATAAAAAGCTTTTCCCAAAAAATTTGGATTTTCATGCCCCAACCATTCCCGAGGGTTAAATAATCTTGTTTCAGAGGGTTTGTTTAGAAAAATTGTTTGATCAGTCTGCCCTCTCTTATATAACTTTTCTTCCTTAGTTTTCAGTTTTTCATTTAAATCAATAATCTGTAATTCAAGCTTACTAATTTTAACAATCAGTTCTTCATTTACTAACTCTAACGACTTATATCGTTCCTTTGAATCAGATAGCTCGGTTTTTAAGATGTTGGATTTTTCATGAAATGATTTAGATTCAGATAGTAAAGATTTTGCTCAATCCAAATTTCCAGCATTTTCATCAAATATTTTGATGTGTTTTTCTTTTTGCGTTTCTAATTCTTTTTGAAATTGATTTGAACGCAATTTTTCAGTTTTTAATTGTTGCTGAAAAGATTGGAGTTTAAGCATCATCTTTTGCATCTGATTAATGCATGAATTCTCCAATACCTCTTCTTCCATCTCAGCATTCTTTTCTTCTCCTTCATCTGAAGAACCATTTTCAGTTTTCACCATCAAGCAGATGTGAGCCACAGCTTCTGACTCTTCCTCCTCATCGGTTATGTTTAACCAATGGTCATCCTCTGCCATTAATGCTTTGCCCGCATCTCGTTGTTTTGATAGAAGAAATTTGTTCTTGTAGTAGTCGGTATTTCTCGTTACCGGCTTTCTGTAATTGACAACGAAGTGACTTAGCTTGCCACAATTGTAGCATTTTGTATTCTCATCAGCTACGCCTTTGATAAATTTCTTCTTCTCTTCACGCTTCTTTTCATATTTCTTCTCAAATATCTTCTCTTCATATTTCTTCTTTTCACCGAATTTATCTTTAAATTTGTACTTTGAGCCTGAAGAGAATCTTTGATTATTCGAGTGTGGTCTTTTCTAAAACTTCTTTTGGAATGTTTTTGTCAGCATTGCCATGGCATGTTTAAATTCTGTCATTTCAGAGTCTGAGTCAGAACTGTCACTTCCTTCACTTGCCGATTCACTTGATTGACTGATCTCCTTCACTTGCTTCCCAGATCTGCTTTTACTCTTCTTTTCGGATACAAAGACCAAAGGATCAGCAACTTCCTTTTCCTTTTTCTTCTTAGAATCTCGGATCTCTAAAACTTCTTCCTCGTTTTGTTTCAGAGTTTCATAAACTTCATGTAGGTCTATATCAGATAAGGATTTGTTGAATCTGATATGATTAGCATAAGGTTTCCACTTTGGTTGTAAATTGTTGAGGAATTTAACATTTATCTTTATGACAGTTTTAGAGATTCCGTTCTTGGTCAGCTCATTCAGCAATCTGGTAAGTCTGTCATAAACATTGTCACGGCTCTCTCCTTCATACGGAGAGATACAGTTAGTAACTTTTAACTGAGTTCCCACTTTGGAACCCATCATCATTTTCTCTATTTGTACCCACATGTTGTGACCAGATGATTTGTGACTGTCAATGTTGGTGTAAATATCATTGGTCAGTGCTTGCATTATGTATGACTTGCATAACACATCAGCATGTGCTCTCTCCTTTTCTTTCGCAGTGTATCTAGACTTCTCTTTTATAACTCTTTGCGCAGGTCTGCCTTCATCAGGGATGGCAGGTGTTTCTCTCCAGAAAACTGCAGGTCCTTCCATTAAAGATTCCATAATCAGTTCACCTTCTTTCATTCTTTCTATGAAGTTCAAGAAATCTCTTTCCACTAGTTGTAGTCTCCTCTAAACAATACTGGTGGCTTGGTGTCAGTACCGATAGCCATTGCTTCTCTTGAACTCATTATATCAAACTAGTATGAAATCGGATCTACTGCAGTTCAAAATTTGATTTAAGGGATTAGAATTCAAAATTTATCTCAATAAATCGCACACACTAACAAGCGATTTAAATCTATATCGATCAAGCTTTACCTGGTTTATCATAAATCGAACAATCACAATTCACACAAAATTCACAAGTCTTAAATCGTACAAGCACTAGGCGATTTACACTAAACAGATCAAGAGTTATACGGATTAAAATTCATGCACAAACACAATTTTAACACTTTTCACCAAAAAATGGATCAAAACATGCAAAATTATGAGTTTTTTAAGAACAGAGACAGTTTTCGTAAACTCAAAAATCGATCAAAATCAGTTCAAAACTTGATTAAAATCAAAATCGATGTGAATCAAATATGTTCAGATTGAAAATGCGAATCTAGTAGTGCAAATTTTATCAACTAATACTCAAAATTGATGTGATTCAAGCCAAAAATGTGCAATTTTGTCGATAGAATTCAAGAACAGATGAAGAACAGATCAAGAACAGTCCGCTTAAATCCCTTAAATCCGTGCAAAATCCTCGAAAAATTTGTAAATCCTCTAATCTAATTGTTGCAATCTGTGCTTTGATACCAATTGATGTTCCCAAAATCATACAAATCAGATCAATTGTCCAAGAACACAATCAAGAATTAGTAGAGAGAGATTTTCACCAATATTGCTATTGAATTTCTTGAGAGAAAGTACAAGATGATTAACAACTAATCTGGAAATTATCAACTGAACTCATGACAATTAAGAGACTAAATCCTATTTATTCTAAAGAAATAGTAAAGGCTAACTATTACAAATACATTACAATGAGAGAACTTGAATACAATATTTAAGCATAAACTTGAACCCAACAATAAACTTTGAATAATGGTTTCTTGATACAATTATATCTCTCGATTTATCAAAAGATACGTATAACTCTCAAGATTCTAAAAATAGTTAACCAACTAAACTTAGCAACCCCTAAAAACAGAAAGCCAACTACCTTTCTGAACAAGAAAACAAACAACTAAATATTACAAAGCATTTAAAACTATTTAAGCTCCAGGACTTGAATACAACATTTTTGTTCCAACAATCTCCCATTTCGATTGAAGTCCAAAACAGCAACATCTTCAGATCTTTTGGCAATGATCTTTAGAATTGCTTCAGCAACTTTAGATCTTCAAACCTTTAGCAATCTTCATCTTTAATAAAGAATACTTTTCAACATTTGAAAAATCTCCCCTTTAAAGAACAGTAAACTATTTTTACAGAAAGGATCTTCACATTCACTCCCCCTTGAATATTGCAGCACGATAATCTTCAGCAATTATCAGCATTTGTCTATCAACTCCTTAAATATCTTCCCCAATCTTCAGAAATGACGTATAAATCTTCATTCATTTTTAAGAATACTCTCCCTTATGATGAAAATGAGAATCATTTACATCATACACCAAAATGAGTGAACTTGAAAGTACACCATCAATTCATAGAAAGATAAGCAAATATTTCAAATTCGCTTATATAATCTTCTCAGATTATGAAGGTGAAGGAAAGAACTGGTTTAGAAAGATTGGCCTATGAATATAACATATATATTTAGTACAACGAATGTACTTCATATATGAGACTTTTTAATGTTCATATCACCAGGACTTCCATTCAATCATTGATATATTTAAAAAGTTATATTTATGAATGTAATGATAGAATAACAAATATTCTATAAATTTGTGTAGTGAAGAAATGATAAAACAACTAATGCTTCAAATTAGGCTTAAAAAGATAAATAGTGTGGACTACACAAATTTATCAGACTCAAATATGATCAATAAGACTTGAAGAGGAGACATATATTCTTCTTTTTCAATATCAGTTATTTCCAAATGAGAAACTGATAGATTGTGAGTTGCCTATCCTAAGTGTTAATGAAACACTTATATGTTGAGAGATAAATGAGTAGCTGGTGAGGTTTTTGACAAGAGTTGGTCTAGGCTTGCCTTTTTCAAGATTATTCTCAGGAGAGATGAGAACTAATAGATTGTGTGGTTGCCCGGATTATAATAGATAGAACAGGATTCTTTTATTTTTTTAATCCTGGACAGAACTCTCATTAATTCTTTTAATTTGCTTCAACTATGTCCTCTTGGGTCGGGCTGTCAGTTCTGACAGTCCATAGAGATATTTCTATTAAGCTGTCAGTCCCTCCTAATAATAACTGTTGATCCCAGATCTCTCAATAACACTTATAATCTAGTTATGAATAACCAAATTATAATGATTTTATGAAGAAAGTTAAGAAGACTCAAAATTAATATATGAATATTAAAGAACAATTTGAGCTTCAAATGTTTTACTTTATTGATAATAAAACGTAAAACACTAAGAGGACTTTTCACGTATGCGC
>NC_037544.1:23697910-23699166 GCF_001531365.2 Cynara cardunculus var. scolymus | reverse complement strand
GGAGGATGGTAGTTGATGAAGATGGCGAGTGATGGTTTGTAGTTGGGAAATGATGTATGTGAGGTTTTCATTGGTCTCAGTTGCCTGAGCCGTGAGGGTGGCAAGGGATTGGAGAAGGACTTSGTTGCGTTGGGTGGCTAGGGATGAGATGGTGTTATGATGTTGGGTGATGGTTTGTTGGAGGATTTGGAGGCRGGAAGAGTTGGTTTGTGTTTGGGTATCGATCTGGTTTAGATGTCGTTGAAGGATGGCAAGGGATTGGTGGAGGTCAGAGGTATCDGTTGAGGGTTGTKTTTCCACCAKCCCTTGGATTAGGAGTTTAAGGTCATCCAAGGACCGCGTCACTTTGTCAACATAGGCTTGGAACTCAGCCTTAGTGACTAGATCTGCTAGTTGGGTAACCCCTACAACAACATATGCTGTAGGTTGGGCCTCTGTTCTTGAGGCGCCTTCTTGGCCTTGTGTGAAGGTAGGCCGTGAAGGACTTCCATCATGTCCTTGATAGCCTTCAAGAGAAGAGCTATCTCGTGATGTTGGGACATCCTCTTCCTCAGCTTCAGAGGCTGAGTGAGTGAATCGGATGTGTGTTCCCTTCGATAGATCAAATATCGAGGGAAGGGGTGCACGAAACGAAGATCGCTCTGAACAATCTATGGGTTCAACATCAGAAGCAACGAATGCTTCTGTGTGTGTGAGGGGTTGTGGCGAGCCCTGAGGCGAAGGGGCTCTTATTTCTTCATCACCTCTCTGTTGAGAGAGGGGTGATGGATGATGGGGTTCCTCAGCTTGATCATCTCCAGAGGCCCGAAGGATGACCTCTGGATGGCTGGCTTGGATTGGGATTGGACTGGGTCGTCCTTTTTCAATATCCCTTTGGCTTTGATCACCAGGGATAGTGGATGTGGGTGCCCTTTGGGTAGTGGGTTTAGAAATATGTTGGTGAGGGCCGGGGGAGTCACTAGCATCATCATCATCATCTTCATCTTCATCATCCGATGAAGACGATGCTTGTGCTCCCTCGTTTGGAGGGGGGACGGCTCTAAGTGCTCCTAGGTAGCTGCCCTTGGTTCATGGGACAGCATGGAGCGTTCATAGGCTTGGCGTATCTCATTTGTCGATGGAATGATAGTGAGCATAGCCCTCGAGAGTTGTCTGTTGATGCTATATCCGTCCTTGGAAAGAGTTGGGCGATGTCCATGCATTTTGTAGATCGGTGTGAATGGCTCCGTGGCGGGGAGTGCATTTTTCCTCATCGC
>NC_037544.1:23689810-23697375 GCF_001531365.2 Cynara cardunculus var. scolymus | reverse complement strand
GACCAGAGGGGCTCTGGTTTCAAAGGGGAAGGGAAAGTAAGATTCAAAAGCGATGGATGGGGTCCAGAGGCTCTAGTCTTTAGAACCAGAGGCTCTGGTTGGAAAAGAAATAAAATATAAAGGGAGTTGGAAGGGAAAAAGTTTACTTGCTTTCAAAGAGTCTTAAGCCAGAGGCTCTGGTCTTTAGAACCAGAGGCTCTGGTTGTAAAGAGAATAACAGATAGCAAGTAAAGGTGGAGACCAGAGGCTCTGGTCTATGAAACCAGAGGCTCTGGGTGGGAGAGAAAAAAAATACTTGATAAGAAATACCAAGTATGTGCTTTGAACCAGAAGGGCTCTGGTTACCTTTAGAACCAGAGGGGTTCTGGTTGCAAAGGATTTGAAATTTTGCCAATAAATCTAAGTGATTCTATATGGCCAGAGGCTCTGTTCTTTAGAACCAGAGGCTCTGGTTCAAGATACTTAGAGAATATATGGCTTTGTTATTTTATCACTTATTGGCATAACCATGAGATATTGAGAATCAATGGCTAATAGATAATTGCCTTTAAGTGCTGAGATTCAGCATACCCATCTTGCTGACTAGAAATAAAAAACGTTTTTCATCAAGAGCTTTTGTAAAAATGTCAGCAAGTTGAATCTCAGTTGGAACAAAGTACATTTCTATGTTACCTTTTTCAACATTATCTTTTAGAAAATGGTACCTTACATCGATGTGCTAGGTTTGGAGTGCTGTACTGGGTTCGCAGAGATTGCTATGGCACTCTTGGAGTCACAGAGGATTGGGATTCTTTCATAATTAAAGCCATAGTCCTTAAGCTGAGTCTTCATCCAGAGAACTTGTGAACAACAACTAGCAGTAGCAACATATTCTGCTTCTGCTGTAGATGTTGATACACAATTTTGTTTTCTAGAGGTCCAACTTACTAGCTTGTCCCCCAAGAGTTGACAGCTTCCAGACGTACTCTTTCTGTCAAGCTTGCATCCTGCATGATATGCATCTGTGTAGGTTATGCTCACTGTCATTCCAAGAGTGTTGAACTAGATTAGCAGTTATTGCAATTGTGCTCTTTGAATCGCAGTTGATAGGGACTTTGTTGAAAATGTACCCGTAGTCTAGAAGTTGTGTCTTCATCAACAAAACTTGTGAACAACAACTAGTTGCTGCAACATATTCTGCCTCATCAGTAGAAGTTGAAACATAGTTTTGCTTCTTCGAAGTCCAACTTACGATCTTGTCTCCTAAGAACTGACAAGATCCAGAAGTTCTCTTTATCTCCAGTTTACAACATGCATGGTCAGAATCAGTAAACGCAATTAGTTCAAAATCAGATCTTTTTGGATACCAAAGGCCCAAATTTTGTGTACCTTTAAGGTATCTAAGAATTCTTTTAGCCACTGCAAGGTGTGACTCTTTAGGATTAGCCTGATATATCACACAAAAACATGTTGCAAACATTATATCTGGTCTACTTGAAGTTAAGTACAATAAAGATCCAATCATGGCACGGTAATTTTGTTGATCAACATATTTTTCGGACAAATCTACATCTAACGAAAACCCAGGTAGCCATGAGAGTCTTTATGGAAGAACATTCAGACATAATAAACGTTTTCAAAATGTCTTTTACATATTTAGACTGATTAATGAATATGTTGTTGGGGGTTGTTTTACTTGAAGACCAAAAAATAAATTTAACTCTCCCATCATACTCATTTGAAATTTTGATTGCATGATGTCTGAGAAGTTCTTACAAAACTTTGGATTTGTAGAACCAAAAATAATATCGTCAACATATATTTGTATCAAGATCATATGCTTTTTAAGAAATAACATAGTATCTATCTTACCTTTCTTGAAACCAGATTTCAGTAAGAATTGAGTTAAAGTATCATACCATGCCCTAGGAGCTTGTTTCAAACCGTGTAATGTTTTGTCTAGGACATAGACATGATCAGGCTTATGTGGATCAACAAAACCTTCAGGCTGACTCACGTAAAATTCTTCATGAAGAATACCATTTAGGAATGCTGATTTGACATCCATTTGATATACTTTGAAATTCTTCTGAGTAGCGTACGCCAAGAATATTCTTATGGCTTCAATGCGTGCAACTGGAGCAAAGGTCTCGTCATAATCGATACCTTCTTGTTGACAGTAACCTTTAGCAACCAATCGGGCTTTGTTTCTCACTACAATTCCCATCTCATCCTTTTTATTTCAGAAGACCCATTTTGTACCATCCTTTGATTTAGTAGCTTCAACATATTCAGATTAGACAACATTCGATGTTAAACAACTAACTTCAGATGGTCCAGAAAGTTGAGTAACTTGCGGAATCAGGACCACTAGTTCACTCACATTGGGTAGATCAGATATTTCATAATCTGCAAGAATATCCCAAGTAAGATCAAATGCGTCTTTAAACGAAAAATCTAAATTTGATTTAATAGAAGTATCAGAATTAAATGTCTTGTTTATAATAGGTTCTACACTGTTTTGTGTAGAAGCTAACGGTTGTAGCTTGAGTCCTGAACTGATTTGTTCAGAAGTCAAAGATTCATCGAATCTGACGTTGATTCTTTCAATGACAATCTTGGATTGTTTGATGTAGACTCGGAAGGCTTTAGACTTTAATGAATAACCAATGAAGTAGCCTTTTTTCGCCTTCTTATCGAATTTCCTGAGATTGTCTCGATCGTTAAACACAAAGCATCTGCAGCCAAAAACATGAAAGAATTTTACATTAGGCTTGTGTTTATTTATTAACTCATAAGCAGTTTTATTAAAATGCTTGATGATGATCGTTCTATTTTGCGTGAAGCAAACGGTAACCACAGCTTCAACCGACAAATACAGAGGTAGACTAGAGTAAGCCAGCATAGTACGAGCAGCCTTGACTAAAGTCTTGTTTCTTCTTTCAACAACTCTACTTTGTTGTGGAGTTCGAACAACAGAAAAGTTGTGAGAAATCCCAACAGTTTGAAGAAAACTTTGAAGGGTCTCGTTTGTAAACTCAGTGCCATTATCACTTTGAAGCTTTTGAACTAGAAGTTGTAGAAGAACTTGGATACGCTTGATAAATGAAATAATCAGCTCTGACGCATCAGATTTGGCTCTTAGAAACTCTAGCCACGTGTATTTAGAATACTCATAGACCATCGCCAAGATGTACTTTTTACCTCCTAGCAATTGAGTGAGCATTGGTCCACATAGATCCATGTGAATCATCTCGAGAGGAGATTTACAAGAAGAAGTAGATTTTGCTTTATGTGAAGATCTTGTAATCTTTCCCATTTCACATTCAAAAGAAAGTGAGTTCTTATCGAATTTGAGTTCTGGCAGACCAATGACAAGATCACTGCTTACAAGCTTATTTATGTCTCTGAAATTCTGATGGGATAATCTCTGATACCATATCCAACTGTTTACTTTTGTTGATTTGGAGATTAAGCAAACTGGCCTAGAAGCAGTCAGAGTTGGAAAGTTAATCGCATATAGATTACCGTAGCGTTCAGCTCGAATTACCTCTATATCTTCAGAGTCAATTATTACACAACCATTTACAAAAAACTTTACATCAAACCCATTATCACAAAAATGTCTAATGCTTAACAGATTATGCCCTGAACCCTCAGCATAAAAAACCTTCTTTATTGTGACAATGCCATTTTATAAAATGTCGTACCCTTGAACAAAACCTTTCTCTTTGTTTCCAAATATGACTGTTCCGCCAGGCTTTTCGTTAAAATCAGATAGAAGATGCATGTGTCCTACCATGTGTCTTGAACATTCTGAATCTACGTACCACACATGACAGTCCTGCAAAAACAATCACAGAGATTTAGGTACCCATTTTCAAATGGGTCCTCGAGGGTTAGAAATGACATTTGAAGATATGGATTTAACGTACCATTCATATTTTGCTTTCGACACCCATTTCCAAACAAATCTTACATCTACAAAATATGGCTCCTTCTTTTTAGATTTTGAAAAATCTTTCTTTGCAGCACTTTTCTTTCTAGCAACAGGAGGACCATTGAAAGCATTAGGTTTAAGTGGGATGTCTAAGTTGGAGTTTGAAACCTTTGATCTTAAATACTTTTTACACTTAGCATTAATTGCAAGGGAGTTTGACCCACAATAATTGCAAAATGTATATGACATTTTGCAATGGATAACATATCTGGATATGAAATTCTTTTAACATTCTTGATATCAGCATCCAGATTACATTTTTTATTTACAAATTTATAATTGCAACTATTTTTATTATCAAAAACATTATTTACCAAAGATGAATTATTGAAAACATTTTTCTCAATCTTTTGTGAAGACTTCCTCTTACAGTCTTTGCCGATCTTTATCAATTATGCCATACAAAAAGATTTTGTGTTAGTAGAGCGCTTTGCAGATAATGATTCAGATTTAACATATTTAATATTCAAAACAGATTTGACGGTTTTAGGAGAAACCTTATAAACATTTTCAGTTTTGGAATTAGAAGGCTCTCTTTTTTCAAACTTGCTCTCATAAAGATTTATGTTCTCAATAACAGTTGTTTTTTAATTTGTGGCAATCTGAACCATCTTCTGAATTTTTGACAACTGATCTTGAAGTTGTTTTGAGATTTTCCTCAAACTTAATGATTTTACTCATAAGCTGAGTACGATCATCAAAACATGAACTTAGATCTTTTTCCAAATCAGAAATTCTTTTTAAGTTGGACACAAGCAGATTATTTTTACAAACAACAAGGGTCAACTCAAAAATTTTGCTTTCAAGCTCATTTGATTTGGTTAGAAAATCATTTTCAGATTTAAGATGTAAATCTTTTTCATCTTTTAGTCCATCCTCAAGATTAGAAATCTTTTTCAAATTTAGATCAAATTCTGGGTTGGAATGCACTTTCTAGTCCAGTTCAATAATCTCTTTTGTCTTGTCAGAGTCATAAACCACCTCTGTTTCCGAATCAGAATCAGACTCATTTAAAAGATTTTCAAACGTTTCAAGAGTCATAGATTCAATAAACTCGGAAAGTTTTTCAAAATTATTTTGAGATGATTCAAAAACAGATGAAATTCTATTTTGAAAATTTACAGTTGGATAACAAAATCAAGTTCAGTATGTGAAAAGATGATTTCTCTAGTTTCATAACTTGAGTTAAGATCGTCATATTTCAATCCAACTGATTTAAAATTTGATTTTTTAGAAAAATCTTTATTAGTTTTATCATTATCATCTTTGTCAAATATAGGTGATTCAGATGTAGACTTGACAAAGATTTCCTTTACAGTAGGAATGACAAATTTGGCTAACCCCCATTTGTCAAAATTATATAAAGATTTAAGGGCCTTTTTTAAAGTTTCATTTTCAAAATATTGCAGACTCATTTGAGAATTATAAAATCTGATATCTTTTGGGTTCTTTGTCAAAAAATTTAGCTTCTGTTCAGAATGGCCTCTTTTGTAATTAATGTCTTCCAACTGTTTTATTTTGTCATTTAGTCTTTCTCCAAAAATTATATCAAACTTTAATTGAATATTATAACACCCGCACTGAACTTTACTCAACCTCTTTTAAAGTAGCAGGAATTCATTTTCAATTTTAGTCTTTTCCGATCTCAGAATTTCTTGCTCCTCTCTTAAACCTTCATTTAAGCATTTATATCCGCAACTTTCTTTTCTAAATTTGAGCATCAAATTTCTTTCTCCTTTCAATCTTTCTTTTTAAGATTTTGAATTCTGCATTCATGTTTTCAATCTCTTTCATCAATTCAGCATTTAAGGAATGTACCTCATATTCGTTCTCAGATGATGAGCTTTCTGTTTCAGTTTTGGCCATTAAGCACATATTTACTTGGGTAAAATGGGCAGCTTCATCATCTGAAGAATCGATAAGCCAATTTTCCTCTTTAGCAACCAAGGCCTTGCCATCCTCAAGGGCTTTTGCCATATTAGCTTTCTTTAGGTGATAGTTTGAGTCTTTAAACCTTTTGAACTGACAATCCTTGATGAAGTGACCAGGCTTTTTACAATTATAACATTTGCTCTCTTCAGCTTTCACATCCCTCTGGTCTCTGGCTTTAGCAAACTTATCAGGCTTGACCTCCTTTCCTCTGATTTTCTCAAACTTTACAAATTTCTTCTTCCCAAACCTCTTCTGAAATTTTTTTGTCAGTAAAGCAAGTTTCTTTGAGAACTCCTGGATATCTGTCAGAATCAGCAGAGGAATCTTCAGTTGATTCACTTTCGGTCTGCTTTGACAACTCTGTCTTCAAAGACTTGGAGCTCTTTCCTTCTGATTTACCCTTTTCTTGCTTCCCTGATAGCAAAATTAAGGAGTCAGCCACCTTCTTCTTTTAAGACATCAACTCTCTTACAGTTTCCTCTTGCTCGTACAAAATGTTATACAAATCATGTATGTCCTCCTCTAACATGTTCTTATTCAATTGTAGATTTACTGCAAGAGAGTTCCACTCAGACTCAAATTCTTCAAAAACTTATAATTAATCTCAAACATGGACTTTTGAATACCATTACTTATTAGGTCATTCAGAATCACAATGAACCTATTGTAGGATTCAGTGATAGTTTTGTTCTCTTAAGCCCTAAACCCTTCATACAATTTATGCACTGGTTCATCCTAGTCTGGATTGTCTTTTCACTACCGAGCATCTGCTCTTCAAGTTCATCCCAAAGTTCTTTAGTTGAGCCTCTGCTGTCAATTCGGTTGAAAAGTTCATTCAGAATGGCCATCAACATATAGTGTGATAACCGGATCCTGGTTATCACCCAAGGTAAATAATATGTGATTATCTGATTAAAAGATTACGTAATATCATGATAAATTGATACGTTTAATCATGCTGGTATGTGAAAATTATGTGTATGTACATATGTGAAAGTATATATATATATATATTTATATATATATATATATATTTATATATATATATATACATAGTATATATGTTTGAGATAAGTGTGTATATATATATATATATGTATACAAGGTGTATGTATGCATGCATATGGCGGTGTAAGTTTGCTGACTTTCCTGATTTGGAAAGTATAAAATGAGGGCTTAGCCTCCATATTTCTTCTTCTGGTCTTTTTGATAAGTTGTGCAATTTAAAGAAAGAAGAGAGTTGGCCGAATTAATTCTGTTTGGAGATTCAAGTTAATCTCAAGTGTTTGATTCCAAAAGCTTGATAAGGTGAGTAATTTCTAAACTCTTTTGCATAAAATTATTATTGGTTTTGTATGAATCTTGTTTATGTTGAAAAGAAATCAGTCTTTTGTTTTAAGTATTTTATCCGGATATTAAACCGGACAAGGTTTGACCGGATTGTTTTAAATCGGACAAAGGTTAATCGATGTATTGTCCGGATTGTTTTAAATCGGTTAAGTGTTGATCGGATTATGATTGGTAAGAAAAGTTATCTTTTTGAACTGAGAAGTAATAATACGACCAAATGGTGGTCGGATTATTTTAAATCGGCTAAGTAATGAGCGGGGTATTGACCGGACTTGTTATCCGGACAAAGATGATTTTGATTCTA
>NC_037544.1:23688703-23689245 GCF_001531365.2 Cynara cardunculus var. scolymus | reverse complement strand
GCATTATGTGGAACCTGATTGGTTCAGAGTTTTGAGATTTGAATAAGCGGAATGCTTTGCTTGATAAATGAAAAAGATCTGGTATTACGTTCCTATTTATTCATATATTTGTTATATATATGAAATGATATTTTCTCTAAAGATTTTGGTGATTTTCACCCTGCAATAACATAAATAGGGTATCTCACTAGACCTTTCGGTCTAACCCTCATTTTGTGATTTAAATTATGTGTTGCAAGATGTTCGGACAGTAAGGGGAAGGGAAAAGTTTAATATGTTCCTTTATGCGCTTCTGCTTGAAGATCTATTTTGATTGATTAGTACAAGAAATGTATTTTGAATTTTTGGACCTTGTATCTGGTCATGTTAGATTCTTGTACTAAGGGACCTGAAGGTAATGATATCATGTATTTCTTTTGTATGAAATATGTGTTACATGCAATATGTGGGTTGGGGCGTTACTGAATGGTATCAGAGCCTGAGTTTAAGGGATTTAGGTATTTAACAGCATGATACCTAGACTTAAACTGTTTTATTGCATG
>NC_037544.1:23686371-23687798 GCF_001531365.2 Cynara cardunculus var. scolymus | reverse complement strand
ACATAGTTAGCACCATTGGAAATAAATATGATGAGTTAAAAGAACAGTGTGTAAGGTAAATTTTAATTACATCTGGCCAGTGTAATTATGAATTTACAGGTACACATCTGAACTTGAATACTTAATTATATTTGGGAATGTGAATACGTGATGATTAACACTAAACTCTGCAGATGTCTAGCCGAACTAGAAGATCTGAAAGAATGGCTCATCCAGAGTCTGAAGAAAGGGAAGAGTCACCTGTTAATTTTCCAACTAGCACGTCCAGAAATAGAGGTCGGGGAAGACCAAGGGGACGAGGCAGAGTAAGAAGTTAGTCTTAGGGAAGGGGTCGGACTGAAGTACAATCTGAACAAGAAGAATCCCACTCTGGGAATGTTCAAGAAAGGTCGGTGCCACACTCAGAATATATAACCAGAGATATGTTGGCAGAAGAAATGGGGAAATTGCGGGAAACTCTGACATCTATTATGGGAATACCGGCTAGAGTGGAAACATAAATAGTAGAAGTTTATCCCTCTGCTCCAATCGTTCACAATAAAGAAGGAGATATTAAAATGTTTTTAGCATGCAAACCACCAACCTTTTCTAGGGAGAGAGATCCAATGAAAGCTATGTGCTGGATTAAGGAGATGGAATATATGTTCAACACCATTCGGTGTCCGGAAACAGATAAAGTTCGATTTGCTATTTTTGTATTAAAGTCAAATGCTTTATTCTGGTGGGAAGTTGAATCGTCTACCAAAACGGATGTTTTATAGACTCTGTCTTGGATAGAATTCGTGGATCGATTCAAGAATCAATTTTGTCCTAAAACAGCAGTGAGACAAATGGAGGAAGATTTCCTGAAATTAGAACAAGGAAATGGAACAGTTTGGGAGTATACTGAAAGATTCATTGAATACTCTCGCTTTGCTAAACATTATGTTTCGACTGAATCCAGGAAGATAGAGAGGTTTATTTGGGGTTTGAAACCCTCAATCAGAGAGTTTGTTATTGTTATGAACCCCAACACCTTTCTACTAACAGTAGATGCAGCTGAGGTGACTGAACGAAATAAGAATAGACAATCGAAAGGAAAAGTTGTTGAAAAAAGAAAATGGGAGGGACCTTCATCTTTTCGAGGACCGAAAATTGTTAGATATGATAACAGATATGAGCAGAAGATCAGTGAAAAAGTCTGCTCATAGTGTCGACAGGTTCACCAGGGAGAATGCAAGATGGACCCAAGGAAATGTTATAAGTGCGGTGAGGCAGGTCATTTATCCAGAAATTGCCCAGCTAACCGAAGGTGTTTTAATTGCAATTCTCCGGGTCATATTCGACCAAATTGCCCCTTGTTAAGAACTCCACAATTAACAATGGGGAGTAATGCGTCGGGTACACGGGGAAGATCTACTGTGAATAGAGGAGGGCAAGGAGGGGCG
>NC_037544.1:23645143-23684336 GCF_001531365.2 Cynara cardunculus var. scolymus | reverse complement strand
ACCCTTTTATTGGTGGCCAGGATTGAAAAGAGACATAGCTCAATATGTGGAACAGTGTCTGACATGTTTACAGGTTAAGATTGAACATCAGAAGCCATATGGAAGTCTTCAATCGTTAGAGATACCTGTATGGAAATGGGATCACATTACCATGGATTTTGTTATGAAGTTACCTCGTACTCCAAAGGGGTATGACGCAATTTGGGTAATTGTTGATCGTTTATCCAAATATGCGCATTTTCTACCGATAAGAGAGAATTACTCTTTAGAAAAGTTGGCACAGGTTTATATCAAAGAGATTTTAACCAGACACGGAGAGCCACTATCTATTATCTCTGATAGAGATAGTCGATTTACTTCAAAATTCTGGGGAGGATTACAGAAAGCTTTGGGATCTAAAATCCGATTAAGTACAGCTTATCATCCGCAGACTGATGGGTAGAGTGAAAGAACTATTGAAACTCTCGAAGATATGTTAAGAAGTTGTATTATTGACTTCGGGGGATCATAGGAAGATCACTTGCCATTGATAGAGTTTGCATATAACAATAGTTACCATTCCAGTATCCAAGCAGCACTGTATGAAGTGTTGTATGGACGTAAATGTCAAACGCCATTATGTTGGAATGAAGTGGGTGAGAAACAGTTGACGGGTCCTGAAATTGTTCAAGAAACTTCTGAAAAGATCGAACAGATCCGTGAACGAATAAAAACAGCACAAGATCACCAGAAAAGTTATGCAGATAATCATCGAAAGCCAATTGAGTTTAGTATAGGTGATTTTGTGATGTTAAAAGTCTCGCCATGGAAGTGTGTTATCAGATTTGGAAAGAAAGGAAAGCTCAGTCTAAGGTATGTGGGGCCATTCAGAATATGTAAGCGAATTGGGCCAGTAGCATATCAGTTAGAGCTGCCAGAAAAACTTAATCTAATTCACAACACTTTTCATGTGTCGAATTTACGGAAATGTTTGGTTGATCCGAGTTTAGCTATACCGTTACCAGAAATCCAATTAGACAGTAAGCTGAATTTTGTGGAAACACAGGAAGCTGTAATCGACAGAAAGATCTGGGTGTTGAGAACAAAGAAATAAGTCTGGTGAAAATTCAGTGGAAGTTTCACAAAGGACCGGAAGCAACATGAGAATTGGAATCAAAGATGCGATCAGAATACCCATGGCTTTTTGATTAAAGGAATTCTAGGACGGAATTCTTTTGAGGAGTGGATAATGTGATAACCGGATCCTTGTTATCACCCAAGGTAAATAATATGTGATTATCTGATTAAAATATTACGTGATTGCATGATAAATTGATACGTTTAGTCATGCTGGTATGTGAAAATTATGTGTATGTACATATGTGAAAGTATATATATATTTATATATATATATACATAGTATATATGCTTGAGATAAGTGTGTGTATATATATATATATATATATATATGTATACATGGTGTATGTATGCATGTATACGGCGGTGTAAGTTTGCTGCCTTTCCTGATTTGGAAAGTATAAAAGGAGGGCTTAGCCTCCATATTTCTTCTTCTGGTCTTTTTGATAAGCTGTGCAATTTAAAGAAAGAAGAGAGTTGGCTGGATTAATTCTGTTTGGATATTCAAGTTAATCTCAAGTGTTTGATTCCAAAAGCTTGATAAGGTGAGTAATTTCTAAACTTTTTTGCATAAAATTATTATTGGTTTTGTATGAATCTTATTTATATTGGAAAGAAACCAGTCTTTTGTTCTAAGTATTTTATCCGGATATTAAACCAGACAAGGTTTGACCGGATTGTTTTAATTCGGACAAAGGTTAATCAATGTATTGTCCGGATTGTTTTAAATCGGTTAAGTGTTGATCGGATTATGATTGGTAAGAAAAGTTATCTTTTTGAACTGAGAAGTAAGAATACGACCAAATGGTGGCCGAATTATTTTAAATCGGCTAAGTAATGAGCGGGGTATTGACCGGACTTGTTATCCGGACAAAGATGATTTTGATTCTAAGTGATAAATCGATCAAGCTTTATGCGGGGTATTAACCGGACTTGTTATCCGGACAAAGTTATTGAGAATTATTTCCAAGTGTAAATCGGACAAAGTTCATTCTGTGTGTTGTCCGGATAGTTGACCGAATTTGAAGTCCGGCTAAGTCAAAGTTGACCGGATTTGAAGTCCGGCTAAGTCAAAGTTGACCGGATTTGAAGTCCGGCTAAGTCAAAGTTGACCTGATTTGATGTAATGTTGTGTTTTCGATGAGAAATGTTATTTTATCATAAAAAAGAAATTTTGAAAGAAATAATTTTGTATTAATAATAATTTCAATGGCTGCGGTTTATTTGAAATTATTCTGTGAAAATATTTTGATGAGGAAATAAGGGTGGCATATCAATGAGAGGTGTATCATGGAATAAGGGTGGCATATCAAGGAGAGGTGTACCATGGGATAAGGGTGGCATATCAAGGAGAGGTGTACCTTTGGATATAAGGGTGGCATTTGTATGTGTGTTGTATGATATAACTCATTCCATTATATCCTTTAAGACTACCGTGGTCCGAAGTCTTTATTTCTTTGTGACTTAAAGATTTAGGATCAAGGTTCTTATTGGAAATCATAGTTTGGATGTTATTGAGGAGAAAATGTCAGGTTTGGCCTGAAGCTTTATATAACCTTGTTTGATTAAGAAAAGGTTTAAAAGTGGCATTATGTGGAACCTGATTGGTTCAGAGTTTTGAGATTTGAATAAGCGGAATGCTTTGCTTGACAAATGGAAAAGATCTGGTATTACGTTTCTATTTATTCATATATTTGTTATATATATGAAATGATATTTTCTCTAAAGGTTTTGGTGATTTTCACCCTGCAATAACATAAATAGGGTATCTCACTAGACCTTTCGGTCTAACCCTCGTTTTGTGATTTAAATTATGTGTTGCAGGAGGTTCAGACAGTAAGGGGAAAGGAAAAGTTTAATATGTTTCTTTATGCGCTTCTGCTTGAAGATCTGTTTTGATTGATTAGTACAAGAAATGTATTTTGAATTTTTGGACCTTGTATCTGGTCATGTTAGATTCTTGTACTAAGGGACCTGAAGGGAATGATATCATGTATTTCTTTTGTATGAAATATGTGTTACATGCAATATGTGGGTTGGGGCGTTACATATAGGTCAAAGCTTTCTTATCAATGATGACCCTTTGTTTCTCAGTTTCAGTGTAGTACTGTGGATCTTTCTTTCTCTTTGACGCAGGAACAACAATTCCATCAGTGGAAGTCTGTTCTAGTAGATCTATATAATTGATGTATGGTCTGTTCTTAATAGATTCCATTAACTTCTCATCCTTATTGTCAAGAAAATGAACCATTCGAACCTTCTATTGCATATACTCTTCAACATCAAGAACTGGGGGCTTAGATACTGAACATATGCTCAACATATCTTTCGACATGTTTAAGACTTGAAAATTTGATCTTTTTTTAGAAAATGGACTAAGACTGGATTTGAAAACGCAACACACAACAAATGAATTTCTTGACACTTGAAAAAATCAAGAAATATCTCTTATCGGACAAAGAAACAAAGTTATCGGACAAGGAAGAAAATTTATTGGACAACAAGTGAGAGTGTATCGGGCAAAGTGATATGCTTATCGAACAAAGAAATCAAGGATATTGGACACGAAAGATACCGGACAGAATGGTTATTGGACACACTTGATATCAAACAATACTTGGTCAATAAAGAAGTTATTGGACAAGTTTGTGACCGATTACAAGAGATATGGGACAAAGAGGTATTCGATGAGAATACTTGGATTCAAATGAACAATGAAATAAGGTATCCGGACACAATATGAACGATGAGTCAAGTATCCGAACAAGTCTAAATTGAGCAATAAAGACAAGAAATCACAAGTTTCAAGTACCAACTGATGAAAGAGTCTCCGGATGACTCTTTGAATGATAACAAGGTGTTATCGGACAACACTATCCGATGAGGAAAATAACGAAGTTATCAAACAACACAAATCGATCAACAAACACATGATGAGCAATCAAAATAACCCAAGTCACTCACATTTAATGATAACACACTTGAATGAGTAAGAACACTTCTACTAGAATTCGAAAAATGCTCAAAAACACTCAAACATTGCAAATTGATGCAATTAACCTGAAAATAACAGTTCGCAGATCCTGCAGAAACACATTCAACATACACCAACATGACAAATATCAATCAAATAGATGAATTTGGCAAAAATATGTGCAAGAACAAAACCAAGAAATCTTGAAGAACATAATTCAGGAAATTCAAACAAAATTCAATCTCAAATCCAATCTCGTCTATCTGATGTAGCCCTGATACCAATTGTGATCCTAGATTTCAAGTCTAACAATCAATTAATTCACACACAAAGATCAAGAACAGTAAGTTGAATTGAATCAATCGGCTTGATTTGCATAAACTTTGAAACAGGTTCTTGATACAATTATCTCTCTCAATTTATCAAAAGATATGTATAACTCTCAAGATTCTAAAAACAGTTAACCAACTAAGCTCCCAGTAGCAACCCCTAAAAACAGAAAGTCAACTACCTTTCTAAACAAGGAAACAAACAACTAAACATTACAAAGCCTTTAAAACTATTTAAGCTCCGGGAATTGAATACAACATTTTTGTTCCAACAACCTTGATTCATACGACCAACGACCTTGCTACATATGATCGTGGCTATCCATGACCACAAAATCTTCGACCCTTGATTAAGGATTATTTGTCCATGATCGTGATTACTCTCGACATATCATACTAACAACGCATGTTACAACATATAAATTATGACATCCGTTATATACGGTCTTTATTGTAGAATAAATTTCAAACCCAAATATTAAAAATAGAGATCATAACAGAGGGAAAAGATCAAAGATATTCAAGACTGATCGTTATCTTCATTAGAGCACATTAAAAGTTAACCGTTGGACCACTCCAATAAATCACCTATAAAATTCTAGAATATCTCAAGAAACAGCCCTGGATATCCTCGAATCGGTAAGTAGATAGTGGAACACAAAAGCAATCAATAAAAGCTACTTTAGTTTCTATAGTTTTCTTCGACCGCTGCGTTAACTTACTTACATGGTTGTAATCATTGTTATCAAGGACAACGTCCTTGATTGACATCCGTTGTGCATCAACGATCTCTAGTATCGTCCGTAGTTTTTTCCCTTGTTAAAGGGTTTTTCCATGCCACCGATTTCTTTGTCTCTTTGGATTATTATTTTTCTGTTTCTCTATGTTTATTTCAAGGTGGTTGATCTTTAATTGTAAAAGATCCATAAAAAAGGTCAAATTATATTTAGTATAACTTTTGGCTTAAACAGTAAGCACTAAGATTATTGAGTCTTGAAGTGCTCCCGGAGTGGTAGGCACTAAGAACCATGAGCCTTGAGGTACTACCCGATGGGGTAGGCACTAAGAACATGAGCATTAAGGTGAAACTCGAATGAGTAGGAAATAAGGTCAATTGAATCTTAAGTTGCTAGTTGATAACATTGATGTATGGCTTACCTCATATTCGCCACATTCGACGGGTACGTGTCTCCCCATGACCAAAAGGTGTTGCTTTAGATAGTGTTAGGACCAAAAATTGATCCTACTTACTATAAAAGTTTTATTAAGCAATCGAGGATAAGGATGAAAGATTCGAAATTCTGCTTTGCCAAAATGACCAAGTCTGGAAGAGCATACAAAGGCTCTCTAGACGACTAAGAGGTTCTCTGGGCGACCAGAGCTTGCGCTCTCGGAGATAGAGCTCGTATACCTGGATACAGAGAAAGTGCTCTCGAACACAACGCTCACGCTCTTGGGATTAGAACACAGGTACTTGAATACAGAGGAGAAGAAGACCAAAGTCATGTGCCTACGCCTAAACGCCAAGTTCCCTGATACAGAGCACATACACAAAGCCTCTGCATAGTACATGTAGAGCCTTTGGGTCTTCTATAGATATAGAGCTCCTCTATATGAAGTGTTCCTCTGTATGAGATATTCCTCTGGTTGGTATATTCTCTATAGAAATACTCTTAGAGCAGCCTAGTGCATGAAGACTGAATCTTGAAGGACGATGCTGAGTTTATTTTAGATAATGATTAATTCCGTATTTATAGGATTCAGTTACCTTGTAAATATCGCCTATATAAAAGGTGATATAGGCATAGAATAGAAAGGAAGAAAAACACTTTGTAATACACAGATACACAAATCATCATATGAGAGTTGATTAGGGTTTTGAGAGAGTTTGTTTTTTCCTTTTAACAAAGAAAGCGGTCGACTTCTATCCATCTTCTTATATATTCTCTCATTTTCAATTCCCTAACTTTATTCTAATGTCAAACAGGGGCAACAAGTGGTATCAAAGCCAAATCGATTAATTTATATCGATTCAATCTATCTTTCTGCAGTAGATTCAAGAGATTTTTCAAGAAAAATACTCATTCATGAACTCCTTCCTGTTTGAATGTTGTTTGGACCCAAAATTCATCGATTCACCATATTCTTAGTGTTTTAATCAAATTCCTTTTTAAAGGATTTCTCCTTGGGTGAATACGAATCTATTTTGTTCATCAAAATTAGGTCTATTCGATGAGTTTCTTGGATTCACTCGAACTTTTGGACTTTGATGTTTTCAGATCTACGCGTAGGTGTTAAGCAGGAGTTCATGGTGCTCAAAGCCTAAGGCAATGGGCGATTTGTTTGCCAAACCTATACTCATCGCCCCACATCTTGAGTATTTGTTCATCGTCTCTTATTGTGGATCTAGATCTGTGAGGGATTAAAGGTTTTTTTTTTGCCTTCAATCACCACTACTAAAAGAATATGGTGATATTTCTTCATGTTTTACCCTAAGGAACATCAACAACAATATTATCAATCTTTTTAAGATTTGACTTGTTGTTTCTTGAATCCATGAGCTTAATGATGATCCTTCTCTCCAGTTCACAATTCTAATGGTCTCTGCTTTGGTTACTTAAGTTGATACCCTATTGGATCAAGCTCTAAAGCTAAATTCCTACTCAACTCGCGGTTCAATGAAAGATTCTTTGTCATAAGACTGATTGCACTGTTTTGTCAAGAAATTCACACATTTATCTATCCCTTAGTTGGATGAATTATCTACTTCTGGGGTTAAGTGGTAATTCCAGAATTCAAAGTATGTGTTGAGTTTTTTGCATATTAAAGTTGTATTATGTGCAATCAGTGATGCTGCATTCACATTGAATCTGATTTGGTTTAAAAGTCGAAATTGAAGAATAGAGAGCTATATTCAGCGGGGAGCTTGAAGATTCCATTCATACCAAGCACACTAAAGATTTCTTAAAGAAAGCAGGGGGAAGAAACACACTTTGTAATACACAGATACACAAATCATCACATGAGAGTCGATTAGGGTTTTGAGAGAGTTTGTTTTTTCCTTTTAATAAAGAAAGCGGTCGACTTCTATCCATCTTTTTCTACATTCTCTTGTTTTCAATTTCCTAACTTTATTCTACTGTCGGATCAAGGCCAACAGATAGTGTATTATTCTCCATGTTTTCGGTGTTATTTTGGGGGTATGGAGTGTTTCCATAATTTATGGTGTAGAAATGAAAAGTTGGTTTAAAGTTGTGCATAATTATCTAAATCTTGAAAGCCTGAAGACTTAATTTCAGAGTTAATTCAAAGTTCATATATAACTCTGAATGTATAGGTTCAAAGTTCGACACTAAATCTAAAGTAATGGTTCTAGAGTTTGAAAATGAAGAAAATCTTCTAAGTGCTAAAGTATTCAGAGTTCTCTTTAGAGTTCGGTTGCATTTGTTTATAGAGTTTGGAACTAACTCTGTGCGCATTGTCTAGAGTTAGACACTTAGCTAATGCATTCAGTTTTATTTCTCAAGTTTGAAGACTGAAGTTACTAAATACAAGGGCATGCGTTAGATGTTCACTTGTCTATGTTATATTGTTCTATATCTTTAGCCTAGGCTTTCTTGTATAAATAGAGTTTCGTTAGATCTATTTTAGTAATGATCTTAACAATGACTTTTCACATATAGATACACTTGTATAGATACTCTCAAGATTCATTTTGTATTCGTTCTTGTACTCATACGTTTGAATAATCAATGACATGATGACTTCCTCATTCATATTCTGTTCTAGATTGTATTTCTTGATATCTTGTTACTAATCAATTCAAGGGAACTATCATATGGTTTGGTATATTGGACCTTATCCATGTTTTGGTGTTTTGGATTATAGAGCTTTATCCATGTTTTTAGTATTTGAATATCATGGTGTATCCATGTTTTGAGTGAGTATTGGGTTTTGTTTCCTATCTAACTGAGTATTTTAATTAATGAGTTTCCATCACGAAAATGGTGGATTTTGGGAAAGATGTTAAGTTTATAATGAATACATTCCATTTTGTGAAATTGTGATTCAAATGTCCTTTCAGTTTTATCGTTTTATATTAAAGATGTAAATCATTTGAACTTACTAGACGTTAACCCTAACCCTTTTTATTTGTCGGCATTTACATCAGGCCCTCATTGGGCAAGTACTAGCAACAGTGAGAAGATTCGAATGCTAGTTAGAGATACGAGAAAGAATTAGCTAATTAGAGTTCTTCCATATTTTTGAGATAATGATTGTCGGTTGGGTTTTAGTAACACTCGTTCTTATTATATACCTTGTGTAAGGTTTGGTTTACTCTTTGTTGATGAAAAATACTATATTGCCATATTAGGTAATCAAGTATTGACAACTAAAAAGAAATTTATTCTATATTTGATGTATTATCGAAAATTTTAAGTTAGTCGTTGTTTCCATATTTGAGGGTGTTACATGTAGATCGATGATCAACAACATTTTTTGAAAAGAATTTTTGCAGATATAAAGGGATGAGCAATTCAACATCAAAACTCGTTATAAATGGTTTCCTTTCCAAGACGAGTCCAAAGTTTACTAGATAATTGAGAATTCAAATTAGCGATGAATGTCTTAACACCCTCCTCTTGAGAAAACGATAATGAAAGTCTGAATTTCTTCACTCTTCCAAACCCTTTCTTCATGATAAAGTCTACAACATACAAAATATTATGCATTACACAACAAAATTATCATTTTCGAGTATGATGGAGCTCAATATTAATGAGTTTAAGGGTTCAAAGTTTACCAAAGATGTGGAGGGTGCATGGGTATTTGCGGTATATCTACACCCAAATGAGAATTGCTAGCAATTTTTACCTGTTTGTTGTATAATCCGAAAAGGCTTGCGTAAATCGAGTTATTACCATAAAAGGATTCAAACAAACTTACAATTTCAAAATGAAAAGGAGATATATTTTTTATCAAAAATTTCACTAATGATGGCGGTGAATCCATTGGGAGTGATTATCTCTTTGCTTGTAGTTCTTAAAGCCATTGTTGCAATAAAATTTAAACATATTGCAGCAGTAACACACACTTCATCAAACATCAAGATCGATATTATTGATTCATGGATTTCTTTCTAATGAGCCATATCATGTTATTTCAGTTTCGTTAGAGGTCTCATAGTGAAATTGAGGGTAGGTGCGAGGTTCACTAGACAAACAGGGGGTTACCATTTGGTTCCTCGAAGAAAGAAAGGGGAGCGTGTTTACGATTTACTTCGCCAAAGAAAGTAAGGGAACATGTATTTCACGATTTAGTTCACCAGAAAAAAGGAAGGGAGGGGGTCACGCTTTGCGTATGTATTGGGTTAAAGAACAAGTATTGTATTTTTATTTTCTTAAAGAAGAAAAATTGGTGTAAAAAGACTAATTGCCTTTTATATGAGACACATATGGGATGTGTTAGATCAAATATTATTGTATCCTATATCATTATTTATGAAGACAATTGTTAAAGATAGGAGGGTCAAAACTTAAAGCCAACATAGTCAACAAAAGTCAACATCGTGTTTAATTGTAGTTTGACTTCTTGTATATTTAGTCAATGATACAAATAGCATGTATTAGTTTAATTTGTAGTTATATATCATTGTAATACATTCTAGAGAGAAGTTAGAGAGAGAAACATGTATAATGAGAGAATTTATCAATATACATCATGATTTGATATCTAATTTTTTTTTTCTTGATTGTTCAATTCATTGTTACCTAATTGAAACTGAGATTATCAATTGGTATCAGAACAAATTCGATTTGATTTTGATTTGATGAAGATTTTTGATTTTTTTGTGTTTCTTGAAAAATTTACTGTTTTATCTTGATTTTGACGGTTTTTATGAATTTTGCTTAATCTTTTGATACAAATATGTTCGAAACACATCATAGATTATTTCTGTGAATTTTCATCATCTAATTTGAAGTTTTGATCATCCAATTTGAAGTTTTTGATGATTTTTGGTTTTTTGAGTTCATGAACACCGGTTCTTGATAATTTGATCAAATTCTTGTTATTTGTGATTAGAATCTTCATTAATTGTGTTTCTACATCATTTTTCGAGATCTATGATCATATTCAGAGTTATCGTACAAGTGTATATTCAGAGTCGTCGCACAAGTGAATCTTCAAAGTTACCACACGTAGTTGTGTGTGAGAAACAGAGTTATCGCATAACAAAGGCGTGCGATATCAGGTTTTATCGCGCAAAGCATCGTACAACAAAGAGTTTTATCGCACAAGAGTCATGTGATATACAGGGTTATCGCACAAGAAGCGTGCGATATACTACTGTTCATAGATCTATATCGTGTGATAAAAGAGGTTATCGCACAAGAGGAATGCGATAAACTTAATGTGCTTTTAACTGTCTCAGCTAAAAATGCTGACAAGTGAAGCTGGACAAAAAGTTTAAAAAAAAGAAAAAGAAAAACTTGCTGAAGAAAAGAAGTTTTTGAAAAAGCAATTATCTGAGTTTATAAAGAAAATAATATTTTGAGAGGAAAGATTCTAATTATAAAAGAACAATGTTGAGCTTTCAAATAAAATATTTGAACTTGAAAAGGTTCTAGATAAATAGAGAAAAGTATTTGAGAAAGAAAGAAAGATTTTTACTAATGAGAAGAACAAAGTTTGATTCTGAAGGAAAGGCTTTGAAAGCAAAATTAAATCTCGTGAGACGACAACTGTGAAGCTTTCAAAACATATTTCTGAATTTGAAAAGATTGTTGTGATTGAAAGAAATAAGTTCGAGAAGGAAAAAGAAAAATCTGAGGTTGGAAAAAGAGTTTTTCAAGCAAAGATTATTGAACTCTCAAAACAGATAATTGTTTTTAAGAGTAACAAGAAAACAACTCATAAGAAGAGTGTTGAAATTCTTAAAGAAATATATCTGATAAGAGGAAGAAGTTGGAAAAGGATTTTGAAGATGAGAGAAAAATGTTTGAAGAAGAAATTTTGAAACTTTCAAAGAAGTTATCTGGATTAGAAACAGATCTTGTGATTAAGAAGAAAATGAGATCTGAATTTCAAACAAAATTTGATTTGAGTATTAGAGAATTGAATGTTTTATCTGATAAAGTCAAGGAACTTGAAAATGTAATTTTCAAAACTAAACAGATAATCAAAGAGAATTAAGAAAAGGTTGAATTTTCTAAATAGACTAGTCCAGATACTACTATTCATTCACCATATAACGATTCAACTGATACTGATTATGTTTTCTCTTATGAAATTGCTTCAAATTCAATTCATAAAAATTTATCCTTTTTCTCTATTCAGTATCTGTAAGAATAAGTACTTTTCAAGTATTAAATCAAAGACATGAACAAAAATATGAAGGACATTATGCAAAGACATGAAGAGATTCTGTGAATGTTATAGGAGATTAATAATATTGAATTCAAAGACATGTGAAGCTAGTGCTGATGTCAAGGGGGAGTTTACAATAGATCATATTTAAGGGAAGTTAAACTGCAAGTGGTTATATTGAAGAGATTTTAAAGATGGTTAACTGGTGTTATTGTTGATTCAGTTTATGAAAGAGATGGGTTGAATCTAAATCTTTTGGATGTAAGGTTGAAAAGCAATAAGATTTGAAGATTATAGATGTTGATGAAAAGGTTGGTGCTGATTTGAAGAATTTGTGATGACTTGTTGAGATTTATTGTTGACATATCCATAAAGATTCGTTCGGCTTGCAAGACAAAGTTGTTTGAAGAAGATTGTTGATAAAGTTGGATTCTTTCATGATATAAAGGTGATAAGCTTAGTATATGTAGTGTGAAAGCTTAAAGCCTAAATGTCTAAAGCTTGTCTATTGTTTCAAGAGATTCGTTTGAAGATTTGTTGATAGTTGAAGATTATTTCAAGGTGAAGGTTTTGATCTAAAGGTTATGTTTGTTAAAAAAAAAGGGAGATTGTTATTTTCCAGATTCGTCTTTCAAAGAGTAACAAAGTTTGACCGTCTTCAAAGAAGGAGATTGTTAGAGTGTTGATATTTGCTTAATTGTGATCTTGAATACAAAGGGAGAGATTGTTAGGTCAAATATTATTGTATCCAAGATAATCATTTATGAAGACAATTGTTAAAGATGGGAAGGTCAAAATTTAAAGTCAACATAGTCAATAAAAGTCAACATTGTGCTTAATTATAGTTTGACGTCTTATATGTTTAGTCAATGATATAAATAGCATATGTTAGTTTAATTTGTAGTTACAACTCATTGCAATACATTCTAGAGAGAAGTTAGAAAGAGAAACATGTAGAGTGAGAATTTATCATTATATATGATGATTTGATTTGTAGATTGTTTTTCTTGATTATTTAATTCATTGTTACCTGATTGAAACTGTAATTATCAAGGTGACTAACAAAACTCGAACGATCAATCTATTATAGAAAACATAAAATATAGATCATCGGTGTATATAACCCAAAATTGTGACATAACACAGAGGACCACTCATGTAATGCTCTCTTTTTATTTGTTATATTTTTTAAGGCAATTCTTGGAATATTACTGAAGACCAAAATGTTAAAAGAATCAATTATTATTTTGGACAAAAAATGCAAAAAAATAAGTTACTGGACTAGACTTGCTGGTTAACATATAGTCCAAGGATGTAAATGATGATAAAAAATAATATGTAGGGACTAAACTTGCATTTTGTAGATAGATTAGGGACCATTTGTGACTTCACTCGGAAGCATAGAGAAACTATGTCGTCTTAGGTATTTATCAAATTGCAGACCTGGGGGCATCAACTTCTATCTTCTCTCTCCGTTCGTCGTCTTCCAGTGGCGCACCGTCGTTGTACAAAATTTCCGGCACCTCCAAGTCAATTTCACTAAATCCGCTGAACCTTACCATTCGCTGATTAACCATCATTGATTCCTCTCTCTTGAAAATCATTTTCAAGCCTCAATCCTTTAAATTCTCAGAAATATACACATGTGGACTTTCATAAATGTCAATGTAGCAGCGAGCTCGCTTCTTTAATTTTCAGTGAGTGCCTTCCTTTGTCTGATCGCTCTGAAATTTTCTACTGTTTGTTTTTTACCCTTTTATCATACATTTACAAGGATAGTTTTGTTAGTTTAAAGATCATTGTATGGGTGAAACTAGTTATTGTTGTAGTTTGCGTGGGAGGGAGGCAGACGGAGTGGTAGTTAAGATTTTGCCGTCAAACAGATCCTTTGTTGCATGCGTGTGCGTCTTTGTTTGTCCATATGTGTGATTAGGAGTTTGTAGTGAGTAGGGTTTTGATTTGCCATTTTCTGGAAATCCAAAATGTGCAGCCTTGTTTCAGAAGAGGTCAGTAATGGCTGTCAAATTTGAATGTCTAAGCCCTGGTTTGTGATGGTAGCCTTTCAGAGGGCATGCTTTGCAGGTTGTAAAATTTGATATTATTATTTACCTATCATTTAAGATATGTATCATATCAAAAGGTTTATAGGTTAAGAAGTTGAGAGACAAGCTCCTTGTATGCTTGGTAACTTGTCAAATTAGGTTTCATTGATATGATTCTATATAAAAGGTAGTGGAAGTTGTGGAATCGTTGGTGGCATACACAGAACAAGTGGTTAAAGCACTAAATTGTGCAAAATGAAAGATCTTGATTGTAAGCTCTTTAGTTGTGTCTCATTTCTCCCAATTTACGTTATTTTATGGGTTGGAATCTCTTGATATTCATTACTTCTCATCTTGCTTCATTCATCATGAGCGAAATGACTATACCGCACACAACCAGATGGAGATATAGAGAAAAACAAGCAGAAAAGAGACCAACTCAGCTTGGACCAGTGTTGCTCCAATAGAGAGATTGCCAAACATAATTACATAAAACAAATATTGCATGCGTAAGATGAAAGTTGACATTGATGGATAATATATGTTGGTACATTGCATATGAAAAAAACACTTACATCACTACATGTCTGTTTATTGATGTTGGGTGAAATAACTTATGGCAGGAAGCTGGGTGAAATTATTTTGTAAAGAAGGCTTTGGGAGATCACTTTACGATACCCTTGGATATCTTAGGCGACATCACAACAAAGAAATAATGCATATTTTTTTGCATATCTCTAATTTATTTATAAACGAAGTTGTCCTGCCCATATGTATATCCCTACCTAAGCTGCTATTATTTGGTCATTGTCTCATTAACAACATTCTCAATTACCTCCATACCTATCATGGAGAAGAAACAAGTAGATAGAGAAGGATGTGGTAGCAGGGTGACTAGGATTAGTGTAAGGGTAAGATCCTTGTATAATATCAACTAACCATTTACTTTTAGGGATAGGTATTGAATTGTATAAGCATCAACATCATACAAGTGATAACAATTGATATTCAATCAACTAGTGGATTTTATATTCACATAAACATCATGCTAACCCTTGGCATTCAATTAATCTATAGCCTGTTGGAAAAAAAATAACATCTAGGATAAGAAAAAGATCACAAGTGAAGGGACAGAATAAGGAGAAGGCACAAATGTGAAATTTAATATTTCTGTTCTCTTTTGTATGTTAGAATGATGCTTAAACAGATAGAGAGAAGGCATGAAATGCAAATGTTTCATATTTGTTTCTCTTTTTGTACTATGTCCAAACTACCTTTTGTGCTGGAGTTATGCATAAATTAAAAAGGCGTTAGACAAATAACTTGTGATTCATTAAAACCAACTTGGAAGAAAAACTTTGATCTCTCTATGCCTTGTGCAATGGGCACCTTGCTTGTACCTTGCTTTACAAGCAAAGGGATGCACCTTAACGAGCGAAGCTGACACTAGGTTGGCACCAAAGTTGTTTTCAGGTCGGTTTTGTGTAAATGGGCTCCTTTCACAAGAATACATCCAACCTTACAATCTCATTCAGGAACTAATTAACCATATGGGAAGTGTGAAGGTGTTACTACATCGGATGAAGTAAGGCATCTTTCAAAACCTGTCACTACCAAGTAATCCTTTTTTATGTTCTTATGACTTTGGTTCTAACATTCAAGGGTTAACTGTTACGTAATTGACTGATTATGTAAGCAATTCGAATTAATTGAGAAACAAACGAAAGGATTACAATACGGAAGAAAGGAAGAAGCCGATACAGACTCTAATCCACAGAAGGATCCCAGGGAAGAATTCCCTTCTCCAGACTCCAAGCGATAGCTAGAGCCTAACTGACGGTTATTTTTCTGCATGCCTCCACCACAAGCCAAAACTCCTTATTATGATATCTCCAAATTACTAATTCCCTTTATGGGCCTTGGGCCGTCTCACATAGACTTTTCAAGTGGTAGGCCTAGAATTGATTGGGCTTAATTGAGAAGAAGCTTGGTTCTGTACTGCATCACTTGGCCCTCCATCAAAACTGGTCTTGTCCTTAAGACCAGCAGGAAACTGACTTTGAATAGTCAACGCATCCTCCCATGTCGCCTTTTCTAATGGACGTCCCTTCCATTGAATGAGCCATTGAAGAACAATGTCCCCTTGACAGTCAGAGATGCGGGTCCCTGTACAGCTTTCTTCAACAACGAAATATGAAAAACAAGATGCACTTTAGATGATGGAGGTAACTGCAAACGGTATGCTACCGAACCCACCTTCTCAACGATTTGGAAAGGACCAAAATAACGAGCCGTTAACTTTTGATGAATGCGTTGAGCCATCGATAGGTGACGATAAGGACGTAACTTGACATAGACCTGATCGTCGATTTGGAAAAGCACATTGCGTCTTTTTTTATTTGCTTGTGCTTTCATTAGAGCTTGTTCGTGTATCAAATGTACTTTTAGTTGCTTTAAGGCCTCATCTCGATCTTTTAACTCTTGCCCCACCGCCTCCACTCGAACTTCTCTGTGAATGAATTGGGTAATGTTAGGTGGTTTGCGACCATACACCACCTCAAAAGGAGAAATACCGTACACCAAAAATTTTGTCCACGGAACCCATAAGGACCACGAACGAGGTTGATCGATTGCAAAACATCGTAAATAAGCCTCCAGGCATCGATTTATAACTTTCGTTTGCCCATCCGATTCCGGGTGATACGACAAACTCATATGTAAATGAGTTCCTTGTAGGCGAAATATTTCTTGCCAAAAATGACTCATAAAGAGTGGATCACGATTGCTGACAATCGATTTGGGAATACTGTGAAGTCGAATAATCTCTCGAACAAAAACATCCGCGATATTTCGAGCCGTATATGGATGTTTGAGGAGGATGAAATGACTATACTTGGATAATCGATCCACCACGACTAATAATGCATCAAATCCCTTGGATTTAGACAACCCCAGAATAAAATCCATGGATAAATGCTCCCAGATAACCTCTGGAATGTCCAAGGGTTGTAATAGGCCTGTGGGAGTCAACGAACTCGACTTACATCGCGGACATATGTCACAAGACTGCACAAAACGCTGTACAACAAAACTCATGCCCAACCAATAAAGGTTTGTAGCAATTCGGCGATACGTTCGGTAATAACCCGAATGCCCTCCGGTAGCTGAAGTGTGGAACTCGTTCAACAATAGGAATACATTTCGAATTCCGTGAGATGACCAATCGATTTTTGTGATATAGAACGCCATTATGCATAGAATAACCATGATGGGACCCGACATTCTCTTGACATTCTTGAATGAGCTGCTGAATCTGAGGATCAGACTTGACCTCGTCTAATAATTGAGCGCATTGTACCCATATCAGTTGGTACATCATTGAGTTCAGTTCTCCGTTATCATTGCGTCTTGAAAGAGCATCGGCAACTTTGTTTTCACGACCCGCCTTGTAACATATTTCAAAATTATATCCGAGCAATTTGGCCACCCAATTCTATTGATCTGGGGTGGTGATACGCTGCTGTAAAAGATGTTTTAGACTTTTATGATCCGTGTACACCACAAATTGAGTCCCTAACAGATAACTTCGTCAATGTTGAACGGCAAGAGCCAACGCCATAATTCCTGTTTGTATGCCGACTTCGAGAGGTTACGATCACCCAACACCTTATTGAAAAAAGCAATAGGACGCTGCTGTTACATTAAAACAGCCCCGATGCCACAACCCGAAGCATCACACTCCACTACAAAAGGAACTGAAAAATTTGGAAAAGCCAACACGGGAGCCGTCGTGATGGCAGTCTTAAGGAGATCAAAAGACTGTTGTGTCACTTCATTCCAATGGAAATTATCTTTTTTTGTAAGTTCGGTCAATGGTTTAGCAATCGATCCATAATTCCGAACAAATTTTCGGTAATAACTGCTTAGTCCAAGAAACCCACGAACTCCTTTAACTTGTTTTGGAGTTGGCCAATCCAAAACTGCTTGGACCTTTTTAAGATCTATCGAGACTCCCTTCCCATCAATAATATGGCCTAAATACTCCACTGATGATTGACCGAATGAGCATTTCTCTTGATTCACCACAAAGCGATTAGTCATCAAAACATGTAATACCAAAGAAAGATCACAAATGTGTTGTTTCCATGTTGGACTATACACCAAAATATCATCAAAAAACACGACTACACACTTACGTAAATATGGACGAAAAATATCATTCATGATGGCTTGAAACATTGCAGGAGCGTTGGTGAGTCCGAATGGCATTACGAGGTATTCGTAATGGCCATCATGTGTTCGAAAAGCCGTTTTTTCCACACTTTCTGGGGTCATTCTAATCTGATTACAACCCGATTTGAGATCCAATTTTGAGAAATATTATGTTTGTGCCAATTCGTCAACTAATTCTTCCACAACAGGAATTGGGTATTTATCAAGAACAGTAGCTTTGTTCAAAGCTCTATAATCAACACACATTCTCTAGGTTTGGTCTTTCTTTCGTATCAAAATTACTGGACTAGAATAGGCGTTGTTGCTTGAACGAGTAACACCGATAGACAGCAGCTTCGGGACCTGTCGCTCAATTTCCGTTTTGTGTACATGAGACGATAAGGGCGTACACACACCAGACCCTGATTCGGTAACACATTGATAGCATGATCCGTACTATGGACAGGAGGTAACCTTGTGATCTTACCGAAAACAGAAACAAAATGCACAAATAATTGTTGTGATTGGTGTTTAGAAAGTTCAGATGATAACCCTAGGACTTGATCAACCGTACACTTGGATGAGACTAACGAAGCTTCAGTATTAGACAGTAAGCTGCGAAACGATGATTAAATTTACGAAGGGAATGGAATTCCCTGTAAACAGACTTATTGACCGTGACGCCAAAACCTCATCGACTGAGACTCCCAATTGTGAATGACATCACCCAAAGTCTGTAACCATTTAATTCCCAACACCATATCCAAACTTCCCATCTCGAACAACAAAGCATGGACAACAAATTCACATGCACCCAATGTAAATGCTATCGCCGAACACTTTTTAGACACAAAAACCTTGCGTCCATTGCCTAGTTTGATTTGCAACCCTTCAAATGACGAAATTGAGAGATCAAGTGTGTTTGCTAAACGACTAGAAACGAAATTGTGAGTGGCACCACTGTCAACCAATACAACAATAGGAATTCCACGAAGCATACCTTCCAATTTGATTGTATTGAGCCTTGATTTGGAAATATCACTTGCACCCATGAATTCAATAATCGAGCACTCACCCATATCCCCCTTCTGTTCGTTCGACGCCTCCTCGCCTTTTCTCATATCAATCGAACGAAGATCTCCTTCAAACTCTGATTCTTCATCATCCGCCAAAAGCATAACCCTGAAATTTGCCTCAGGGCATGTATGCGATGGTCCAAATTGTTGGCCACATTTAAAGCACAACCCTTTCTTGCGACGATCCTCCCACTCCGTTCGAGTCAACGTACGAACACCCCGATTTTGAGAGAATGAATTTTGTGTCGATTCACTCCGCACAAGACCACCCACCGTCGAATTAGAGGAGACACGAGATGGACCGGATGTTTCGGCTCTTGTGGCTTGTCGGCGTTCAGGTCCAACACTAGGGTTTTGGGCTTTAAATCCATTTTGGCCCATTTGACCAAACGGAATCCCAGATAAATTTTTATCAGAAAACAAAGAATGTCCCAGGTATCGATACCTCGCTGTTAAAGTCGAATTCTCCGATGGATGGAGCATCTCCTCCACATCTTTTGCCAAATACATGGCGTCTAATCGAGTTTGAGGATGATGGAGATGTACCCATCGCTTCACCTCCGGTTGTAAACCCGCCAAAAAATACCCCAAGGCTTAGGACTCGGGCAATCGAGGCACAAGGGATAACAAATATTTAAAAGCATCTATGTAATCATGGATTGAGTTTACCTGTTTAATCGTAGACAACTGTTCATAAGGGTTCTGAATCTCCAATCCACTGAATCTCTGTAATAGTTCCCGAGTCAAATTCTCCCACGTCAATTCTCCATGGATTTCCTTTACCACCGCAAACCAGTGTTGAGCAACTCCAGACATGCTGATTTGAGCCAAACGAGTTCGCAGATTGTTCGGTGTCCCATGAATCTCGAAATACAATTCTACCTTAGCAATCCAACCACGCGGGTCAAATCCGAAAAATTCTGGAAGTTTGATTTTCTTTATCACGTAGTGCATATTCTCCCCAGATCTCCTTGAATTGAAATTGAACGGAGGGGGAGTACCAGATCTCCCTGAATTGACATTGAACGGAGGAGGAATATTAGTGTTCATTGGAGAACCTTCTCCGGCTTCTTGATTCTTACCTTGTGGCTACTTCACCCATGAGAGTATATACGATCTGAATTCCTTTTGTTCCTCTTGATCTTCCTTCATGGTTTCGAGGGACGATTTAATTCCCTGAACATCTGAATGAAGCTGTTGGATCCGTTCATCATGGTTTTCCAATCGAGCTTGTAGACGTGTCTCCATAGATCCGGCAGGTCGGACCATTGTTACGTAATCGATTGATTACGTAAGCAATTCAAATTAATTGAGAAACAAACAGAAGGATTACAATATGGAAGAAAGGAAGAAGACGATACAGTCTCCAATCCGCTGAAGGATCCCAGGGAAGAATTCCCTTTTCCAAGCGATAGCTAGAGCCTAACTGACGGTTATTTTTTTGCATGCCTCCACAACAAGCCAAAACTCCTTATTTTAATATCTCCAAATTACTAATTCCCTTTATGGGCCTTGGGCCGTCTCACATAGACTTTCCAAGTGGTAGGCCTATAATTGATTGGGCTTAATTGAGAAGAAGCTTGATTCTGTACTGCATCATTAACCGAGACTTCATCAGATGGAACAGGAAACCCAGGGATCATGGTAGAAGTTTGAGCTAACATGCACTTTAAGTTTGCATATAGTTGTTCGAAGCACATGATTTCTAACAAGTGAGATAAGTGAAGCAAGTGTTCTTCTGAAGTCTACAATTCACAGGAATTTGATCATCGTAAGCTACCACAAATTGGCCAATAAAGGGGCTACACATTTGGTTCATTAATCTAACGAAAGTTCCCTATAAAGGTTCCAAGTGCATTGGTTCGACAAAGGGCATGCCTAAGCACTTGCAGAACCTCTATGGCCTTTAAGACTGTTTTCCACTCTTCGGCCTCATGGATGCAAACATCATCTGCTAACGAGATTAATTTGACACTGAATGCCTGTCTTGATATTGGGAACATATATTTTAAGGTAATCTTATGAATGGATTTGCTACAAATCCACATTCTTAAACTATCATGATACTTGGTGGCTAGTAAGGCCAAAACTGCCCACAAATCACGTCTCTATGTTTTAATACCCTTAAAAGTAGAGTTCTTGAATTTGGTGTCGCATCTTTAGCTGTTTGGTTTGTCCCATAATGTGGTAATTTAGTTAATATGGACCCAAACATTATGAGCCTATAGCATTTTTCACCTTCCTAAGGCTGTCAATCACTTGGACCATAGCTAGTAATTGGCTTTATTGGATCATAATTATTCGTTTTCAGGTCATAATTATTCTCCTTTCCTTGTTTTAATTCCCAGATGCTTCTTTTTCTTCTTATATTTTCTTATTTATTTCCTAAAATGGATGGGTGCATTGTCTGGCTTGAGGACGTTACGATCATGCTGCAGTTTGGGAGGCAGCCATTTTAGGCTCTTAAAACACCTCATTATAGTCTTTGAAAATAAGTCTTAACCCTCACGCATCCTAACCTGTTATCCAGTCCGACCTGACTTGTGGATTTGCCACCTCTTTTTTATAGAGTGAAATAGTCTCACTTAACAAAGCCATAATAAAACACTATGTTCTGGATGTGGGGCACAACAAATTAAACAGCCGAATACTGAAGTAACTGAGTAGGATCTACCACTAAATGAAATTAATGATGGTAGCCTTTCCTATCATTGATTCTAAGTGTAGGGAAGGGTATGCAAGTTACTGGCAAGTACTATAAAGTTGCAGCCTTGCAACAATAAGATCCCGCCGATGGTACCTCTTTCTCCATTTGTCAGTTTGATCTGTCCAGAAAGTATTTGTCAGATATTACTTTTCACCTCTTTGCAAACGTGGCGCTGAAATTGCCTACAGCCTGTGGTAATTATGAAATCTTACAAAAGAATATTAGCAAAGGTGGGTTGTATTGCCCAAAAAATCATTCAGTCGAAAATAAAGCATGCATGATTATGTACTTGTTATGGTATTATTTTCCATGACCTTAGTACACTTATGTTCTTGTGCTATCAATGAACACCTCGAGTTTTAGCTTTGTTCTTCAGTTTAATCTCCAAACATTTCTACTTTCTGCTGTTCTCCTTTGAGTTTTGACTAAATTGAATGAACTCGTGGACTTAAGTTATGTTCTTGAGTTTCACATATTGTGCCAACTCATCCCTCTTAAGATCTTGCACTCTTTTCTTGCATGTTTTGGCAGTTCTTATATTATTAGCTGCCATGGACTTTTATGCAACCAATCCTGGACCTATTGATGATTCTGTATTGTATGATCAAGAAAAGCATGTTTCATCAGCCGTTTGGGAGGGTCAGGTGAAGTTTTGCTGGCTTTCAAGTTCTTCTTTTGCTCCCTCTGATCCAAAACAAATGTCCACAATGAACAAACACAAAATTTATAAATATATGATTATTACACTTGTTAATTAACTGAATGACGATTTTACCCTTAATTATTACAACTTTTCTTTCACTAAGTAATTCTCCATCTCATTAATATTTAAATATATATCCCTTGTAATTAAGGGTAGAGGAAACTAAATAGAAATGTGCACATTGGAACAGAGGGAGTACTTGCTTACTTGGTATGGTAATTAAATCAACTCTATAACATCTATAATCACAGGAGCGTGGTGCACTTAGATGTCACGAACACACATCGAAGCTTGATCAATGGACACTCACTTCGAAACAGATTGAGTTAGTAAATAAGGCAGGATTCGGTTACTTACGACTAATTCCGGCAATCAGTCTGGACAACCCTCTCATATCTGCTCTTGTTGAGAGGTGGAGAAGAGAAACAAATACTTTTCATTTTACTGTTGGAGAAATGTCGGTAACTCTGGAAGATGTTGGTTACCTTCTTGGGCTCCCAATTGATGGTGAGCCTGTCATCGGTGTAACTTACACTACATGTGATGCCGTATGCATGAGGTATTTAGGTCGAACACCTGACTCTGGATCAACAAGTGGTGGGATGGTGAAACTTAGTTGGTTAAAAGAGACATTTTCTCGATGTCCTGAAGATGCTCCATTTGATGAAATCGAGCGCCATACACGCGCTTACCTTCTATATCTTGTCGGTAGCACGGTTTTTTCAACCACTACTGGGAATAAGGTCCCGGTTATGTATCTTCCGTTGTTTGAGAACTTTGATCAGGCAGGGAGGTATGCCTGGGGTGCAGCAGCATTGTCATTCTTATATAGAGCGCTTGGTAATGCTTCTCTTAGATCCCAAAGCACCATTAGTGGCTGTTTGACCCTACTGCAGGTGCCTTCGACTATGCTTTTTTTTTGGGAAAATAACAAACATAGCTATTTTTGGAAGAAAAATTCTCCAAATAGCCGATTTGTACAATTATCACGCAATAGCCTGGAAAATTGCATATTGGCTTAGCAAATTTGCGATTTGTACTTCTTTAGAATTTTTTTAATGTTTCTGTGTGCCTTATTGCAGATTTGCGGTTTTTTGTGTTAGATTTGCAGATTTTTGGGAGAAAACTGAGGGCAGAAAGAAGAGACCGTACGCCTCTCTTCTCTCCGCTCCCTCTTTTCTCTCCTCCCAAAAATGCTGCAAAAATGACAGAAATTAGGGGATGGGTATCTGATAGAAATGTCGCAAAAATTAGGCTTTTTATGGACTATTTTGCAGAAGCTCCACCAAATATGTTAAAAAATTCAAAAGGAAAAAAAAGAATTCGCAAATTTGCTAAGCCAATTTGCAGAATCTTAAGCTATTTTGTGATATATATCTTAAAAAATTGGTATTTGGTGAACTTTTGTTGTAAAAATTGCTATTTTTGTGATTTTCCCTTTTTTCATATTCTCCATAAACAAATTATTTTTGGTAAATGTTCCTAAGCGTAGTTAAACTTTGTAAAAGTTGTTCCATTTTGTAGTGCTGGAGTTACTTTCGCCTGAATATTGGTCGACCGAGGCTTAATCATGATCCAACCCATGATCGATTTCCATTTGTATTTAGATGGAAAGGGAAACATACAGGTCCAACAACTAACCGGGATGTAGCCTTTTACCGTAAAGCATTGGACTCCTTGAAGCCCTCTGAAGTAAGTTACTTTATCCACTTTGTTTAACTGTACCATACTTCATTATATGAGGTAGAGATATTTACTTATATATTATCTTAACTTTTTACTTCTTTATATACAAATATTTGTATTTATTATATGAACCAAAAATTACCGCTTTACCAATGTGATAACGCTATATCAAATCACGGTTCTGACCGTGATTTCATAAATGACCGCTTTAATTGCTTGACAGTACCATACTTAACTTGCAGAGTTCTGATGGGATCTGGTTAGACAGTACCATACTTCATTTTTGAAGAATGACGACTTATTCATTTCATTACTCTAATAGGTTGAGTGGTGTCCATACATGAATATTAATTGCGCAATTTTACCAGAAGATATAAGAGATAATCTTATTCTTGGAAGATCAAATACAATGTTGATATGCTTTGATAAGGCTGAAAGGCACCTGCCAGATCGTTGCTTAAGGCAATTTGGCTTGCGACAACCTATCCCCCTTGATGTACAGCAATGGGAAAGGAAGAGCCGTGGAGTGGATGGTGGGGTAGACTTGTCTGGGAAAATGGAAACGGAGCTAAGTGAATGGTCAGACCGTCATCTCCGTGTTGTCGATGTTGATGAAGATGTTGAAGAAAGTGAATACTTGCATTGGTACTTGAAAATCACTCGCAAGTTGGTTGGAAGACCGATTCCCATCTCCTCCGAGTTTCAAAGAATGGTACAACCAATCAACACCTATTTTGTTACACTACTAAAAATTTGCTTTAAATTTTTTCTGTTTGATTTTTCAAATAACATGTAATTGTTTTATATTAATCATATTGCATGCTATTTAATATTTGGCATAAATTGTCCACTTAACATCTTTTGCATTTAAATGTAATCTATTTAGGGCCTATGCATACTCACACACGTCTTACTACCCTCATCCAAATTATGCTCATCTGTTTAACCTTGCTTTTTGGACCTGCGTGGAGAAATTAATTCCTTCCTCCAGTTTTTTATTGATAAACTTGATACTATTTTTATGCCTGACTAGAGAAAGCTTCAATTTGATGATGGTATACCTAGTATTATGTCAGATAGATAGATGCCATAGTTCTTCCTACTTATAATGTCTATTGCTATGTTGTTTCTAGTTGTGCTACATTCCTACTGTACACTAGTCTTAGCTTTTCTTCTTGTATTATTACTTAGTAGTGATCGGTATTGTGCATTGTGTTTCCTTGATTGTTTTTAACATATATACCTCACTTTTGTCTCTGTTCCCCTGTCCTTCTATGATCATTGTACATATTACTTGATTGCACACAACCTTATCTGTAACTTGCTCTCTTGTTCCTTTTTTTTTGTTTTACAAGCCGGGGGTCTTCATGGAAACAACCTCTCTGGGTAGAGGAAAGGTTTGTGTACCTCCTACCCCCACCCTACCTGCATGTGCTTTACTGTGTTTGTTTGGTTTACACCGTCTATATCTACTCAAGAAGCACAAACATTCTGCAGTTCAGGCCTGTCATGGTTACCACTAATTGATTTCTCCTTTTTCTACAAGTAATCTGTGCTCTTCGACCATGGAATGTTCATCTGCATCTTATTCGTTATTCTCTCCCTCACCGCCTCACCTTTTCCATCATCGTTGCCCCCTTCCTAACCAACCATTGATTGTATTCTTTACTACACTATTACAAACTTAGAAAGATTGAGAATAGAACCCAATGAAGAAGAGTGTTAGATCTGCAACTTTTCTTTTTATCACATCCTACTATTAACAGCGAACAGTGATCCTTCTAGTTTATTGATCTGGAGAGGTGAACAGCCTTGGCTGAAACCTTGTTTTCTTGGGTGTATTTGGTATATGGACTAGACTGGACAGGGGAGAGCCACATTTCTTAGGGTTTTAATTTGACTTGTGTATTTTGGTAATCCCATCTCTTTTAAATTTCGTTCCACCTACTTTCGTGGGACAGAATAATGCATTTTTGTTTTACTCAAATGTCATGTCCCAATCCAGTGTCATGTCAAATGTTGGACAAGTTCTTTTTTTTTTCTGTCCTGCATATTCTCTCTTTCCTGAATTTGTGTGTTTGAACAAGCATGTTCCTCCAAAGGGGAGGAAATTCGTTAATTTTTGTTGGTCTTGTTACGTGTTTCTAAATGCTGAACATATGGTTACTGCAAAATCGTTCTATTTTCAAGCCCATTCTTCTTCGACATTATCTTAAACTAGAAGCTGCATTAGAGATCAAATATCGGCCTACAGGGTAAAATGCTTTCTTAAACCGGTTATATATACAATTGAGATCCAACTGCAGATTTGACCGTCAAAACAGAAGTATGCATCGACTGTTGTATTGTCGTTCTTCAATATTCTAAAACGCCAAATTTGTAGAGCCATGTTTGGCAACCATAAGCTATCTTGCTTTTTGTGCTTATTGAGAAAGCTCAGTTTGGTTGGCCATAAGCTAACTTGACAAAAGCTACTTTAATTTGTGTTTCAATAAGCTCCATGGGCTTTTTACACTTTTCTCCAATTATGCCCCTTGTATTTTAAGCTAGCTTTTTGAAAGACCACTTTTATTAATATTAGCATTTTAATAAGCTCAGGGTTTTTTTCTTCCAAAATCTTCAATTATGCCTTGTATTTTTCCAATTAATGTTTCAACATGTCCTTTAGGTCATTTTACACTATCATCTATGATCTAACTTATCAGCTAGTGATACCAAACTTAACTAGTTTATCAGTTAGCTTCTTAGCCAACAACTAACTTTTCAGCTAACATCTAACACCTAGCTTTTTGGCTAACATCTATTTATCAGCCAACGGCTAGGTTATTAGTTGGTTTGCCAAAAATACCCAAGTTGGATTGCATGGAAAAGATTAGGAGTTATATTTCCAAATTTTTAGGCTGTTATTAGGTTATGCAATAAGAACGCTTTAGCTTTTCATTTGATAAAATTTATTTCACTCATATAATTACAATTTACGACAGAATGCTGCATTGAGGGACATAGCGAATGTAGCAGACATGGTGTCAACACACGGGATGGATGATCAACAAATGCATGCAGTGACTAGAATCCGGTATCTTGCTCATGAATGCCTGAGAGACCAAATTGGAAACACGATGATTGCAGACATAACCGACTCCGATCAAAATGAAGTCGACAAAAAAATAAGAGGCAAAGAACGGATAAGAAGAAAAGGTATGGGTATTAAACGCAGGAGAAAAGACGATTCAGAACAGTTCCAGTCAACATCCAGTCAACAACAATTCTGTATTCCTACATCTATGGACATGATGGATCATATCGAAAATAATGAAGTCGAGATTTGCCTTCCGCCACCAGATGATTCCCAACTCTGTTATATCCCTGGAAAAGTGGATGAAACCCACCGGATTTCCGATGCCGTCAATGGGATAGATGATTCCGGTTTTTGTCCAACGGTTGAGGAAGTTGATGATAATTTGCTATCTGGTGGTGCGGTTTCCGACCACGGCGGCATGGTGTCGTCTCTTGAAAATGGTGACATGGCACAGCAGAATGATTATAGTGTTTTGGTATAGAGGAAAAGGTGACAATTTGTTTTCTATTTCTGAAGTTTACAGTTCTCATTTGATGTGTGATATGCATCATGTCAAATACTGCTTTCTTCCCAAAAAGAGGCATGGTAATTGTTATCCCTTTTTAGGTTAAATTGATATGGATTTTGTTTGGAATCTTATAGAATCATGTTTATAATGGTAGCATTTGTTATAAAATTCGAGGATATTAACAAGTTTTTCTTCAATATTTTTGATCCATGTTGATTTGGATGGAGCAGTTTGCTTTCTTGATCAGATTTGAATAGGTGTTGGGAGCATATTGTAGGGTGGGATGTGTAATGTGTTTCCTACGGTGCATTTGCTCTGCAGAACAGGTTGGGATATATGACGGTACAAAATATGTTGTTCTATATTTGGTACAACATTAGATTGGAATAGGACAGAGGTATATGAGTGGGACACAAATGAATATTTCATGTCCCACCAAAATATGTGGACAAAAATAAGTGAGATGGATAAAATTGATAAATTACTAAACTACCATTGTCAAGTTAAAAACCCTACAAATTTCTCGCTCGTTTAGTCATGACGGATCCCCTCCCATCTACGTATAAAACATACTCTTAGTTTTTATATGTTCCATCATGCTTTTTCAATGTGTTTGTCTTGGTTGTGCTTTATCCCTTTTCGCTCATACTTATGTACAAACCTAGGGTCTTAACAAAAGATTGATCATTTGGGGTAGAGTACAACTTCGTGTACATCCCACTCTCAAGACCCCGCTTGAAAGTGGGATATATAGAGTTTGTGTGGTTTGATTTTGTTTATTTGAATAGACGTCAAATTATTCCGTCTTTCTTTCCTAATGTAGGTCATCTATAACTCACCACTTTTCTTCCAAAAACCGTTAGCGATCTAGCTAGAAGTGGTTAACCTATTAGCCATCTAGTTACAAGGGGACTAGTTGTCTATCTCCCCTCTATTAGTTATAGGGATTTTCTTAGCCCTCTATTCCTTTATTAGACGTAATCATTTGTGGCCTTGGTCCAAACTGTAACATCCTGAAAATTGGACAATAATATTGCATTTGCATTCCGTTTGATATTTTGACCTCAAATTGTATTTTTTATGAAGTTGCTCCGTTGGTAATTGATATTAATTGGATATTGAGTGGTTTTTATGCCAAATCCTAAGAGGCATTTGGGAGTCAAACAGTGGATAATGCAAGCCCGTGTGCGGGTTTAGCCGCGCCACAACCTGCAATAGGACTGTTTGCCCAGGGAACCGAGTGCAAGCAACTTTCAGCGTAGGTTTAGCCGCAACCAGTCACATTTGTTGTACAAGTTGGTTTTTAAGCCGATTTTTCTAGAGTTTTCTAAATACTCTTCCACCACCTCCACGTTGGTGATTTTGCACCTATGGGGGCATAATTTGGAAGATTTTTTGCAAATGGAAGATTATCTTAAAGATTAAAGATTTATGGTGATTGACTTCAAATTTGAATAGCTAAGGTTTTTTTTTTGGTGTTTTGAGATCTAGAATGAGTTTTGTTGCGGAAACTAATATCGTGGTTGATTTTCATGCATCTCTAGACTTGGGTTGAGATTTGGAGAAAGTTCTAAGAGATGTTTTCTTGCTTGTTGGATCTCAAGCCTTTTTAGAAGCTAAACATTTAGGTGTGGAATCTAGGTTTAAATTAACCTAATAAGCCAGTTCAAGTTGCTTTGTGAAAAACTTTGTATGTGTCAAAAATGTCCATTTATCAAATGTGTTTTCTGTTTGACGAAATTTGCATTTATGATACATTTGATTTTATAAATTTTGTAAATGCTTACATTTGGGGATTTCGGACATTTTGAAAAATAAGACATAAAAGTGTGTTCTTTTGATGTTTTATGGTATAAATGAAGATTATTTGACGTCAACGCACTTTAAATATATTTAGTTTTACAAACCTTTTATAAAATGTATTTTCCCATCATATGAAATAGGTTCAATGTCTAGTTATGAAATCCTTAAAAAAAGAGGATAAATCGAAATATAGATGCTCCACCAAAACTAGGCGCAAAGAACCAACCACACTGACATAGTGGATAAATCAGGAATACATAAACAAAAACGACAATTGGACAAGAGAATGCGATTGCATTTTAAGGTCGCAAGGAAATATAAAGAGTATGATTTCTTTTGGAAAATGATTTGTCTTAACCAATGATGGGTTTTTGAGTTAGTTACACTTTTGGAGCATGTGCTTACATAAAATGTTGGTCATATGCTTACATAAAATGTTGGTTAAATGCGTTTTGTCGCTTATGGACTTTTATTTAAGTAATTAGATATGTGTGAAGCTACTGACTTGATTTTAGCCCATTTGAGTTTTAAGGACATTTGTCTGGTTTAAATTGCTCAATATTGATCTTGGAAACTAGTGCTTAAGTAAGCTATATGGTCTTCTTGGTATTGTAGAGCGGAACTCTTATGAGTTGGACTCCGGGACCGTACATAACACTCTAAAATTTATGATTTCTAAAATAAATAAATATTGAGGGTTAAATTTAAAGAGTAAATGACATACGAGATTAAAGTGTCAATACTCGAAAATATGATTTTATTGTAATAAATAAAATCAATAACAAAAGAAATGGAATATTTTGTATTTAACTGATTTGGGACGAAAACACAAAAAAGAAAACGTGTTGATCATCTCCATTAGTGATTTGATGATGATCCTTTTATCTTATGAAGTGTACTATCTCCTTATTCAGCTTCAACGATCTTCACTGAGTCTGTTCAGTAATCGCTAAACAAGTACTGCAATTCTCAGAAAGACATGTAATCTTTAGGAAGACAAAAATCACACCACAGAACCTTCGGTGATATCGAGAATAAATTTGAAGACAGAGACAAGCAAGTTCATGATCTGATGTGGTTTCAGTGATAACAAGCATGTCTACACAAGTGTGAAATCTACCCAAGATTCAACATACACTGAAGAAACCCCACCGCCTGTGAGTTTTAAATTAATAAAAAGACTCCACCGCCTTTGTGAAAATATATAAAGAAAGAAGAATAGATAAGATCATCTCTTATCATTCAATTTTTAGAAAGAAACCTTTTTAGAGAGAAAAGGAGTGTTTGTGGCGGTGAGACTGTTCTTGAAAAGAACCTATTGCTCAAAAATATTTGAAGATTCTGTGTTGTTTGAAGATCTGCTGTGTTCTAAAATTTGTAGAATCTTTGTTTGATAAGGTAAAATTTTAAACTAGAACCTTTATATTTGTAGTCATATAAACTGTTGAGTTTTGGTGATTTGAGATTTAGAAAGAGTTTGGTAAAAACTGTTTTCTAAACAGTTTAAACAAAGTGTTTCATGATCTTGGAATTTGAAACTGTTTTGAAAAGAAGAAACATAAACTATTCTTTAAAATAGTTTGGGATTGATATTCTGTTTTGAGGATTTAAAGGGGATTTGATGTTTTGAGAGATCATTTAAAGAACAGAGTGTTCTTGAGTTGAAAGTTTTGATGATAAAACTGTTTTGAAACCATTATTGGTTGAAAACTATAGAGGACATCTCATCAAGACGGTTGTGACTTCGGTTTGTCTTCGTTTGGAACTAATCCATAGATTTTGATGAGGAAATAAGGGTGACATATCAAGGAGAAATGTACCATGAGATAATGGTGGCATATTAAGGAGAGGTGTACCTTCGGATATAAAGGTGGCATATCAAGGAGAGGTGCACCTCTGGATATAAGGGTTGCATTTGTGTGTGGTTATTATAGCTCTTGCTATTATGTCTTGTAAGATTACAATATATCTGAGTTCTTACTTTTTTGTGATTTGAGGACTCAGAGATGTTGTTCTTTTTAGAAATGATAGTATTGATGTTATTGAGAAGGGGAAAACTTGGCTTATGGCCATTGGTTTTGGATAAAATTTGTTTTAGATCAAGTGTTCGATTTTAGAGGAACCAGAGAGGCTCTAGTTGTTCCTTGAAATGAACCGATGGGGCTCTGGTTGGTCCTCATAGTAGAACCAGAGGGTTCTAGACTTTGATTTGAGAATTATACAAGTCTTTTGTAAAATTTTAGTTTAACTAGAGGCTCTATATCTATAGATAAGAGCTCTGTGTCAAAATTATACTTTAAAAGAGTTTTCAAAAAGGTTTTATACTTAGAAGTTTTTCTTAAAAAGTAAGACAGACCAGAGGGGCTCTGGTTGGCCTACGCGGGTTGAACCAGAAGCTCTGGTTGGTCTTGCATTTTGAGCCAAAAGCTCTGGCTCGTAGATCCAGAGCTCTGGTCATATAAAATCCTTTTCAAAATGTGTTCTTTTTTATCTTTGGGAAAACTATTTTATTATCTATGAGATTGATCTATGAACGTTTTGAGATTTTACTTGAATAAGAGGCTCTGGCTGGCTTAACCAGAAGCTCTGGTAGAGGAACCAGAGGAGAACTGGTCATCTTGTTTGTTGAAATATTTTCTAAGTTTGGTCTATAGAACCAGAGGTCCGATGGACATAACAGAGTATGGATTTATACTTCATTACGTGAAATGATTTTATTTGAATAATGTTTTGGTGATTTTCACCCTGCAACTATATGAAAAAAGGGGATCTCACTAGACCTCTAGTTCTAACCCTCATTTTGTGTTTTCACATATGTGTTGCAGGAAACGCAGATTATAATGATAGTAAAGGAAAAGGGAAAATCTGAATTATTTCCCTATGTGCTTAGCTTTATGAAGATCATATTTGGATGTGTTTTGGAGAATAGATGTTATGATTACAAGAGCATGTATTTTGAATTTTTGAGTTGTATATTTTTGTAATATAGACTCTTGTATTATGGACCTATTTGGGGTAAACATGTATTTCTTTCTATAAGAACTTATGTTAGATGCAACGCGAGTTTGAAGGGGGTGTTACACCGATGGACTTTCTATCAGCCTTCCTAGCTCTTTAGTGATTCCTGATATCACTGTCGTATCAGTGGTACCTCTCCCAACCGCCTTAGTGACTCAAATCACTGAAGGTGTGAATATCAGCGCTGCCACTGCTGAACACCCACAATCACTCTCAACCATCTTCACCTCTCCTCCATCATTGGTCGCTACACATGTCCATGATTCATCAGTGATTGTCCTCCCTGATGATGAGACACTCACCACTAGACCTGAGATAGCTCCTCTCGAGGCTCCTCAACAAACTGGTGCTCATCCTTACGAGTGCACCATGGAGGGCACTAGCGTTAATCCTTCCAATAGCATTGATGACGTATTCCATCTTCCTATCCTTTCATTTCATCTAACCCCGACCTCTCTTATGCTCACTTTCCATCTTTTTCAGGTCCTTTTGCTGAACCAGCCATGGAAGATTCCTACGACGTGGCTGAGGACGTGAAGCTACTCCACCCAGCAGTTGAGACTGTCCTTAACAAAATGGACGAAGTCCATAAGGGCATACCTCAACGGGACGAAGTAGCTGCTGACCTCTCAGCGGTCATGGCTGATTCATGAGGTCCAGACCCAGCTCTCTTCCATGCAAGTGGCAGTTCAAGCCAATGCTGAGGTCATCGTTGCTTTAACAAAAAAGGCCGATGAAGCAAACTCCCACCTTGCCTAGCAAACGGAGGTCATGAAGAAGATCTTGGCTACTCTGCAACAACCAATTCCGGCAGCTGAACCATCGTTCACTGTCGATGACCACGAACAACTACATCAGGCACGTGAAGCCAATGTCATTATGGCCCGTGCTCTGACCAAGCTTGAAGAGCTGATGAAGTTCCAAATTCGCATAGTCGACCACTTCTTTGGCTATTGCTATGGCAAAATAGTCAAAGAGGGGGAGACAACGACTGAAGTTGGTCCTTCCAATGTTGTTGTTGCTGCTGTTCCAGCAACTGAAGCTCCTATAACTGAAGCTGAAGCTGCTGCTATTGCTGATGTCTCTCCAACTTCCTATGAAGCTCTTGTAGCTGAGGATGTTGATGTCGCCCGAGCTGAAGATCGTGACGATGCTCCTCCAGTCACCTCTGTAGCTGATGTTGGTGATTTGGATGAAGAAAGTGATGATGATGATGAAGACGATGAGTCCCCCGACCTTCCTGACACTGGAAAATATCTGGACGATGATGATGATGAAGACGACGATGATGATGATTTCACAACGATACCAGAGACCTACTGATGCCACGAAAGGTGTCGCCCTGAGCGATTCTGCATCCCAAGGGGAGTAAGGGGTGAAAGAGGCTTCTCAAGAAAAGCACCAGGTAAGTCGAAAGGCAAAGGAATCACTAAAGAAGGGAACTTAAAGGTATTATTCTAAACTACTCAACCCTTATTTGAAGACTCCTCATCTCAGGTAGTCATCACCTCTATGTATCAACTCGAGATACCTTCAACTACCTGTGGTAGACTGGAATGGGTCCCTGAAAACCCTACCCCCAACACTTTTACAGACCAGCATATAACTCAGCTCAGGGAGTCACTCGACCAGACTAGAGTAAAAGTTCCTCTTCGTACCTCTGGTGGTTGTGAGTTCGACTTCCTGACCGAAGCTGAAAGACTCGAGGCTTTCAAGGCCGAGGAAGAACTAGAACTTCAAAGGAAGCAGACTGAGGACAGCTTAAAGCTGGCCAAGTCCCTTGCCGCCAAAGATCTTTGTTGGTCCCTTGAGGGTCTACAAGAATAGTAAAACAGTTTGTAGAAGGGGGGGATGAATACAAACAGAATATTTTCAAATTTAAAATATATATATTCATAAAGAAGATCAATACATATTTTACAAGATTGTTTGTGGAAAGATAAGGTGATAAAAACCTATCTAAACAATCTTTAGTTACACACTAAGTTTTAGAAAATACAAGAAAATAAATGTTGTAGAGAAGATCCTTTACTTAAACTAGAAAATATTTGAAGTAAAAATTAGGGTTAGGGAGTGAGTTGCGCGCACTCTTCATGGAGAAGAAACACTTCTATTTATACCCAGTGCATTAAATGTTCATTTAATGCAATATGGTAGGGTTAGAGTGCGTGTCAAGCCTTAAGAGGAAGGCTTGTCCTTTGCTACAATGAATAGTAACAAAAGCACTATTCAAGAGCAGACATCCTTACCTAAAGTTGATGGACAATAGAGTCGACTAGTCGGCTCCGTACCGTACCAACTTTCATAAGGGTATGGTGTTTGTCCTTTGTGTGTATAAGGACAAGACAACAACAATCGTGCTAAGCAAGCTTCCTTTGATCGCTGAATGCTGGAATGACCTGAAGGTCTCTTCATCATTTGTTGAAGGTTCTTTGGTGTGAGTGTTGTCTTCTTGAAGTATTGTTGTCTCTGATATATTTACAATGCAAGTTCTTCAGCGATCACTGAACATACTCAGTGAAGGTCGCTGGAACTGAAAGACAGAAATATAAATACAACGTATAAGTGAAAAGGGATTATCATCAAATTACTGAGAGAGAGGATCAACATTCTCCCCCTATTTGATGATAAGAAGATAACATAAAGAAGGTTATCATATCAAATAATAGTAAGGAAAAGTTACATATAAAGTACATGTCCCTTTTTACTAATTTGGGATCTTTTTCAGTTAGCAGTCTCAGCTTGAGAATTTTCCTTAAGTTATATCTAAGAAAATTACAAGTACGGAAACTGAAACTGAAAGCTTATTCATTGTCTTATATATTGTCAGTGAATGCGAAAAGTAACACTGGAACTCATAGACTTGTGTCCCTATTACTTTTTTTAGGGATATTTTTTAGTGAAGTACATGGAATACTCATTTTATTAATCATGGGAAATATTACAAGTATTACAGTATATGTCTAGTGCTTACAGATTATAAGTACAATCACTGAAAGTAGACATAGTACAAGAAGTTACAAGGAAAAGTGGATTGTTGTTACAAAGAGAAACTATTCTAGAACACTTAGATCTATGTAACCAGGTACATCTTCACCAAGGTTTCTTCGACGTAGAAATTCCCTTCGTATCTTCAGATCTATGACTTTTCCAGACATGCTATCATCTATCCAGAGCAAGAGGTAAACCAGATGACCCATTGGACATAGATGTAGCTCTGACATTCTCTGAAATCTGACTTCATCTTCATAGTCAAGGAATATAACTCCTAACTCAGGTTTAAAATGCACAGAGTTGGGTGTATAGGGACCCTTATCTGGCAAGTCAAGATTCAACATAGAAATGTCTGTACTCTGATGACCCTTCAGGAATTCATCTAAGGAGAACCTTGTTTCTTGTTCGTTTCTTAGGAATGGTCCATCATTAGGATCAGAGAGCTTGAGTTTCTTCTTCCCACCTTTCTTCAGAGATAGCCTGTCAGGGACCTTGACATACCTCTACATCCTTTTGATGAGCTCGCTGATGGTGTCCTCGATAAGTGTCTTGTGTCTCGACTTGGATCGTTGAATGGTTTGTCTGATCTCCATCCATTCGCTGTATCCATAACGGCCAAGGTAGGAAGGGTACTCGGTAACGACATCAAGATTGTCCCGGGTGATGAGCATTGAGACCAACGTTCCATCGTCTTTAGAACGTCTGCTGATGCTGACGCTGATAATCGGGCGGGGGACTGATTCTATTTTTCAGCTTGGCTTCACTCCATCGCTTGTCTTTTTCCGCTAGCTTCAGGTTCTTCTCATGCTCAGCTTCTGCAATAGAAAGAAGTTTAGCCTGGGCTTGGACTGCGTTCACCTTTTTCTTGGACTTCTTCTTGGGAAGGACCTTTTCAGCTAGTGACTTGGCCAGCTTCAAGCTGTCTTCAGTCTGCTTCTTTTGAAACTCTAGCTCTTCTTCAGCCCTTAATGCCTCGAGTCTTTTAGCTTCAGATAGGAAGTCAAACTCACCACCACTAGAGGTACGAAGAGGGATTTTTACTCTAGTCTGGTCAAGTGACTCCTTCAGCTGAGACATCTGCTGGTCGGTAGGAGCACAAGAGACGGGTTGATCAGGTACCCGCTCCAGTCGACCACAGGTTGTTGATGGAATATGAAGTTGATAATTTGAAGTAATCACTACCTGAGAGGTAGAGTCTTCAAACAAAGGTTGTTGAGGGATATTGAACAATACCTTCAAGTTTCCTTCTTCAGCAACCGCCTTGCCTTTCGACTTGGGGTCGTGGTTCCCTGATTGAGTAGATTCGCCTTGCCTTTGCTCCCCCTGGGATGAAGAATCCCTGATGGTAAAGTCATCTTCATCATCATCATCGTCGTCGCCATCTAGATCACTTCCAGGGTCTGGAATGGTAGGTTCATCATCTTTTTCATCATCATCATTATCATCATCACCAGCAGCAGTGATGGTAGGGGCCTCATCCTTAGGGATGGCATCGACATCCTCAGCTGGAGCAGCTTTGGTGGTCGGGATTACAGGAGCAGCCTTCAACTCTAGGAGCCTCAACTTCTACTGAAACTGAAGCTGATACTGGACCAACTGCCTGAGAAGGAGTAGGAGCAACATCGGATGATTCACCAGCGTTGGACCTCATCTCCCCCTCTCTTACTAAGACTTGAAAGAATTGGCCAGAGAGTTCGTCCAAGCGCTGATGCTGGAGAACCATTATTTCCTCTAGCCTTTGCAAAGCACCGACTAGAGTTTTCGTTGCCTCACGCGTCTCATGGAGCTGGGCGCGATCACTAGCAGAGAAAAAAGGTGGGATCACTGGATCTGGTTGACGAACAACATCCAGGATCTGTTGAAGAAGGCCAGTCTGCTGATTTGTTGTAGCCTGAGCATCGTCAACTCTACTATGAAGAACAACAATGGCATCAGTATTGGCTTGAACAGCTTCTTGGAGAGTCTGGAGATGACTTTGAACTTCTTGAACGTCCACCTTAATGGCAAGGAAGTTCGCTTCAAGATCACCTTGGCGGGGCTTCTCTTGGTGGACTTCGTTGATCATGCAGAGGATGGTATCAACGGCTGGAAGGAGAAGTTTGATGTCTGACGCCATATCATAGTCATCATCAATTTCTTCATCTCCTCCATCATCTTTCTCTCTTTCTTCCTCTTCCACTTCCTGAGCATCAGACTGATGCATCAAAGAAGGACCTGAGGGGCCATCAGTGACATCAAAAGGATTGTCACTGGTGTGAGCAAAGATGTCCTCGAGAGGATGGACATCTGTATACAGAGGAGCATCGAGAGGAGCAACCTCAGGTCCAATGGTGCGCGTCTCAGTATCAGGAAGGACTGTCGCTGATACATCATTGACATGTGTAAAGACCAAGGAAGGAGGAGAAAAGAAAATGGCCGAGAAGAGACGTGTGTGTTCAGTAGTGGCGGCGTTGATATTCACACCTTCAGTGATTTGGGTCACTGAGGTGGTGGGGGTAGGTACCATTGATACGACAGTGATGGGAGAGATCACTGAAGAGCTGGGAGGGTGAGCAGAAGACACCTCGGGGATAAGGCTAGTTTCAATAACTGAAGCCTTTTGAGAGGCTCCAGCTAGAGACGTGGTTATCCCCTTTTTGGACTTCTTGGCTCTCTGAGGAGAACCAAGAGTTGGTTGAGAGGGCCATTTTGAAGGGGTTTTGGTGGCTTGGCTAGACGCGAAGGGGTTTACCCTTGTCGTGGCCACCTGAGGAGAAGAGGTAGTGATGGACACAATAGAAGTTAGTGCCACATCACTGTCCCTCAGCTTATGATCCAGAATCCTAGATCCAAGCTTGAAAACCTGAAGGTTTCCTTCTTTGGTATAAAGATCTTTAAAGATCTTGGCAAACACCATTGAAAGAAACCTGGTGTAAGGCACCACTTTTTCTTGCTGGCGCTTGTTCAGCTTGAGCACCAGGTCATCGAAAATGACCGCAGCATAATTTATATTGCGACGCTGAATCGCAGATACGCCTATGGTTAAGGCGATCCTAGATTCCTGGTCCTGACCCCCAGTTTTTCCACCCATGCACTGGATGAAATGAGAAAACAGGTATTGCCAAATAGCTGACATCCTGTTCTTCTCAATCTTCGTTAAGGACTTCAGAGGGGCGTTGGAGTCCTTCTTCATTGGCCACTGGTAGCCAATGGCGTGGAGAAGCTCAATGATCTCAGCGGTAGAGGGTTCACTGTCGAAGGGGCCCTTGGGAAGACAGAGAGCCGATCGGAGTGTAGGAACACCGAAACTCACTTCCATGCGATTGAAAGTAAAGTTGATCTGCTTAGCCTTGCGTCCAGGCTTGACTTCGACTTCGACAACTTCAGCAGTGAGCCAGAACTGCGGAAGGAGTTCTTTCACCATGATGGGCTCATAGTTGAGTACGTAGCCCAAGAACAACTGTTTGAGAAAGTCAGCCGCATCTTGGTAATACGCCTTGGAGGAAGGTATCTCCAACAAGGCAATGTGGTTGTTGGCCTTGATGGAAATCTCGTCAATGGAGAAGTTGACGTTCTTGGCAGCCATCTGTTTGTATCAA